>NC_083604.1:341666-683333 GCF_029168945.1 Cannabis sativa | reverse complement strand
TTTGAGGTTTGAAGTTTTTGCTTTTTTTTTTTAATATTCCAATTTGGTTCAAGTTAGGTTATTTTAGGACCATTAATTAAGTTCTTAGGTTGGGATATTGAGTTTGGGATAGATTGGTGTGGTTCCTCTACACTTAGGTTACCAGAATATCAGACTATGAACTAAGAAAGGTATGAGAGAAAAGTATATCGGCTAGTGATTGTGAGGCCATAACCCAATTCTGGACTGAAAGGGACACCTCTGAGTTGTTGGTTTTTTCATGTTGTGAAAGAATTGAACAATAGTTTTTTTTAGTGTTGTGAGAGAATGGAACAATGAAAATAGATGGCGAGTGCCTGATCGAATTGATCGGGTCATGTAGGAACAAGGTTCATGTCAGTAGTTAAGATAATGATTATACAAAGAATCTCTCTAATGTCCTTTGTAGATTTTGTTTTGGATTTTTTGATTTGTGACTTTGGAAGCTAAAGTTATGTTATGATCCATTCTGTAGATGTTGCTGACATTTCAACAGAAGAAGCGCTTGGAAATCTTGCCCGAAAAAATGGGGGAAGTCCCATTTATGACTTTCTATATCCCGAGAAAGAGCTTCTCCCGGACGATAAAGAAATGAGCTTATTTGATCATCTTGAAGAGCTGCGCGAGAGGCTTTTTATATCAGTTTTGGCAGTTGGAGGAGCCATCGTCGGTTGCTTTGCATTTTCGAAAGAATTGATCATGATTCTTGAAGCTCCAGTTAAAACACAGGGTGTTAGGTTCCTGCAGCTCGCTCCTGGCGAGTTTTTCTTCACATCTCTAAAGGTTAGAAACAATTGGAACACATCTCTTAATCTCGATAGACAAGAGTTGCTCGTAAATTTCAGTAGAATCGATGGCTTCGGGAAACTAGAAACTAAGTAAATAACACAATATGTTCTTATGCTCTTACTGCAGGTATCAGGATACTGTGGTCTTCTCATAGGAAGCCCTATCATCCTATATGAGATTATAGCATTTGTTCTTCCAGGGTTAACAAAATCAGAAAGAAGATTTCTGGGGCCGATTGTTTTAGGCTCCTCGGTACTTTTCTATGCTGGAATTGTCTTCTCCTACTTGGTTCTTGCACCAGCAGCATTGACCTTTTTCGTTACTTATGCCGAAGGAGTTGTGGAATCACTATGGTCCATTGATCAGTACTTTGAGTTTATACTTATTCTCATGTTCAGCACAGGCTTGTCTTTCCAGGTATCCGACCCCCTTTCAAACGCCTTATTTCCCGATACAATTTATTGCCCGAAGATTGTTGATCATCTTAAAAATCCTCTTCCATGATTTTTACAGGTTCCGGTTATTCAGTTCCTATTGGGACAAGTAGGGCTTTTCACAGGAGACCAAATGTTGTCGATATGGAGATATGTTGTAGTCGGGGCGGTTGTGGTGGCTGCTGTCTTGACACCATCAACCGATCCTCTTACTCAGTGTCTTCTGGCAGCACCGTTGCTCGGTCTCTACTTGGGCGGTGCCTGGATGGTTAAGGTTACAGGGCGTTAAACCGTTCGAAAATGCATGATTGTTCCAATAAGCCTTTGTCAGATTGAGAGTCTAGAGAAAAAAAAAATCATGTAAATTCATATCAGCATGTAAATTCAGAGGGCATAAAGCTATAAGCCACTCGTATAAATTTTCCGAATTTATCGACTATTGTAGACATTTTCTAATGAAATATACAGTTGGTAACAGTTATTTTTCAATCCAAAATCTCAAAATGGATTCATGATAAACAACAGTCTTAATCAAAATTTGCCAAAATGGTATCTAATTTCACATGACCAAAACATTGATGTTTCTCTCTTAATTGTTCAAATCAACTTTCTGCAATTTGGACTCTATATCTAAAGGACTTGATGAATCTAGTTCAGATTTTAACTCTGCTAGTGAGACCTTCAATCCATAACATGCTTGAAGAAAACCTTCTGAGGTTCCCTTAAGGTTTTCAACTTCTTTTTGCATGTCATCGACGATGCCCGAGATTTTTTCTGCTGCTGTTTTTATAACGGGAACTTCCTGTGGTGGATAAAGACAGGCCCCCATCTCATCAATCTGTTCGCCGATTTTTTGAATCTGTTTCAACAAATTCTCCAACGAATCCACAACAGTAGTGTTGTCATTCGTGTTCCCGATCTTGAGCAAACTCGTGATGGAGCGGATAATTTCTTTTATCACTACAAGTGTCGCGGATACTGCAGCAATGGTTAACTGGGCAACTTTCATCTCTTCAGGTGACAAATCATTTCCAAGATCACCTTCACATAAATCATCATCGTCATCGTCGTCGTCATTACCGTTATCATCTTTTGGGTCTGTGGATCCAGGCTTGAGCTCCTTCATCTCGCGGAGAACATCCTTCATCGTAACTGCAACCTGAGATATTGCTCGCCCAATTGCCGTAATGTTATTGCCTGGAGTTTTCTGAAGAGCGGAACATGCTTCCCACACCGTGCCAACCAGCTGCGGGATCGATTGTTTCTCGTCTGTTCCTGTCAATGTATACTCACAAAATATAAGGTTCTATTCAACTTAGCTTCAAACTATCGAATTACTATCATGCTAAAGAATCATCAGAATGTCACTACTGAGACCGAAATTGTGAGAAAAAAGACTTAGGCAGGCTATTTCGGCCAATAGCAGCATTTCTAGGAAAGAATTGCATCTTAGTTAACATATGATCAGTAACTCCATACCATATGGTTTATGATCAACAATTGTACAGAAAAATACTATGGAAGCTAACATGTATTACAGACTAGACGATATAAAAATTAAAAAGCAAACAATAGAGTATAAAGAAAGCGGGGCATAAGTGCAACAGAAATTTGCAAAGCTATGCATATGAAAGGAGGCCACATTGTGTTAGACCCCAAGATAATAGAACACGGTATAAGAGAGTATATGAAAGGGTGTGTGAGTCTTTTTATTAAGGAATGTTAGTGTTTGTGGAGAGATTAGAATAGTATATATAAGAGTTTAAGAAGAATTAGAAGTTATGCAAAGAATTGTGTTATTTGCCTAAGATCAGTTCATTGTATTTTCCTTTTCTCAGCAATATCAATTGAGATTCTAGTTCTTTTGGCTCTCTGTTTGTTCTATTCTCATGAGCGTCTTTATAACTAGGTTGAGAGAGACAGAAAGATTACCATATGATGAGACAGACTCCTTCCATAAATGAAAGCTGGAATCAACAACTCGCTTCACAGCTGCATAGACACAAGACGATAAGGTAGGCCCTGCACCTACTGTACTCCCATGAGAAAGTAGAATAAAACCCTGCAGCGTGTTGAAGTATACTTCCATGTTCTCTTGGAGTTCACTAGCTTTCGGGGTTCGTTCAACCCAAAGCATTCCAACTGAAAATTAAAAGACAATGAGAGTTCATTACTAACAGTTTCTTCCATTTTCTAAACAGCACAAAAAACAAAGGAAATAATTTATATCTCAGAAACTTCTCGGGATGCCTTTTTTCTTTTGGTTTTCACAGATGAGAATCGAGAACTTTGCAAAGGATTGAATTATGGTTGCACAAACTCCAGATTGCCCCAAAAATAACCACTTAGAAAATACCTATGATATACACACTAATACTGTACTATATGATGAAGTTTAAAACAAAGAAAGTTACCATTTTTCACACATGAACATTCAATATTTCTTGACAAGAATTGTTTCGAATGTGCCAAGTCGAAAACTTTCTACTTAAGCTAATTCAGAGGACAATACTTTTACAATCATCCTATAAGAGAAGTGTTCATACAGATCTTCCTTTGAACTAAGAAAACAGTTATTACTTAGGGTACAGTTAGTTGGGAAAAATCAAAACACAAAAATAAGAATGAGAACAGGAATATGAATGATATAAATCTACAAAGCATTAATAAAATTAATAAAAAAAAAATATTCATCTTGTATTGGAATGTTCTTTCGTCATTCCACCAAAATAGTGAAAAAAAATCATTCTAATACTTTAAAATACAACTAAACAAAGAAACGAAATAAAAAATGATTCTTTTCAATTCTATTCTATTTCATTATCTCTAAACAAAAGAACTTAGTGTTACTGAAAAATCACATAGCAGAAACAAAAGTACCAAATTCTGAATACCCAAAAAGCAAAATCAACACTAGAAGATTCAATAAACATGAATAAGAAAACCCTAATTGACATATCAAAGAAACTCCACTACCAACAATTTCACACATATATTCATTCACATGATAAATTGAAGAAACTTCACAAATCAACAAAATGACTAATAAACAATCTCAAAATCTGATAATACATTCAAAAACACAAAACAAAGGTAGAAAAAAAAAATCATAATAATAAGAAAGAGAAATTACAAATGGTAGCTTGTCTGGAGACTCCATCCCCCATCTTTACAACCTCATCCCAGTTAGCTTTAGCAATGGAAGAAGAAACTGGAGCTTGATCGAAAAGCTACATCCATCCAAACAACAAAAACACACACACAAACTCATTGTTAATCAAGTAAACTATATAATTACAAATACAAACATATATATGAGAAAGAAATTGACCTGAAAAGTTTCATGGATGTTATTGAGATGAAGACTGAGAATCTGAAAAAGGCGGTCTCTCTCAGTTCTTCCCATCTCTTCTCTCTTTCGTCTTCTTAGGCCAACTTTCTCAGAACTGTAATGGAAACTCTACTAGGTATTTTTTTATTTGCATATTAGTCCTCAATAGTTTTTTTTTGCATTTTAGTCCTTCTTTGTTTTTAACGGCCTTAAAAGTTCATGGGCATGATTTAGTACTTGTCAAAGTTCAGAAGACAAAAATCTTAATTAGTCTTTTTTTTTTACTTGCAAATAGTAACATCTTTTTTCAGTGTAGCATAATAGTATTTTATAATTAATTAATAGTTTAATAGTTAAAGGTTTTGAGTTCGAAGCTATAACTTCTCCATTTTTTTCATCCCTCCCTCAACACTGAGCTAGTCTTAGTGGTTTTACAAATTAGAACATCTCGAGTGTTATAAGTAGTTATAAATGTGGTGTATATGTATTTTTTTAGTCTATATTCATAAAAGTGAATTTTAAGAGTGTGTTTGAAAGTAACTGTGTAATGTAATTATTAGAGTATGAGAATTAGAAAGAATAATTAAGGTCTCGTAATTACCTCAAATTACATAGTTAGTGTAATTACTTGGCTAGACAAACACATCAAACTGTATAATTACTTTAAGTATTATTTTTATGATTTTTGAAGTATAAGTTTGTAAAAATATGATTTTTTTTCTCAAAAATATTATTGTACGAGAAAAATTCAAAAAAATATGGCAAACACAGCATAACGTACTCGTTACCCCCTTATAGTACTTGGTTACCTTTACTTGATTTTCTTATATTTTTTAATTTTTTTCTTTAATTTTTTCATAAAATAATATATATTTTTTTTTTAAAAAAAAAGGCATATTTTTCACACAAAAAAGTATAAAAAAAAACCGTAAATTTGTAATTTCCTCAAAATTGTTGGCATTTTCCATCAAAACATACACGAAACTTATAAAAATATTAAAATTTAGGTTAATTTTTACAAAAATACCATTACACGGAATTTTTTTTAAAAAAATTGTATTTTCATAAAATAACAGTAGAACATAAAACAAAACAACTAAAAATAACAGTGGAACAACTAAAAAATAACCGTAGAACAACAGTGAAAATTTAACACAATACAGTACACTGTATAAAACTTACACAATATTTTTGAAAAAAATACAGTATTTTTAAAAAAAATTCTGCCAAATAGTATAAAAGTAAAAAAGTTAAATTTTTGGTGATTATTTCTACTAAATACGTGCAAAGAGTAAAGAGGCTAACTTCTCTCCGACTAAATTACACTCTATACCCTTTTTATATTGTCATCTTTTATTTTTACCCTCTTTTTTAAAATCTATCATTTTTACCTCTTTTTTAAAATATTGTACCAATTTTGCCCCTGTCACTTCAAGATACTCTCCATGTGACTCTCTTATGTCAGGGTATTTTGGGTACAATACATATAAAAAGAGGTATGTTTCAAATAAATATAAAATTAGACACAAATTTGGTTAATTGATTAATAAAAGAGTCATTTTTTCAATTTACCCCAACTTCTCCTTCTGCTTGTTTAAGGCCCATAAAAGCCTTATTTTTCCTAAATGGGCCCATTTAAAGCCCAAATCCAAATACAACACAACCAAAGCTAGGGTTTCACAGCTATATAAACACACGCTAGGGTTTTTGCCCAAATCTAGAGAGAGAGAGAGAGGAGAACAGAAGAGAGAGGCACAGAGCGAAAATGGTGAAATTCTTGAAGCAAAACAAGGCCGTAATCGTCCTCCAAGGACGTTACGCTGGACGCAAAGCCGTCATCATCCGTAACTTCGACGACGGAACTCGCGATCGTCCCTACGGTCACTGTTTGGTCGCCGGAATCAACAAGTACCCAAGCAAGGTTATCCGTAAAGATTCAGCTAAGAAAACCGCTAAGAAGTCACGAGTGAAAGCCTTCGTGAAGCTCGTTAACTACCAGCACTTGATGCCGACTCGTTACACACTCGATGTTGATCTCAAGGATGTTGTTAACGTTGATGTTCTTCAATCTAAGGATAAGAAGGTCACGGCTTTGAAGGAGGCGAAGAAGCGTTTCGAGGAGAGGTTCAAAACTGGAAAGAACCGATGGTTTTTCACCAAGCTCAGGTTTTAAATCAATGTATGGAAATGGAAGATTATGAGAGAGCAAAATTTGGTTTTTAGATTTTTGGGTATTTTTCTAAACGAATGTTTTTGTTTCTTGCTCTTTTTTTTAATGGATATTTTTGAGTTAAAAAATACTTATTATTAGGTTCTATTTTGATCTTAATTATGTTGTTTTGTGTTAAGTCGATGAAATTAATTTTGGTATTTATATCATATTTGTGCTAGGGTTTGTGGATCTGCTCAGTTTATTTTAGCTTAATTAATTTTGAAGGTTGAAAAATCCTTTTTTTGATAATGGGTTTGCATTTTGTTACATTTCTAAGTATTTGTTTCATTTATTGGTTCTTAGTTGATATGTATGAGATTATGTTTTAGATATGTATGTGTATTTATAGTAATCTTTAGAAAACAATTTGGATTAATGATTGAAATCTATGTATACTATTATGCATATTTTGTGCTTGTTTGAGTTTGAATTAGTGTGAATTATAGTGATTCTTAGTTTATCGAAAAAGTTTTTTATTTTGTTGTTTTGTAATGATTGAATACAAGAATTGTTTGTTAGAACATGTGTGAGAACATATATATATATGTATAAATATATTATGTATAGATATTTTGTTCACTAATACAGAGATGAAAACAATATATAGTAATATACTTTTTTTGTTGCCTGTTTGAATATGAACTGGTGTGAATTATAGTGATTCTTATTATGAATGCAACAGTTATTTGTTCATACATATGTGAGAACACATATATATTTATATGTATACTACGTGTATATATATTGAAAATGTGTGTTCATTTTGTTTGAATTAGGAAAGATAGTGAATTCTTAGTTGAGATTCTACAATATTGATTGAATTATTTGTTGTATTGTGATGATTGCGTTGTTCATATATGTATGTGATCATCTATATATATATTTAGATATAGATATACATTTTGTTTAGTATGATTATTATATTGGTTCTTGTTTGAATTAATTAAGTTAAAGAATTCTAGTGATTCTTAGTTGAGCTTCTGCAAGTAGAACTATTGTTTGTTCATATATGTATGACAACACATTATAATGTTGATATATAAGTATTAACATTATTGATAGAAGTAATGTTACATTCTTTTCATAAGTTTCTCCAATGTATGAAAAATCACTCTTTTGTACAAAATTGCATGTTTATATAAGTGAAACCTTTCTATATGAATGTATATAATAATCATATAATCTTGTATATTATCTCATATGCTTGAATCTTTTGCTATGCATTTCCAAATTTTGCCCCTTTAACTCCCAATTTTTGAAGAAGAAATAGTAAAGCTAAAACTCCATATTGTTAAAGGATTAAACACACTTTGATTTTAAACTGTTTTTTGCAATGAAAATGCTTAAGCTATACAAAATGTGAACTTGAATTTTTTCTTCCAAAGGCAAAATTGTTTGTTAAGAAGGCCTCTTCCTTTCATGCTCTTGCTCACCCTAAAGCCGCGATTCCCGGAATCTCGAATCCTGCAATACACATCCTTGAACAATGCCTAACTAAGCAACAAAAAGTGGATAAGAGGAGATTTTATTCACCAAAAGGACACACCATTTTACGTTGCTTAGTATAAACTTCCCTCTCTTTGCTGAAAACATAGGCTAAAGCGTTTCAGGTTTTATGCCTTGAAAGAGAGCTAAGTAAAATCGTTGCGGGTTTTGGGTGAGAAAGAGAACTGAATTTTCTAATAGTTCAGTTCTCTAATTTAGTTCTTTCCTTATTTTTATATATATATATATATATATATATATAAATTATATATTTGGACATTCTATTCTATCTTTTTATTTTAGTGATATATTAGTTTTCAAAATTTGGTCTTTTAAAATCCCAATTAAAAATATAAAGAAAAAATTGTGTAGTAGCCTTTATTTAGTAAAACATGATATATTATATTAACCAATTGTTTAAAGATAAACACTTGTTACAAAATTGACAATTGAGTAATTAACAACTTTCAAAACCATTTCAGTACAAATAATTTTACCAAAATATAAGGCCAAAGCTTAGTAGAGATTACTATTGTCATGCTCACTCAACACATTATCTTCTAATGATCTTTTCTTGAAAACTCTTTCTCTTGCCAATTTTGCCTGAAATTAAAAAAAAAAAAAACAATTAAACAAAATTGTTAGAAAGATTCATTTGATCTAAACTAATATGGATTTAATAATAAGTTAATATTATTTTGGATTTTGTATTTTGTAAAAGTTACCGAATGAGTCTTCTATTTTATTAAATGAGATTATAAACCTTGTATTTTCCAAAACGGTACAAAAAACTCAGTGGCAGAACAAACAAGGAAGGGCCAAATAAAGTGTATTTTCACCTAATCCTTTTTAGTATGTAATATTTTATAAATTAATTAATTTTATACAACGTATATAAAATAACGAAAAATGCTAAGGGTCACCTTATAGTGTCAAGTACTACAAAATGTGGCATAATATTATTAGTGCAAAATAATATTAGGTCTCAAATATTTTAATTTAATAAATAATATAAAAAAACGCTAACCAATTGTATGGTGCTACTTCGATATGGAGTTGGACACTATAAAAACACATATATAAAGATACATATGAATATATATCATACAAAAGTACTCTTCAAAAATAACTTATATTATTCATTTTTTTTTGTCACTTTTTACCATAAAATAGATAACTAATTTAAATGGGCTATTGGGTTTGGGCATCTCTTTTAATTTCAACTTCGCAATTTATTATTAGGCTTACTCATAAGAAAATTATCATATTTTTCTAATAAACAAAATCTAATTATTCTAATTTAATTTATATCTTATTTATACTTTTTTTTTCTTTTTTCTAAAAAGCTAGAGGGCCATGGCCACCCCATTGATGCATGTAATTCCGCCATTGAAAATAGTATCCTAAGTAGAATTTTTGATAATTTTTTTTAGTACTCTCTAAATCGAGTTATTTTTAAGTTTTATTTTGATAAAAAATTAGTTCAGGGTACTATTTTGAAAAATACAAGATAATTTGTCATTTAACAAAACAAAAAATTCAATCAGTAACTTTTGCAAAATATAAGATCGAAAATAATATTTAACCTTTAATAACACATAATTTCAAAATATATACATATATAAATACATATAGCAAGAAAACTAATTCAAAAAAAAAATGAAAAGTTTAGAGTTTAGTACCTTTTCTTCCCAATTGATAAAAATTGTTATGATAGAAAGCAAAATCATTTGTAAGAAGCAACCACAGCAAATTCCAATCCAAAGGCCTTTCCCTCTCATTTTCAACCAAAATCCCAAAGTCGCGGCCGTCGGAATCCCAAAAAGATAGTAAGAACCAAGGTTGATAAAGGCCCCCAAGTCTTGCCATCCACATCCTCTAATAATACCTAATTAAGTAACAAAAAAGGATCATACAAAGAGTTTTTTTCCCCTTCTTTTTGCAATGAAATAATCTTTTAAGAGTTTTTGAGAATAAGAGGAAAACCTGAAAGGATTGCTTGTAAAGAATTTATCATAACTGCTGCACAGACTAGAGGCGCCATACTCGTCACATAATCTACAACTTCTTTCTCATTGCTGAAAACATAACCGAATGTTTTTCGGCCTAGAAAGAGAGATGAACTTACAATAACCGCCTCTATCACTACAAGACACAAAACAACCCGAACAACAAATCGAGCTGCTTTTGGCTTACCAGCACCTAATTCATTTGAAACTCTAGTGCTACATGCCCAAAAAAGGAAAAAAGAAAAATAAAAGGAGAAAAAATGTTAAAGAATTGTTATAAAAAATAAATAATAATAAAAAAACCTAATATTTATTTGTCATTTGTAAAATCCTATTATTTTTATTATAAGTTTGTATAATAATCTAATAATTTTCACAAAATAACATTTCAGACACCCTATCAAGAATTCTGACATTTAATGTTGATTCTTGAAATTATTTTGTAAAGTGATTATAAAATAATTTTTTTTCCTGTATATATATTAATTCTTTATTGAGAAGTGTTACATATACATATAATTTATAAGCTTATAATTTTTGAGCAAACCTTGTAGCTGCACCAAATCCATCTGGTATTGTATAAAGTGTTATGATTGTGGACAAACTGTTAAGAAAAACAAAAACAAAAAAAAATCACTTATTGAAAAGATTATTTGCCTAAATGTTATGATGAATCTATTTCTAAAATCTAATGTGCATATTTTATGATATAGAAAAAAAAATTACCATACAGATAAGACTGAAGTTTCAAGTTGAGGATTTGATAGGAAACCAGATAGTAAAGTAAGAAGCTCAAATGCCCACCACTCAAGGCTAGAATAACAGCATAAAAGAAAAAGAAAAAAAATTAACAAGTTTCGATAACTTCAAGCATCAATTTAGTATACTGTGTATTATATCGTATTGTATTATATAATACTATATTAAGTATTAATTTGTATTACATTATGATATATTTTTATATTTATGTACAAGTCAATACTGAATATAGTGTTATATAAAAATATAATATAATGTAATAAATAAATTTTAAAAATTTGAAATAATGTGAACTCTCATAAGTTATAAGGTGTTGTTTTGGTACCAAATCATTAAGGAAGAAGGTATAGCGAACCGCAAGAACTCTCCGACGCCTTGAAATAGGTTTGAAAAAATCGAGGCCCGAGTTTTTTCACAAGTAGGAGAGAATTTCATGAACAAAAGTAGCAAACTCACATTTAACCAATATGAAAAACCAATAGATAATGCAGCCCCAAAATGTCCTAATCTTGACTTGAATACTAAAGCCCAACAAATTGGTAAATGGCAACAAATTGAGGCAAATGAGCTCAAAAGCAAGGGATAGGTAATGCTTTGTGTCATAAAATATCTAACTAGTGGTTGAAGAGTTGCATAGGCAAATAGTGCAGGGATTAACCATATTGAAAATTTACCAGCTTCTCTTGAAATTATAGGATCTTGTCCCATAAAAACCAAAATTTTTTCCATGTAAAACCACATTAGAGACAAGGGAATGGATACTAGGATTAGGGTAAGTATGCCCGTGTTGGTTAGGATACCGAGTTTTCGATATTGCTTTGCTCCATATGCTTGTCCGCATAGTGTTTCCAATGCACTAGACATTCCCAACTGGTTAACATGAAATGAAGAAATCGAGATCAAGTCAGTTATTAGAGTACTCACAATAAATAATTTTTTTAATTTTTACAAAATTTAACTAAAAATACACTACATCAAATACTTCGATAATTTTAAAAGTTTTTCAAATTTTAAATTATATATATGTATATCATTTTTTTTTATAACTTACAAAATAAAAAGTATCGTTTATAATTACTTAAAACTTATAATTGAAATCGATATTTAGTTTAGAAAAAAGAAAAAGAAAAAGAGAACTAAAAATGTATCACAAAAAAACTTAATGAAACCTTACGTTTCATCAAGATCCCATCTCAAAGTTTAAGAAGATAGATTAATATAATATGTATATAGTTATATAGTTATGTCATTGGTATATGAATCATATATTCAAATAATTTTTCAATATACATATTTTATTAAGACTATACATATTTCTATTAATAATTATTTAATAAAATATAACTTTTCATCAAGATCTCACTTCAAAAGTCTAAATAATATAATAAAATCAAGTCAATGCTTCGAAAATGAATCCATTTAAATACTATTAAGTAAGGAAAAAAAATAAAATATAATCTAATCAAAATTATGTCACATTACTTTCTTTCGAGAGCCTATTCATACATAATATGAGTGATATTAAAACTATATGAATTAGCTATAACCTAAACTTTCTTATTGCTAATATGTTATTGGTATATATGAATCATAATCACAACTTATTCATATACAAAAATTATAAACATCTATAAAATAACTCATATTCACCATTTTTTTCAAGGTTATATTTAGAAGCTAAACTTTGGTGAGAAGAAAAAAAGTTTAAGAAAATATATAAAAAAAAAAATAATAATAATAATTTTTCATGATCGATATGAAATCTTTGCTGAATCAACTTTTTTTCATATCAAACATGATTTCTTTTTCCTATATTTTTCTTATTTTTTTTTTATTTTGTCTATGAAAATTAAACTTTCAAATATAACCTAAATGAATAACTTATTCATATATTGAAAATACTTACAATAAGACTGAAGCCGGAAACAGCTGAGAAGGAAATTGCAATAGCTGTACTAGAAAGAGCGAGTTTACCGTGATGACCAACCATCATTACAGAAACTATTTGAAGAAAATATTGAGATATATTTACAATCACCATTGGTCCTCCAATATAACCCAAAAGCTTCACTTCATCAAATATTTTACTAAAAATACTTATTTCTTTCTCTTCTTTTTCTAACAATCCCTTTTCCATGCTAATTTCTCTCTTCTCTTCCATGGCTTCAACTTCTTCTTCTTCTTCTTCTTCAATAAACTCTCTCTTCTATATATATGTATTAAAAAAAAAAATCAATATATTTGATTATTTATAATGACACATAGCTATGAGAGAGAACACGTGGTCACATTTAATTATTATATTTTATAAAATATAGTTGGATGAAGTAAATAAAATTAAATTCTCTTGTCTTTATTATTGAGCTATCTTCTATATCACATTTTATCTTTTTATAATGATCCTAAAATCTAATTTTAGTTTTAATTTATAAACGCTTTTTTCAAAAAAAAATAAATAAATAAAATTAGAGATGACTTTTATTTTTTAAATATATATTTATATGTATATATATTAATTTATATGATTTTCTTTTTTTAAAAAAAAAAAAAAAATTAGAGATCACATTCACATTCACATCATCATCAAAGAAACTTTCTCAAAAGGGCCATCAAGTGCCATTAAAGTCAAAATCTTTGGAGTTTTTTTATAAAAATACTGAATTTTAAGTAAAAATTTACAATTTTACTGCGATACAAATTTTTTTTTATAAAAATACTCTTTTAAAAACAACCTTAAAACAACAAATCATAACAATTAAAAACAACAATGGAACAATTAAAAACAATAATGGAACAACATTGAAAACTTAACACAACATAAAATATTTTTAAAAAAAATTCTATCCCACAGTAAAAAAGAAAAAAAGTTAGAAATTCCAGTATGTATCCCATCCAACAAAGTGGGATAAATAATATCATACATGTGAGATTTTTTTAATTGTTTTTTTTTAATTCTGATTTTGTAAATATATTTAAATTTAATAAGAATTTTAATGAAAAAATTATTACAAATTTATTTATAGATTTTTTTTATCAAAAACATATTTATTAAAATTAGTGAAAATATATAATTTTGAATATCATACATAAACTTTCAAAATTTAAATTAATATTAATTAAACAATAGATACTTAAATTGATTGTAAGAGAACAACATGATAATAAAATTATATATTCTTTTTATATTACTAAAAAAATTATATCATTAATTTAGATAACTAATATGTATATTAAATTAGTGGTTAAATTATTATTTAGCATAAATAATTTTATATTATTCAAATATTTTTATTTTACTACTGTAATTATTTATTAAATATAAATATAATAAATTATTTTATTATATATTTATGATATATATTTGATTATGTATAATATATTATTTTATTTTATAATTTAATTATTTTTTTGCTGAAAATTATTCTTTTTTATTTATTTATTATTAAATATTTTTATTGTAATTTAAGTTTTTTTTAAAAAAAGAAATAAATAAAATAGTTCAGTTTATTTTTAAACTAAACACAAGATTACTTTTAGCATAATTTAATCTTATCCAGTTCAGTCAAATCCTGAGTTTTAAATGGGCCCTTAAAGATTCGCAAACAAATATGTGAAAGCAACTTTTCTAATTTTAGTTGTTAAATGCAATACATGTATAGTTAATTTTTTTTAGTTAGGTAATGTAATTTTTTTAAAAAAAATTATACAAAGGTATTGTAACTATATTGGTGTACTCTTTAGATGTAATTATATATACGTATTTTATATGTATAATAAAAATCAAATGAGATATCGTAATGAATCGTTGTGTGTTAATTTAATTAATTAGCTAAAAATGATTAATGATTAATTCTATCTCCTTTTATATCTTATTATGTTCTTTTAAGATAAGAAAAAAAATAATAAAAACTTTGAAGATAAGAAATTAAATTATGAATTCTTGCAGACTAAAATAATGTTTAATTGATAAATTATAATATATTATGAGGACACAAAAGAAGGAATATCTTGTTTAATGTCTGCATAAACATATATATACACATTATATATATTATTTGAAATAAATAAAAAAGAAACTATAATATTATTATTAGACCTAAGAAAACAATGTTAACTATAAAAAAATTAAAACTTATATCCAATTAAATTAATTGAAAAATCAAAAATCAAACTTAAATTAAAAAATTGTTAAAAATATCTACCACATTTTATGTTTTAAATTTAAATTTACTTATATAAAAATATCTAAACTAATTTTTTAGATATAAATATAATAATATAAAATTAATTAAGAGTATTTTATTAAGTAATTAAATATTCTGTTAAAATTAATAAGAAAATTAAAAAATAATTTTAAGCTAAAAATTTTATTATGTAAATACATTTTATATAGAATAGAAATGTAAATAAAAAAAAAATTGTCATTATTGCTTGAGCCTTGAATAGAAGAACAAAATGATGAAAAACTTACATCACATTAAATTTTCTAGTTAGACATGATAAAGATTTTTATAAATGCTAGTGGTAGGGTACTTATCAAAAAAAAAAAAAATAGTGGTAAGTGCTAAGGGTGTTTATTGGACCACATTCAATATTTTTAGGTTTATCTAGATCTAATTCAATTATATATTGGATGATAGATTTTATTATCCGATCCGATATAATTAATTTTAGTCATCCAATCGATTCAACATCAATTGGATGTTAGATTGGATCGGTTTTATCCATTAAATATATTTTATATATATTTATTGGTTTAATTTAGGTTTATCCAATATTTCAGACCTAATTTTTTTTTTTATCGGATTGAAGGCATCTAACATTTTAGGCCTAGTATGTATTGGATTGAACTGGATCCATCCAATAAAAAAAAGAGTAAAATTTTAATGTTAATTTTCATAAATACATATAGAATTTACGTATAACAATATAAAGTCTAATTACCCATCCAAACTAAATAAAAATACTAATTAATTTCATTTGATGTTGGATGTATTGGATTTTTGGACACCTCATCCATTATCTGATCTAATTGGATATTTAAAATAACATTAAATCTGATTCGATCACAACTGGATATCCAATGTATGGCGGTCGGTTGTAATTGGATCAGTCAATTTTCATTGGATTAGATCAATTTATGCACACCCTTAGTAGGCACGTGCAATGCACGTGCTCCTACAAATCATCATTAGTGAAAAATAGGTTAAAAATTAAGATGTAGGGTTATTAGCGTAAAATGTTTTGATTTTATACGATTAATCTTTTTATTTTATTTTTTGTGGCAAAACATTTTTAAGTTTACTTTTCTTTATAAATTTGAGACACCAGTTAGATATCATCGTTATACACTAACTGGGTTACCACTGTTTAGCTTTGATGTTTTTAGTCACATATATACATGTATACACAGTGATTATTCAGTTAATATTTAACAGTAATATTTATCTGACACCTCAAATTTACAAAAAAAAATAAAATAAATAAACTGAAAAGAATTTTTCTAATAAAAAAAATTAAGTTTATAAAAATTAATATATAAAAAAAATTGCCACTAATTGCTCTAATAACTCAGCAAATTCTAACAATAAATAATTATTAATTGCAGAAAACATAACAAAACAAACAAATTAATAAAAGTACTTGCTTACATTTTGAGTCTTTTAGCTACACACATCATCACCAATTCCCATTTAGGCCCGGTCCTGAGTATAAATGGGTTAGATTTGTGCTTAGGGTTCACTTAATTCAAGAGCCTAAACCCTTTTAAATTTATACTTTTTGTATTACCATTTTAAAAAAATACCATATTTTCTTTTAAATAAAGGTCCAAAAATTTATTTTTTCCCATATGTCGGCCAGTCCATTTCTCATCTTCTTCTGAAATTAACACATTATATATAAGGTAATACTATGGTAGGACCTAGCAAAAGTTTCCTACCGGTAGGAAACTTTTTTTTTTACCGTTGATTTTAGATCTTGTGGTTATTATGATGAAAGGTATATACTCTTACTATAGGACTGCTTGTATACAAGTAAAACTTTATACATATTATAATAATATTCAATAATATATTTATTTTAAAAAATAAAATAATATTAATAATTAAAAAATTTATTAATTTTTACTTTTTAATTATTATTATTTTTTAAAATTAATTTAAATTATTTTTACATAGATATTTATTTTCAAAAATTCTTCTAATGTAGGATCGCTTGAATGATTTTAGATGCTCTTTAATTGGAACCGTACCAACTTGCTTCTCCTAAGCTCAATTTTTTTGGCAGAAAAAATAATATCTAACCGAATTAATTAATTTTTTTTTTATAAGTGGCGTCTCAAAAGAGCAGCCAAACAACAACAAGATAAAAACCACTGAAAAAACAGTCAATAACACCAGAACTACGCACAACCTAAAAGCAAAACAAAAAAAAAAGACTAGGTGTAAACATAAAAAAAAAACGACAGTAAATTATGAAAAAGCAAAATATAAGAAGCCAAAAAAAAATGAGTTTAGAAAAAATAATTATTTTTTAAAAATAAATACCAATATAAAAATAATTCAAAGTAATTTTAAAAATAATAATAATAATTCAAAATAAAAATTAATAAAATTTTTAATTATTAATATTATTTTTTAAAAAATAAATATCATTAAATATTATTATAATATATAAAGTTTTAATTGTATACAAGCAGTTCTATCGTAAGAGTATACACCTTACATCATAATAGTCACATGATCTAAAATCAGTGGTCAAAAAAAGTTCCCCACCGGTAGGAAACTTTTGCTAGGTCCTACCATATAGTCTTGCCCTATATATATATATATATATTATGTATATTGACACAATTATTTTAATATGAATCCACTAGAATCATCCGGAAGCAAAAAGAAAAAAACTTTGAGAAAGCTTTTATTTATTTCTTTTGGTTAAGAAAAAAAGAAAAAAGAAAAATAAAAAAGATTTAACAGATTGAACACTTTACCAAATTTTAGAATTATTGATCTAACTTTATATCATGATAGGGTTTTGGTTTACAGAGTATACTCATGAGTGTGAGACAGTGATTTGAGAGATTAAGTTTATCTAAAAAAAAACATGTAAAGATAAAATGTTAATTAGTACTGGTAATTTTAAATTTTGATATGTATTAAATTATATTTTTTAAAAATTTTCTTGTATTGAAATTGTTGGATTTAAGGATTTCTGTTAAATCTACTAAATTTTACTAGTACAAAGATTATCTATGTACTAAATCGTGCTCCCGAACATTAATGATTATTAAATTGTACTCCTGAATTTTGATATGTATCAAATCGTATCCCCTTAACTTTTGTTTTTTTTTTGTTTTTTTGGCTTCTGTTAGTAAAATTAGATAAAAATTCTTAAATTCAACAATTTTAATAGTTCGAAAAAAATTTTAACGGCCTAAAAAATTTAGAGGCATGGTGTTAGATTTTAAAATTATAATAAATAAAGGTGAAGAAAAAGACAATGAAAAAAATAGAAAATTGTACAATGTATCCTTAAAAGGATTTTACTGAAGTATTTCCTATTTGATTCGACATCTAAGAGAATTTTTTAGTCCATTTTTTTTTATGGTCATTTAGGTTGTAGCTATTTAGGACATCATATAAAATTTTAAAAAATTTTAAACAATTTAATACGCCGAAAATAGAGTTCAAACAGTTTATTTCGTACGCATATAAAATAAAAGAGTATCGCGTGCAATAAATATAATTTGAATCCTATTTTTAGTGTGTTAAATTTTTCTGAATCTTTTAAAATTTTGTAAAATATCTTAAAATAACTACAATGTAAACGACTATAAAAAAAAATTAAACCAAAAAAATTTTTTTAGACCCCGAAACAGATAAAAAATACATCAGTAAAACTTTTTTAAAGGGATGCATTCTCTCAAATTGTCTTTGTTGCTTGAAAATTTAAATAGAAGCACAAAATGAAGAAAATCTTTGTATATCCTACTACATTGAATTTTTTAGTTAGATACATGATAAGACTTGTATACATATATATTTTTTTAATAATTAGTTGCTAAATTTGTAGGTAGCCAATATGCTATAATTTACTCAAAAATTAATAATGGATCAATAAACTATATTATCTTAAATAAATATACATAATTTTATAGAAAATTTTAAATTTTATTATTAAAAATAAATTTGGATTTCATGTTTAGTGTAATTATTATTAATGATAATTTGGATTCCCATTTTGTAAATAGATCAAATTGATATCATAAGCTCAATTTTATTAATTGATTTTTTGATATAATTAAATTTGAAATCATTGTTTGGCATGAATCTTAAGTATTTTGTTAAAAAAAATTGAGCTCCATATATTAACTTGTTGAAAAATTATTAATTAAAAATTAAGTTCTGAGTATTAATTTGATCTTTTTGTAAAATACAATATAAAATGCCTTATTTAACAAAAACACAAAAATCAATTGCTTATTTATGCTAAACACAAAGGCTAAATTAGTATATTTCCTTAAAATTAGAAGAAATATATTATGTTAATTTTGAAATTATAAATTACTTAATGTAATTATTATTAAGAATATGAGGTTTCGAAATTATCTTTTGTAAAAATATATTAATGATAAATTTAATAGTTTATTAACATCATATATAGCCAAAAAGTACAGTAGACTTCAATTTATTAATTTTTTTTTGTCTATTTGACAATTACATAATAGTTAATATTATTAGAAACATTATTATGGTTGAAGTCATTTATTAATAATATAGCTAGCTAGTGGTATTTTTTCAGGCTATCTTCTTAAAATATGCATATTTATATGTATTGATTGTACATAAAAAGTCTATAAATATATATGAGTAATTTATGGTATAAATATTTAAGTTTAATTTTTGGTTACAAATAAATACTTATGTTTAATTTTTGACAATAATAATAATAATAATTAAATTATATTTTGGAACTTTTGTAGGTATATAGTCGTTAAAAGTCAAATTAATAGTTGCATAGCAGTCTCTAATTGCTCCAGATTATTAAATTTTATTTTTTATTTAAAAATTAATTTAAAGATACCTATAAAAAAAATAATCTGCGGATAATGACTTCAAACTTATTGGTCAGGTACTTAAAGAAATTCTAAAAAATATATATTAAATATTATTATCGTAAAAAATTAAATTTAAATATTTATTTACAATTGAAAATTAAACTTAAGTATTTATGCCACAAATTACTCAAATATATACAAATTTTTTTTTATTACTTTGTTTTGGTCAAGAATGTATATAATTTGTAAGGAAATAGAGTTAGATATATGAGAAGGAGTTTCATCCAAAAAAAACACAAAAGGGAATCATGTTAAACCATTCATTTAGTCTTAACATTAAAATTGCGACTAATATGAGAAAGAGATATTCTTAAAAATTTAAACGATAAAATTTTAATGTCAGAAAAAATTATTATTATTATTATTATTTATCTCTTTTAAAGTGATGCTTTTAATTTTTATCCTCTCTTTCAAAATTTATTATATTTACCTCTTTATTCAATTATTCTATCAATTTTTACGTACCCCTATTATTTTACGATAGTCTCTATTCTTCTCTAATTAAAATTTTATCCAAACTTTCTTACAAACGTACACATCTATCTCCAAAGAACACAATTTATTATATTTAAAATTGTGCCTTGATTATATGAGAGTGTGAAGATATTTGAGCATAATACTCCTAAAAAAAGTATATTTAAATTAAATAATATTTAAATATAAATTTGATTAATGTATTAAAATAAATGGTATTTTTTAACTTCTATCTTATCATTTTGACAGAATAAAAATATATATATAGTCAAATTGTTAAGATGGTAATTGTACATAAAATTGTATATACATCTAAATGTTAATGGATTGCACACACTAATTAAACACAATAATATGTATTTAATCTTAACTATATAATTAAAATTTAAGTGTGTATCTAATATTACTCATACTTTTATAGTCAAATTATTATGACTTCTTAATTTTTTTTACTAACTCTTTTGTTTAAATTATAATATACCTACACCTACTAACATATTATAATACACATGTGTTTCACACTTCTTTTAACAAATCAAAATAAATGAAATTTATTTATTGAGTACAAGCCAACTATATATGTAACATTGGGTTGTCTCCCACTAACTAGTACATCACATTAGTTATATTTTTTTTTTTTTTGGAATAATGACTGATTTTACCGAGCAACATGAATGTTTCTAGTATGTTTTGTCTCTATTTACACATTTTTTATAAAGTTTTTCAAAACGTTATCCATACTAAAATTATTCTAGGTCAGTTACGTTTAATTTTAAAGTTCTTAAGCGATGCTCCAAAAGTAAGATTTGCCCTGTTGATATAAGTACAGTAGAACCTCTATTTAAGAATACTCTATTCAAGAATAACCTCTAATTTGTTATAAAAAAATCAAGTCCCGATTTGGGCCAGTTATAAATAAGAATAACCTCTAAATTGTAATTAGTTATACAATTTTTAAGTCCCGTATTAACAAAGTATACCTCTATATAAAAATAATTGCATCTTAATAAAATATATACATGTATTTTATAAATTTATTTATGTAAAATTAATAATTTTATTTTAAATTATAATACATATATGAAATTATATTTACTCTAAAATATTTCTATTATGATATAATATTAATGATTATTTATTGTTATTATTGTAACATTGATATTTTTTAGTTTTTTATTTTTTTTTTTTCTAGTGTAACTCTATTTAGTTATAACCTCTCAATTAGAATATAATTTACTTAGTCCCAAGTGTATTATTGGATAAAGGTTATACTGTAGTACTTATCAATCAATTTAAACTATCTTTTACAATATAACTTGATATCTATACACTCTCTGAATCATATACTTGACTATTCCCAAACAATATTAAATTGCACAATTTAACTAATATTTATCTTTACGAATTAAGGAATTACTGATTATTATAATATATTTCAAAAAAATTGTCCATTCAAGTTGAGAAAAATTATAAAACATTAAAATAAAAGTTCGAATGAGACTTTATTCTTTATCTATTTAGTTTAAAATATATTTATATTTATACTAGTATATCAATAAAATCAACAGAAGACATGTAAAAACTACTTTTTTTTTTGGTCTTTTTCTTCCTTTTTTTTTAGTTTTTTTGTCTTCTTATTCTTCTTTTTTCTTAATGAAAAGACTCAATGAAAAAATAAAAAATTTAAATTAATCGATATATTTCTCAAAATAAATAAAAAAAATGAAAAATGAATCAATTGGCATATCTTGATATATTAAAAAAAAGTAGAGAAAAAGAAAATAATTTTCAAAAATTGGCTCTTTTAAAGTCTCAATTTTTTAAAAGAGTATTTACTAGAAAAGAAATATATGAAGATAAATAATACATTAAATAATTAATTAAGAATTAAACACTCATTACAAAATTGACAATTGGGTAATTAACCACTTTCAAAACCATTTCACTACAAAGAGTTGCTTAATAGAGACTACTATTGTTATGCTCACTCAATCCATTTTCTTCTATTGATCTTTTCTTGAAAACTCTTTTTCTTGCCAAATTTGCCTGAAATTTTTCATTGAAAATAAATAATAAAAAATCATTAGAAAGATTAATCTTATCAAACTAATATGAATTTAATTATACATATAGAAAATTTTTATTAAAGTTTAGAGATTAATACCTTATCCTCCCAATTGATAAAAAATGTTATGATAGAAAGCAAAATTATTTGTAAGAAGCAACCAGAACAAATTCCAATCCAAAGGCCTTTTCCTCTCATTTTCAACCAAAATCCCAAAGCTGCCGCCGCCGGAATTCCGAAGAAATAGTAAGAACCAAGGTTAACAAAGGCTCCCAAGTCTTGCCACCCACATCCTCTAATAATACCTAATTAATTGAGCAACAAAAAGAGGATCATACAAGAGATTTTTTATTTTTATTTTTATTGTTGCAATGAAAGAATTTTGTTGAGTTTGGGAAAAACCTGAAAGGACTCCTTGTAAAGAATTTAGTATAAGTGTTGCACAAACTAGAGGCGCCATGCTCGTCACATAATGTACAACTTCTTTCTCATTGCTGAAAACATAACCGAATGTGTTTCGGCCTAGAAAGAGAGATGAACTTACAATAACCGCCTCTATTGCTACAAGACACAAGATAACTCGAACTGCAAACTGAGCTGCTCTTGGTTTACCAGCACCTAATTCATTTGAAACTCTAGTACTACATGCCCCCAAACCCCCAAAAGGAAAAAAAGAGTTAAAAAAAATTTTGAAGATTCTTAAAAAAAAAAATACTTGTAATTTTTGTTAGTCATTTGGTAAAATCGTTTTATTTTCATAAAAAATTTGTATAATATTGTCTCGTTTTGATAATTTTTTTTATAAAATAACACTCCAAGCACCCTATTAAGAATTCTTAGCATTTAGTGTGCAAGGTTATTTATGTAAAGTGACATTATAAAATAATATTTTTTTCGTCGATAAAACTTATAATTTATTGAGCTAACCTTATAGCTGCACCAAATCCATCTGGTATTGTATAAAGTGTGATCACTGTAGACAAACTGTTAAGAAAAATATAAAATTCACATATTTAGAAAATTTATAAATGTAATGATAAATCTAAATTTAAAATCCAATATGTATATATTATGATAAGGGAAATAAATATTACCATACAGATAAGACTGAAGTTTCAAGTTGAGGATTTGATAGAAAACCAGATAACAAAGTAAGAAGCTCGAATGCCCACCACTCAAGGCTAGAATGACAACATGAAAAGAAAGAGCAAAGAATTAACAAATTCTATTAATAATAAGAGTTTGTTTGATACGCCGTATTATATTGTATTGTATAAAATTATATTAAATATTATATTTTTATACAACTAAACTATAATATTAAATTGTATAGTATTTATGTCATATAATACTATATAATATAATACGATTTACAATACAAAAAGCTTAAAATAGAAGTTTTAAGGTGTTGTTTTTGTACCAAATCATTAATGAAGATGGTATACCGAACCGCAAGAACTCTGCAACGCCTTGAAATAGGTTTGAAAAAATCGAAGCTCGAGTTTTTTCACAAGCCGGAGAGAATTTCATGAACAAAAGTAGCAAACTCACATTTAACCAATATGAAAATCCAATAGACAATGCAGCTCCAAAATGCCCTAATCTTGACTTGAACACTAAAGCCCAACAAATTGGTAAATGGCAACAAATTGAGGCGCATGAGCTCAAAAGCAAAGGATAGGTTATGCTTTGTGTCATAAAATATCTAACTAGTGGTTGAAGAGTTGCATAGGCAAATAGTGCAGGGATTAACCATATTGAAAATTTACCAGCTTCTCTTGAAATTATAGGATCTTGTCCCATAAAGACCAAGACATTTTCCATGTAAGACCACATTAGAGACAATGGAATGCATACTAGGGTTAGGGTAAGTATGCCCGTGTTGGTTAGGATTCCGAGTTTTCGATATTGCTTTGCTCCATATGCTTGTCCACATAGTGTTTCCAATGCACTAGACATTCCAAACTGGTTAACATGAATGAATGAAGTCGAGATTATTAGAGCACTCACAATAAATATTTTATAATAAAAGAATTTTTAAATTTTAAAGAAAATAACTAAAAATGCACTATATTAGATATTTTAAAATTGTGTAAATCTTCTTTAAAATTCAATAAATACTTTAATATATATTTATAAATCATTTTTTTTTAGCTATTGTTGACTTAATTTGAGTTGGGATATATATCTTAATATAACATGACTTTTGATCAAGATCCCATCTCAAAGATAGACTAATATATAAATTTATGTATTAATTTGGGAAATTTATAGTTTGGGAAATTTGTGTACTAGATTCTTAAAAGCTCGTTTTGATAGATCATTTATTTGTTTCGACACTTAGAATTTTTTTTAGTTTAATTTTTTTATTATAATTATGTTTGTTGTAGTTATTTAAGATTATTTGTAAACAAAAAATTCTGAATAACTTATAATGCTAAAAATAAGGTTTAAATTATTACTTATCATGCGTATAAAAAAAAAAAACAATCGCGCATAATAAAATATGTAAGTTTTATTTTGATAAAAAATTATAACATACACGAATATGAAAAAAAGTAATTTGACTAAAAAATTATTCCGAGTGAAAAAAATAGATAAAGGTCTACTAAAATAGCCAAAACTCTCTTCATACTATAATGCAATTAGTATTTGAATCATATTCACAACTTATAATCGAAAATACTAACAATCTCTCTATATAGATGGTGATTAAAACAACTCATACTCAACCATTTATATATTATTAATTAACATAACATGACCTATTAACAATTTATATATAGATATATTAAATATAACATGACTTTGCATCAAGATCTAACCTCAAAAGTTTAAGAAGATCAACTAATATAAAACTTTCTTATTACTATTATGTGATTAGTATATGAAATCAAATTCACAACTTATTCATAAAATTTAGTGATTTAAACAACTCATTTAAATCAATCATATTCACAACTTATTCATATATACCGAAAATACTAATAATATCAAAGAGAAATAATCGACTTACAATAAGACTGAAGCCGGAAACAGCTGAGAAAGAAATCGCAATAGCTGTACTAGAAAGAGCGAGTTTACCATGATGACCAACCATCATTATAGATATTATTTGAAGAACATATTGTGACATGTTCACAATCACCATAGGTCCTCCAATATAACCCAAAAGCTTCACTTCATCAAATACTTTACTAAAAATACTTTCTTTTTCTTTTTCTTTTTCTAACAATCCCTTTTCCATGTTTTCTCCCTTTTCATCCATGCCTTCAACTTCTTCTTCTTCTTCTTCTTCTTCTTCAATAAATACTCTTTACTCTCTTATCATTTACTTAAATGAATGATAGTATGTAGTATAGTTGGAACTTGGGCTTGGGTATTTATATTATTTCCCATCTAACAAAATAAATTGCATTAATTTTAATAAGGTCTATTATAAGTAAATAAATAAATTAATAAATAACAAAATTCATCAATATATTAAATTATTTAAAAATACAAACTCTAAATCTAACCTACCAAAGGAGACATAACTATGAGAGAGAGAACACGTGTTCACATTGAATTATTATTATTATTATTATTATTTATAAATATAGTTGTGGAGGTAAACAAATTAGATTGTATTTATTGTCTTTTTTATATAAATATAATTGTCTTTATTGCTTGAGGCTTGCTTAATAAAACAACAAAAAATCATCTTTGTACTACATTGACTTTTCTAGTTAGACATGATAAGATTCTTTATAAATATACTAGTGGTAGGCTCCTACAAATCTTAGTGAAAAATGGGTTAAAAATTAATTGAGGGAATTTTCAATAAAAAGATATATAATTTTTTTAAAAATATATATATAAATATATATATATATATAAATAGTTCACATATACATACAAGTAATTAGATCCAAACATTATATATAAGCAAATTCAAGAAAACATAAAAATAACTATAAATAAGAAGAAGAAACTCTACTTGTAATTTTAAACACTAACATATACAAAATAAGCACTTTGCTTACATTATTTATAGGATTTTAGCTACACTTTTCTTCCTCATATCCTCAACCCCATTTCTCATCTTCTTCTGAAATTAAACAAACAAATTAATAAAAGCACTTTGCTTACATTACATATATATATATTTATATATATAAAAATATATTGACACAATTATTCTGAAAAGCAGAAAAGATCTCAAATGCCCTTATTTATTTTGGCTAATTTTTTTTTTTTTAAAAAAAAAAAAAAAGGAAAGGACTCAAAAGATTGAACACTCCTTCACCAATTTTTTTAATTATTAGGTCAATTAATTATGCTCATTATTTAGAAGCTGTAAAGTTGAAAGCTTTTGTCTTTTTTTTTTTTTGCTTTTTGAAAAAACATGTTGAGTTTATCATGATAGGGTTTCGGTGCATATTATATCTAGTAAATATCAAATTTTAATTTCCTGATAGGATTTTGGTAATTAAATAAACGACTATATTTTTATCTGTAATTAGTGTGTGTTTTGATAATTAGTGTGAAAAAAAATTAATTGTATGTCTCTATTTTTGTCTCATATTTTTCGTGTGTGAGTGATTTATGTATGTTTGATTTTTTATTTTTTAAAAATATGTAGAGATAAAAGCTTTGGTGAGTAAATAAAGGCGATTTATATGCTAATTATAATTTTTTATTACAATTTTTTCCTTTAACTTTTTTGATTGAAAATACATATATTAGAATATTTTTATATGATGATATTTGTTATAGATATAATATTATTTTAATAAATTTTTTTAAAATATTATAAATAATTTACTGTCTTGAAAATATATTTTACATTATAAATTAAAATATCAAGAATTTTATAAAAAATGATGTAATGATTTTGAAAAATAAAAATAAAAATGGTAACATCTTTTAGATAATATTTTTTTAGTGATTAGAAAAATAAGATTGTGAAATTAATTGATAGTAGTTGTATTTTAAATTTTAATTTTATAATTATGATAAATCATGAAAGTACTGAAAATGACAAAATAAAAATCAAACTAATTAAAAACTAAATACATGAATCAAATCTAATTAATTAAAGTGTAGGTTGAGCTTATATAAATGCTATATATATTATATATTATATATTATATATATACCTATAAAAATTGTCTTTATTGCTTGAATATAAAAATCTTTGTATATCCTAGTTCCCACTACATTGAATTTTCTAGATAGACATGATAAGACTTTTTCTAACTATCCTAAGACTTTTATACCCAAATATATATTGTATGTTTTTTTTTTTTTTGTTTGAAAGCTTATATATTATTTTTTTTTAATAATATTGGTTTTCATTTTTTTTTTTTAAGAAAATGATCTTGTTAAAACTTTCAGAGTAAATCTAAGTGGGAAATAAATAGTATATTATGGTAAATAAATATTATAATTTTATAGAAAATTTTAAATAATATTATTATAAATAAAGATGATTAGATAATATATATTCAAAATAGATAACATATTAATTTTGTTTTTCACGTTTAGCCTTAATACTTGATCGATTTATGTATTTGTTAAATGATATTTTAGATTTGTATTTTGTAAAATAAATCAAATTGATATCATGGGCTCCATTTTAATTAATCAATTTTTTGATATAATTAAATTTAAGATCGTTGTTCGGCTTAAATCTTAAGTATTTTATAAAAATTGAACTTATAAGGTTGTCAATTTGTTCAAAAATTATTTAATTAAAAATTAAGCTTAAAGTATCAATTTGATCTTTTTGTAAACTACAAGATATGAATTTTTATTTAAACAAAACACAAAATCCGATCGGATATTCACATTAAACACAAAGAGTAAATTAGTATATTTCCTTAAAATTATAAGAACTATTTTATGTTAATTTTCTAATTATAAAGTCTTATTATCAAGATCACGAGGTTTCAAAATTATATTTTGTTAAAATAAATTAATGATAAATTTAATAGTTTATTAACATCATGAAAAGAAATGTTATTAAATAAATATTATTTGTTATGAAAAGATAACATGGCAAATATGGCCAAAAGATAACATTGACATGATAGTTGATATATAACTATTAATTTATATATAATATGCAATATTTATTTGACTTTTTCAATTTGTTTCTACTAACTCTTTTGTTTTTAAATTATAATATAGGGATATGATTTTGTCCCGTGATGTACTTTCACGGAACGTATTCCGTAGTACATTAAACGGGTCTCAGGGTACATTAAATGAGTGTCAGGGTACGTTTCTACTTTTTAACCCTAATTACCCCTAGATCAATCTCAGCCGTCAAATCAAATAACTCACTCATCTGACGGCTGCCGTACATCACGGATTACATCCGTGAAAGTACAATAACAGGATAAAATCATATCCCTTATAATATATTATATGAAATTCCAGGTATCTATATACCTACTAACATATTATAAAATGTGTTTCATAATTTAACAACTCAAAATAAAGAAAAAGAAATCAGAAACAAATCAGAATTTAAGGGATCAGTTGAATAATTTTCAAATTAGGAAAAAATCAATAAAAAAAAATGAAGAAGAAATCTTAAAGTTTTTAATTAACTAATTATTTTCATAATAAAACTAAAAATAATCAAGTGTTTCTCTATAATTTGTTGATGTGGGAACACTTTATTGGCTAAAAAAGGTCCCTACTTGAGAAAATACTTTACCTACTAACATATTATAAAATACATGTGTTTCATATTTCTTAAACAACTCGAAATAAATGAGCATTAGTACTAATAGTGCCTACATCACTTGTAGTCTATTTTGATGTCTTTAAAAGTTACTATACTAAATCATAGAAAATTGTTAAAAAATACTATTAGTGTCTAATATATTTTTTGGTGTCATACCGTTATTGGTGTTATTAAGTATCGAGTCTCATATAACTTAAGAAAATAATTTTTAAAGAGTATTGCTAACTAATCGTAGGGTGCCACCTATAGAAGGTGTTATACACCACTAGTGTCTAATAGCAATACTCTTAAATTATATAGAACATAATACTTAATTGTACGAATAATGATATTACAACATAGATAGTGTTATTAGGCACCATTAGTACATTTTAGTATTTCTCTGGTAAAGATTAAAAAATACTAGTGGTGTCTAGCATCTTTCAAGATGTCATATCGCTAAAAGCATCTTCAATGGAAATATTTTAAAAAACACTTGATGACATGCGGAGACGGACACAGTTATTTGAGTGTGGGGGCTATAGCCCCCAGTAAAAAAAAAATAGTGTGAAAAAAAATTAAATATCTTTTATTTAGTTAAATAATTATACAACAAAATAGTAAAAAACCCCCCACAAAATAGTTATAATTTTAATGTAAAGTAAATAATAAATATTTTTATAATAATTAAGCCCCCACAGATCAAAAATTCTGGGTCCGTCACTGATGACATGAATATATTTTTGACATCTTTTATTAGATGCTTACAAGAATGTCATACAATAACATTTTTTATATCTTCTCTTTTTTATTATTTTGAGATAAAGTAAGAAAATTTAATTATAATATAATATTATTTTAATAATTTTTAGATGTGCTTACCATTAGAACGTTTTAGAACAAAAAATATCAAATATAATGTGAAAGAGAGATAAATAAAATATTATATTTTTTTAAGTGATGAGGAAGGTTTTTGACACCTTTAAGAAAGAGTATTGCTATTGGGTATAGGTGATCTCTTACGATTAGTTAGTAATATTCTTTAAAAATTATTTTCTTAAATTATAGGGTAAATACCATTTTAGATCCTGTGTTTTGCAAAAGTTACAGATTGGATCCTGTGTTTTGTTAAATGACAAAATGGACCCTGTATTTTCTAAAATAGTAAAAATATGACCCTGAGTTTAATTTTTGACAACTTTTTTTTAATACAACCAACTTGAAGACAATGCTTAATACGAACATATACAAAAAATGTAAATAATTTTATCATAGCACTTTTACATCGGATTATAATTAAACTTTATTTTGACAAAAAATCAATTCAAGGTCCTATTTGTACTATTTTAGAAAATACATGATCCATTTTGTCATTTAACAAAACACAGGGTCCAATTAGTAACTTTTATAAAATAAAAAGTCCAAAATGGTATTTATTCTAAATTATATAAGATCTTACACTAATATAACAATATGACATGACAGAGAGTGCTAAGCACCAATAATGCTATGCCAACTCTATTTTTATAATTTCCATTAATATTAATTCCACTTATTATTTATTTATATTTCATAATATGGTACAATTTGGTGTCGGTATAATTACCGTAAAAATATAGTTAACCAATCATAAAATAATACTTCTAAATAATAATAATAAAAATGTGAGACAAAAATAAGATTTATTTATTAAGTACGTACAAGCCAACCATATAATAGCTGGTTCAAGTTGGACAAAATAAAAGGCATTATAAATTTATAATAAAAGCTAGATTGAGACTTTAGTCTTATATTATTTAATTTAAAATATATTTATATCTAAATAGAAAAAGACTTGTACTTGTCCATTTTTTTTTTTTTTTTAATTTCTCACTTTTTTTTTATCTTTCTTTTTTATTTTTTTCTACTTTTTTTTCTTTTAGTTTGTGTAATTTTTGTAACTCTTTGTTCTCGTGTACTTTTGTTTGCTCATTTTTTATTAATTTTTTTATTTATTTACTTATTAATAAAAAAATAGCCCAAAAGATTATACGACCGTTTATATATTATTAATCACTTTTGTATTATTATTCTTTTATATAAATAAATTTTTATTAGTTATTTGTTTTTTTTTAAAAAAAGCTTTACTTATTAATAAATAATAATAATAAAAAATTATATAGGCTCAGCTTCAAGAAATGAACATATATTATTTATTTAAACACGATTAATGAAATTAAGATGAGAAATGCTATTTCTCTCAAAAAAAAAAAAAAAAAAAAAAAAAAAAAAAAAACTAACAGACACATTAAGGTGCTAAACACCACAAGAGGTGTCATATCCTTATTCGTACATTTTAATATAAAGTTATACATATTTTAATTTAATATATAATATAAAAAATTACTAATTAATTATAAGACATTATATTAACCCACTAGTGTGTATATAATTATATTCAAAAAGTGTTTAACAAACAATTGTTTTCAGTCGACTACTTTCAGGAGGACTCCCCAGCTCTTTATGTTGACGCAGCTTTAGACCATAACAACGGTTTAACAGGGATTGGTTTCACCTTCAAGATTGGTCATCATGAGATTGTGGCTTTCAAAAATCGTCTCTTGCTAGGTGCTTCCACTCCCATTTTTGCTGAGGGTCAAGCCTTGTTGGAGGGTATATCTTGGTGTATTGACTCTCAGTTGCAGCCAGCATTCATCTTCTCAGATTGTTTAAATTTAGTTTCTAAAGTTAACGGTGATTGGCAAGACTACTCTGCCTTTTCTGGTCTTGTTTCTCAGATCAGGTCGTTCTTCTCCAACTTTCTTGAAGCCTCCTTAAAGTACTTACCTCGCCAGTTCAACATAGACGCCCATTGCCTGGCCAAGGACGCCATCAAGTTGAGGGAAGAAGGCCATGAGGAATTATTCTAATTTCTTTTTTGTTGCTGCTTGTGCTTAGTGTTGTTGTTTTGCAGCTTGATATCTTCTTCTTAAAAAAAAAAGGAATAAAAACATTATTTAAGAAAGAGCATTTTAATAGTTATTAATAGTGTCTAGTATTATTTTAAAAAGACGTCTTACAAATAGTTAACGATATTCTATAATAATTATTAAATTAAATTATAAAAATTTGATATTTAATTATAATAATTATGACATTTTAAGTAATGCTAAGTACCATTATTATTTTTTAATATTTATCTTTAAAAAATATCTTATTGAAAAAGTAATCTAACATTCCTAGATTTTGTTTTAAAAGAAATCGGATGGCCAATGAACTATTTCCTAAATATCCAATTATCATGAAATAAATAACTTCTTATTAATTTTTTTTTTGATAAGTCTATAGTACATCTTTTAAGGGAGTATTTTGGTAGATTTTTTATTTATTTTGACATCTAGGAGAGCTTATTAGTAGGGGTATTCATCAAACCGCCCGCACCACACCGCACCGCAAAAAAATACGGTTTGAAATTCTTTGCGGTGCGGTCGCAGTTTGAATTTTTCTTAAACCGTGCGGTGCGGTTTGCGGTTTTGAATTGTTAATATGCGGTTCAAACCGCACCACACCGCAGATTACAAAGATACTAATTTTTATATTTAGTTAGGTCCACTATATAAATGTTCAACCCAAAGCCCACTTATTATTGTATTATTGAAACTTAATTTTTTTTCATATTTATTTTCAAGCCTTATGGTATTTTTGAAAAGTGTTACTCAAGCTTTGTTGTATTTGTGATAGTTCAATTGTTGGTGATAGTCCAAACCGCTCTGCACCAATTTTTGTGGTGCGATTTTCGCGGTTTTTTAGTTTCATGGTACGGGTGTGGCAGGACCGGCCCTGAGATGAAATGGGCCACAGGCAAAAAATTTTTTTTGGCCTTTACTATAAAAATAAATTGTATTCTTAAGAATTATTAAAAAAATATGTATATTTTTAAAAGGTATTTTTTTATTTGGGCCTTTAAAATAAGTGGGCCCTCGGCGCGGGCCTAGCCCGCCTATGCCTAGGGCTGGCCCTGGGGTGCGGTTTGGGAAATTAGAAAAACTGCATGTGCGGGTTGGTTTGAAAAAATAGTCAAAAACCGCACCACCAGCACCACGAACACTCCTACTTATTAGTCTATTTTTATTTCTTATGGTCATGTACGTTTTAATTATTTAAGATATTGATTAGTTTATAATATTGCCAAAATAAAATTTAAATATAAAGATCCTTCTGAGTGATTTAATACCATAAGATTGGTCGAGAGAGTTGTAAAGCTATCGATCAACAACTTTGCAGCTCTCCCATATCAATACAAGCATCTCTCTAGCAATGTAGTAGCATGAGTTACTTTAACTTCGTAGCATCTTCATGCTCGAACATTGGCCCGATGTATTTTTCCTATTTTTTTTTATCCTGAAAAAACAAGTAGGAACACCTTGCGTCTTTCAACCAATAATCATACTATATATTGAAATAGTGAGGAGGACTACAAAATTATTGAACATCAGCTCTTCAACCAATTTCGCAGTGCCACGTGGTTTGTAATAGTCCCATAAAAGTTGTATCTTTTAAATATATATAGCATTTTTATATATTTATTTTTAACAGAAAAGCCAAAAAAAAAAAAATTGAACTTTCTTTTTGAAAGAAAGATATAGTACTACTAGGCTCTACATCTTTTAGGTATAAGGAAAAAACATAAAATTTGCCCAATATCATTTCTTAAAAAATTATTATGCATATCAATAAAAGTGCCCTCTCAAGTGATATTGTACCGTAAGATTGGTCGAGAGAGCTGCAAAGCTATCGATCATCAACTTTGCAGCTCTCCCATATCAACAAAAGCATCTCTCGAGCAATGTGGTAGGCATGGGTTACTTCAGTGCCGTAGCGCCTTGGTACTCGAGACATTATTTCTACCCCTTCTAACTGTGAAAAAATAAGAGCACTTTTTGTCCTTGAACCGACAACCATATTGTTGAATTAGTCGAGAGGACTACAAACTATCGAACAACAACTTTAGAAAGCAATCAATCAACAACTTTGCAATCTCTTATATCAATACAAGCATCTTTCGAGCAATGTGGTAGGCATGGGTTACTTCAGTACCATAGCACCTTGGTACTCGAGACATTTGTTCTACCCGTCTTACCCTAAAAAAGTAGGAGCACCTTTAGTCCTTGAACCGATAACCATACCGCTGAATTAGTCGTCATGACTATAAAGCTATTGAACAACAATCTTCCAACCAATTCTATAGTGCCACATGGCTCGAAATAATCCGTTCAAAGTCACATATTCTAGATATGTGTATGTATAGCATTTTTATTTATTAATTAATTTATTTTTAAGAGAAAATCCAAGATCATGTGATGTAAGATGCCAAGTACAAAAAAAGACAAAGATATGAAAATTAATCTAATGAAGAAATCAACAATTTTGATATCAATATCGAAATTAGATTCTTATAAATTAAATGAATAGGGCGAATCATCAAACTATCAAGACCTGGCCCATCATTCAAAAAATATAATATATATCTAAACTTTTGAAATATTTACATAAAGAAAAAAAGAGGGAAGCCATAGCCATGGGAGAAAGCTTGATGAGAAAACAAGAAGAAGAACAAAATTTGGAAAAGGGTTTGTTAGAAAATGAGAAAAGAGAGGAGAAAGTTGAGTTCTTTAGGGATTTTATTGAAGAATTGAAGCTGTTAGGTTACATTGCAGGTCCTATGGTGGCTGTGAATTTATCACTTTATTTTCTACAAATAATTTCTCTTATGATGGTTGGTCATCTTGGTAAGCTTTATCTTTCAAGTACTGCCATAGCCATCTCCATTGGTGCTGTTTCTGGCTTCAGTTTCCTTGTAAGTCATCTGAATTTTTCTTCATTGTAATTTTGGGGATTTTTCATGATTTGGGTTGGACCTAATTGATGATATTATTGTTTAGGTTAGATACTTAAATCATTGTAATTATCATAAGTTATATCTTATTACACACAATTGATAATGATTTCACTAGTTTGGTATCTCAAATTTATGGGAAATGTTGGTGATTTTAGTCTGTTTTTTTTTTTTAGATTTTTCATAACTTGTAACCAAATAGAGGATATGATTTTCATTAGTTTAGATTAGCTACTAAAGCAATTTAATGATTATTAGTTTTTTTTATAAGTGCCACAAAAAGATGTTACAAGCTTTATATGTTTTTAGTCATGAATTCAATAGACATGGCCATTAGGATAGAGGACGAGTTTAGTTGGATATAAGAAATCCATACACAATGATGTAATTTTGTGATGCTTTGTTGAAGATGGTGTTTCACATGTTTTATGTCGGTCGTGAATCGACTTAGTATGCCTTTAGAATAGACAATGAATTTAGTTCGATTGAAGAAATCCCTCTACACTGTTGTAATTTTGAGATACTTTGTTGAAGAAGTTTTATTGTTTAATTTTTCAAATGTATCTTTTTCTAGTAGTGTTTATGAATTAATTTAGAATGCCCTTAAGATAGACAATGAATTTAGTTCGATAGAAAAAATCCCTCAATTTTGAGATACTCGGGTCAGTCATGAATTGATTTACTATGCCTTCAGGCTAGACAATGAATTTAATTCGATAGAAGAAATCCCTTCACAATAATGTAATTTTCTCTTCTCATTTATTCATAATATTATGATGTAGTTTATTTCTTATGTTTGAATAGAGAAAATAGAATATAGAAACTGCATTAGTTTACATACAATAATATGTGTGAATTTTCATGGTTGAGCAGTTTGGAATGTCTGGTGCATTGGAAACTCTCTCTGGACAAGCATATGGAGCAAAGCAATATCGTAAACTCGGGACTCAAACCAACACTGCAATTCTCTGCCTCATTTTAGTATGTATCCCTCTATCTCTAGTATGGTTCTACATGGAAAATATTCTCATACTCATTGGCCAAGACCCCCATATTTCAAGAGAAGCAGGCCAATTCTTGTTATGGCTTATCCCTGCACTTTTCGCTTATGCAACACTTCAACCACTCATTCGGTATTTTCAATCACAAAGCTTGATCAAACCCTTGCTAGTGAGCTCATGTGTTTCGATTTGTTGTCATGTACCTCTTTGTTGGACCTTGGTATTCAAATGCGGATTACAACATTGTGGAGCTGCAATTTCTATCGGTATATCATATTGGTTGAATGTGATTTTACTCGTTTTGTACATGAAATTTTCTTCTTCATGTAAAAGTACTCGAGTTCCAATTTCTCCCGAGCTTTTTCAAGGATTTGGAGAGTTTTTTCGGTTTGCTATTCCTTCTGCTGCTATGAGTTGGTAAAAACCTTTTTCATATTTATTTTGTTTCATTTCCGAACAAAGCTTTTAATTATGTCTAATTTTTCTTCGTTTTATGTCACGATTCAAGCCTCGAGTGGTGGTCTTTTGAGATAATAACTTTGTTGTCTGGTCTTCTTCCGAATCCTCAGCTTGAAACTTCTGTTTTATCTGTATGGTATGTCTCTATAACCGCTATTTCGGTATGTATATATTACATTTTTTGAATTTGAAAACTTACATTAAGTGAAAGTTTTGTTGTTTTAATAACAGTATGTCTACTATTGCAACACTCTATACAATACCAGAAGGACTTGGTTCAGCTGGAAGGTAATTTGTACTATAATAAAAAAACTTTATGCATTAATTTGAATAACAATTCTTAACATTTTTTTACCCGAAAACCAAAATCCTATCGTGGGATTAAGGTTTGGTAGCTACTAAGTATAATAAAGCTCCCACAAGTCACTCACACATGAGCGATGTGGGACAAAACACATACAAATTTCTTTTTCTCAATAGATTAAATCACACCAAACACAACATTTACCTAATTACCGAAAGAATTCTTAACATTTTTGTTGGTAACTGATTTCTTTTTTTCTTTTTCTGGGACAAAATAGCACTAGAGTTTCGAATGAATTAGGTGCAGGCAAACCAAGAGCAGCTCGTCTTGCAGTTGGTGCTGTCATGTTTCTTTCCGTCTCAGAATCCATTATCGTAAGCTCAGCTCTGTTTGCTGGCCGAAAAGCATTCGGTTACCTCTTTAGCAATGACAAGGAAGTTGTGGATTATGCAATGAACATGGCTCCTCTAGTTTGTCTATCTGTCATATTTGACAGTTTACATGCTACTCTTTCAGGTTTAGTTCTTTCTTGTTCGATCGATCGATGTAGTGATAACATTCTCGAATCTCGAGTCACTCATGATTAATGTCATCTTAAACCAGGCATTGCTAGAGGGTGTGGATGGCAAGATTTGGGGGCATTTGTGAATCTTGGAGCATACTATTTGGTTGGAATTCCTGTTGCTGCAGCATTGGGTTTTTGGTTCGATTTGAGAGGAAAAGGCCTTTGGATTGGAATTGTTGTTGGTTCTTTCTTACAAGCATTTTTGCTTTCTTTGATAGCAGTATGTACCAATTGGGATGAAAAGGTATGTGTTTTTACTCCACTTTTGATTCTTTTTACACTTAAGACCATCTCCAACGAAAGATGTAAAATTTACATAATATGGACTAAAATGTTAAACACACATATAATTCTTACATATATAAAAAAAGATTAATTAGGATTTTCACCTTCTAAACTTTGATATGTACTAAAATATGTCTTCTGAACTTTTTTAACTATTGAAAATTCCCCCTAAACTATTGAGATTGTTAGAGTTAAGAACTTTTATCTAATTTCATTTAATTTCACTAATTCTGTGATTGTCCATATGCTAAATTATGCTCCTTAAACTTTGATATCTACCAACTCATCTCCCTCAAATTTTGACATATACCAAATCATGCTCCCTAAACTTTCATCTATGTTAAAATTTTCTTACTAAAATTAGACAAAAATCCTTAAATCTAACAATTTCAATAGTTTAAAGGGGATTTTTAACGACCTTAAAAGTTCAAGAAGCATAATTTGGTATATGTCAAAGTTCGAGAGGCAAAAATCCTAATTAACTTAAAAAAAAATAAGTGGAGTAAATTTCCCACTTGTCTCCATCTAAGTTCACCATCACCACTGATTAACAGCGAGAACAAGTGTCCATCTTAACCACCTTATCGAACTTTCAAGATTTTATTTCTTAGGTGATTACAAGAATTATTAATTGGAGATTTTGTCATCTTATTTACCAAAAAAATTTCTCTCACTCTCAAAATGGATTATTACATTTGCAGGCAAAAATGGCAAGGAAGAGGATATTTGAGGATAGTACTACTTCACTAAGCTAGGGTTTCTTTGCCTTGGAGTGCAAGTAATTTTTGTTAGAGAATTTTTTTTGGTACCATTTATTAATTTCTTTGGCTATGTATAAAGTAGCTCTACATGAAGGCATTTCTTCATCAATTTTGGCTCTTTGTTTGTCTTAAAATAATTTTTTGATTAGATACTCAAATAGACATGAATAATCATTCGAGTTATTCCTCTTATAAGTTAATTTTTTTTTTTTATTTATTATTATTAGTAATAGCTTGTTTCTTACATCTCATAATGTTATAGCTGTTTTTTTAATTTGTCTTGATAACTATAATTTTTAATTAATAATGAAAAATTGTATATTTTAAAAAATTATTAATTTTTGTTTAATTTTATATAAATAAATATATTTTCTTGTAAGAAAATGACCGCAACATATGTAATTTGATGTTTAAAAAAGTAACAAAATATCATTATTTTGATAAAAAAAAAAGATTATGTTAGTTAGTTCGCAAAAAAAATAAATCATAACATAACAATTCTCAAATAATAATTAACTACCATATATATATATTCTCTAATCAAATTAATTAAACAATAATAAAAATTATTGTCAATAAAATTAAATATCACATGTATAATAAATAAATAATCGTGATATTTGGGTTTTATTTTTTTTTTCTTTAAGAGAATCTTGATATTTCTTTTGAATATTATATATCATTTTTAAATGTGATATAATTGCAATAGGTAATAGTGTTATAATAATTTTTTTTATTTAAAAAGAAAAACTATAATAGAAAGATAATTTTTTTTTAAGATATGTAGATTAGATTAAAAAAAATTAAATTTAAATTACAATATTAAAAAAATATATTTTATTTTTTATAAGCACGTATACAAAATAAAAAAGATATATGTAATATATTTAAATTTTAGTTGTAATGTTTGAAAAAAAAAAAAGATAACACATTCTCTTATATAATCCCAATCAACATATATTATACTTACAATTAATATTATTTTCGAACATATATATATATAATAGGGTTCAATTCACACTATCAAAGCAAGCCTGGCCCATCTGATTCAAAAAAATATAGTATATATACTTTCGAAATATTTACATAAAGAAAAAAAAGAGGGAAGCCATTGCCATGGGAGAAAGCTTGATTTGGAAACAAGAAGATGAAGATAATTTGGAAAAGGGTTTGTTAGAAAATGAGAAAAGAGAGGAGAAAGTTGAGTTCTTTAGGGATTTTATTAAAGAATTGAAGCTGTTAGGTTACATTGCAGGTCCTATGGTGGCTGTGAATTTATCACTTTATTTTCTACAAATAATTTCTCTTATGATGGTTGGTCATCTTGGTAAGCTTTATCTTTCAAGTACTGCCGTAGCTATCTCCATTGGTGCTGTTTCTGGCTTCAGTTTACTTGTAAGTCATCTCAAATTTAGCCAAATATTAGTTATATATGTATGTATGTATGTGTGTGTATATATATTTCAAGGTTTAAATTGTTATTCTCTTTGTTTTAGTTTTGCCCATATCAAAAAGATTTTATTTTTCCATTATAGTTTTAAGGGAAATATTGGTGATTTTAGTCTGTTTTGTTTAGATTTTTTATGACTTGGAACCAAACAGAGGATATAATTTTCAGTAGTTGAGTTTAGTTACTAAAGAAATTTAATGTTACCAAGCTTTATTATTGTCTAATTTTATAGGAACATTATCTTTGTAGTCATGAATTGAATTGAGTTAGTATGTTCATTAAGGTAGAGAATGAGTTTAGTTTGGATATTGTAATTTTTGAGATAGTTTGTTGAAGAAGGTATTTCGAGTTTTATTGTTTAGTTTTATAAGAGTGTCGTTTTCTTGTGTCGTTTATGAATTGACTTAGTATGCCCTTAGGATAGACGATGAATTTAGTTCGATAGACGAAATCCATTCACAATGTTATAATTTTGAGATACTTTGTTGAAGAAGGTGTTTCAAGTTTTATTGTTTAATTTTACAAGAGTATCATTTTCTCATGTCGGTTAAGAATTGACTTAGTAAATATGCTTTTAGGATAGACAATAAATTTAGTTCGATAGAAGAAATATACCTCCTCAATATTTAAATTTTGAGATACTTTGTTGATAGAAGAAATCCCTCTACAATATTGTAATTTTGAGATACTTTGTCAAACAAGTTTTATAGTTTAATTTTATAGGAGTATTTTTTTCTGATTCGGATCAGTCATGAATTGATTTATTATGCCCTTAGGATAAACAATGAATTTAGTTCGATAGAAGAATCCCTTCACAACATTGTAATTTTCTTTCCTCATTTATTCATAATATTATGATATAATCTATTCTTTTCTGTAGTGAAACTGCATTAGTTACATACACTAATCTGTGAATTTTCATGGTTGAGCAGTTTGGAATGTCTGGTGCATTGGAAACTCTCTCTGGACAAGCATATGGAGCAAAGCAATATCGAAAACTCGGGACTCAAACCAACACTGCAATTCTTTGCCTCATTTTAGTATGTATCCCTCTATCTCTAATATGGTTCTACATGGAAAATATCCTTATAGTCATTGGCCAAAACCCCAATATTTCAAGACAAGCAGGCCAATTCTTGTTATGGCTTATCCCAGCACTTTTCGCTTATGCAACACTTCAACCGCTCATTCGCTATTTTCAATCACAAAGCTTGATTAAACCCTTGCTAGTGAGCTCATGTGTTTCGATTTCTTGTCATGTTCCTCTTTGTTGGACCTTAGTATTCAAGTGTGGATTACAACATTGTGGAGCTGCAATATCTATTGGTATTTCATATTGGTTGAATGTGATTTTACTCCTTTTGTACATGACATTTTCTTCTACATGTGAAAGTACCCGAGTTCCAATTTCTTCTGAGCTCTTTCAAGGATGCGGAGAGTTCTTTCGCCTTGCTATTCCTTCTGCTGCTATGAGCTGGTACAAAACCTTTTTCATTCTACAAAAAAAGTGTGTATTTACTTTGTTTCATTACCAAACAAAGCTTCTAATTACCTCTACTTTTTCTTTGTTTCATGTCATGATTGAAGCCTCGAGTGGTGGTCTTTCGAGATAATTACCTTGTTGTCTGGTCTTCTCTCGAATCCTCAGCTCGAAACCTCTGTTTTATCTGTTTGGTATGTCTTTATCATCGCTGTTTTGGTATGCATATTTTACATATCTTGGATTTCAAAACTTTAATTAAGTGAATGTTTTTTGTTTTGATAACAGTATGTCTACAATTTCTACACTCTATACAATACCAGAAGGACTTGGTTCAGCTGGAAGGTAATATGAATAAGTATTCTTAACATTTTTTTTCGATAGATTAAATCACACCAAACACAACATTTACCCGATCACCAAAATAATTCTTAACATTTTTGTTGGTTATTGATTATTTTTTTTCTTCTTTTTTTGGACAAAATAGCACTAGAGTTTCGAATGAATTAGGTGCAGGCAAACCAAGAGCAGCTCGTCTCGCAGTTGGTGCTGTCATGTTTCTTTCCGTCTCAGAATCCATTATTGTAAGCTCAGCTCTATTTGCTGGCCGAAAAGCTTTCGGTTACTTCTTTACCAATGACAAGGAAGTTGTGGATTATGCCATGAACATGGCTCCTCTAGTTTGTCTATCTGTCATATTCGACAGTTTACATGCCACTCTTTCAGGTATTTTTTCCCTAGTTCTTTCTTCCTTGTTCGATCGATCGATCAATAGTGATAACATTCTCGAATCTCGAATCACTCATGATTAATTTCATCTTAAACCAGGCATTGCTAGAGGGTGTGGATGGCAAGATTTGGGGGCATATGTGAATCTTGGAGCATACTATTTGGTGGGAATTCCGGTTGCTGCAGCATTGGGTTTTCGGTTTGATTTAAGAGGAAAAGGCCTTTGGATTGGAATCATAATTGGTTCTTTCTTACAAGCATTTTTGCTTTCTTTGATAGCAATATGTACCAATTGGAATGAAAAGGTATGTATTTTTACTCAACTTTTGATTCTTTTGAGACTTTGTTTGTTTCTATATATATTTTTCTAGCAAATTTAAGGGATTATTAATTGGAGATTTTCTCTAAAAATGGATTATATTACTATTGCAGGCAAAAATGGCAAGGAAGAGGGTGTTTGAGGAAATATTTGAGGAGAGTACTACTTCACTAGTGTAGGGTTTCTTGGCTTGGAGTTGAAGTAATTTTTGTTATTTAACCAAAAAAATAATTATGAGAATTTTTTTGGTACCATTTTTTAATTTATTTGGCTATGTATTTTAGTAGCCCTACATGAAGGTATTCCTTCATCAATTTTGGCTCTTTCTTTGTCTTATAATAATTTTTTTATTAGGTACTCAAAATGACATGAATAATCATTTGAGTTATTCTTCTTCTAAGTTTCTATTAAATTTATTATTATTATTATTATTGTTACTATTATTAGCTTATTTCTTACATCTCATAAGAATTGGAATAAGAAAAAAAAAGTAAATATTTTTAAAAATGTTAAGAGATATTAGAGTGTTACATATAGAAAATGTGTGGATACTATAATAACATAAACTCTTATTGATAATGAATTGATTTTGAGATAGAATCTATAATAGGTTACTCAAACAGTTCTTTTGGATATAACCGATTCGAACCGTCTCACCTATAAAATTTGTCGCATGATTGGTTATAGAAAAGAGATAATTAGATAAAAGTAAAATTTTTATATTTTATGTTTGATTTTTTTTTATACTTTTATAGTTTTCTATAGAAATAACACGAAAACAATAAGAAAATTACATAAAAATAACAACGAAAAATAACATACAGATGACAAAACATAACAAAAGTACACCATAAAAAGACATTTTTTTTTTGTAAATAAAATCATAAAAATCGTAAAAATGTTTAAAATTTCGTACAACTGTATTTTTTTTAATTTTTTATTGTTATTTTTTGTATTTATAAAATAATCCCTATAAAAGAAATAAAATGTCATTAATTTCTTTTTTCTTCTCAAAATTAACAATAAATTTTAATATATATAAATATATTTCTAGTCCTCTAGTCCATTTTTTGATGTATCACCAAATAATCTCTCCTTTGCCATACTTGCCTGAAACATTATTAAAAAAAAAAAACAATGTTAAGAATTGATTAATGCATACATGTAAGATTAATATGATCCACTTAATCTAAGAGGATAATATTGGCAGGGTCGACACACACATTAGATAACTTGGGCGAGTGCATAAGGCCCAATTTGAATTTAAAAGGCCTCCAAATCACTTGGACCGAACCTTATATAGGAATAATTTAGGGATAATTTCATAAATACACAAAAATAATAATAATAAAAAATTATAAAATACGGTTTCACGGAATTTTAAACATTTTTTATGATTTTTTTTATTTTATTTACAGAAAATAAGGTTTTTTTATGTTGTACTCTTGTTAATTTGTTGTTGATTTTTTATTATCTGTATGTTATTTTTTATTGTTACTTTGATGTTATTTTCATGTTACTTTTTTGTAGTTTTCATGTTATTTTTATAAAAAACCGTAAAAATATTTAAAAAAAAATCTTTAAACGTAAAAATATAATTTTTTTTTAAAAAAAAATAATACTTTACTTAACTATCCCAATAATTTATACATATATATTTGTGTATATTATATATAATAGAGATGAAGAGAAGGGTATACCTGTTTTTCCCAATTTGTACAACCAGTAACAAAAGAAAGCAAAATGATTTGCACAAATGAACCAATTTGTATACCAATCCAAAGCCCTTTTCCTCTCAAATTTGCCCAAAAACCCAAAATGACACCTATTGGAATTCCACACAGATAAAATGCACCAAGATTTATGAATGCCCCTATGTGTTGCCACCCACATCCTCTAGCAATACCTGAAATTTATATAAATATATATCATTAAATAGGGATTATATTTATTTGGTACCTTAAGATCTTTATTTTTAAGGTTTTTAACAAATTACAAGTTAGGCTACTCTATCGGGAATAATACTTATGTTTGTGTTCTGAAAAGTTGAAATCAGAATAAAATGAGGGTAATTTGGTCGTATTGACCAAATTTTAAATTTTTTACATTTTTGTAGGATATCTTAAGTTTTTAGCGAAATACTGTTAGGTCTTGATATTAGTAACTTAAATATAATTGATTATGATTATAGATGTTGAGTTGTCAAATTCTTAGTTGTTGGGATGAAATGTTTCTAAGTGAGTTGTTAGGGTAATTCATCAACTTACAATGAGTGCCTCTCAATGTCACTTAACCTAAATTCAGTAAGGTTATTTTACAAATTTTACATTTTTACATCGAAAATGAGTTGAGAAATCTATTATATTTATTACTAACCTGATAGGTTTCCTTGCATGCTGTCTAGTACAACAGATAAACAAAGTAAAGGAGCCATTTCTGTGACATAACTCACAACTTCTTTCTCATTACTAAAAGTGTAACCGAAAACATCTCGACACATAAAAAGTGTTGTGGTTACTATGCTCGTCTCTACTATGGCTATAAACATTGCAGCAAAGGTTGCAATACGAGCTCCTTGTGGGTTCCCGGCTCCTAGTTCATTTGCAACTCTTGTACTGTAATGTATTAATAATAAATAGTGTAGTTAACTATACAATATAATTATTGTATCAAATGCACAAAACGATATTAAATGAATACAATTATGTAATTGATAAAAAAAAAGTGAATTGAAATTATATGTACATACAAATAAGATCGGTTCTGAATTTAGTCGATCATAATAAAAGATAAAAATCAGGGGCTTTAATTATAAACAAATGTAGTATTTTTAAAAGGGAAATTTTTTTATTTCCCTTTTATCCTCAAAAAAAAAAAGGGGAAAACTTTTTTTTTTTTTGTCTCTAAGCTAGGTGGGCGTTAGGCATAGGCCTAGTCTACCTATACCTAGACAGGCCTATATATAATAGAAAGTGTATAGATGTACCTTGCTGCAGCACCAACTCCAAAAGGAATTGCATATAATGTTGAGATGGTTTGTAAGCTATAACATAGGATTATTAGTAATTATTTATATTAATAGAGCTTGAATACTAATTATACCCAAAAAAAAAAGAAACTCACCATATAGAAAGAACTGAAGTTTCAAGCTGTGGATTTGGTAGAATTCCAGACATTAGAATAAGCAACTCAAATGACCACCATTCTAGACTATAAACACAAACAATTTAAGTAATTAGTGAAATGTTACATTGCATTTTCTCAATTAAAACAAAATTTTATTTGTATTTTAGTTACCATGACATAACTGCAGAAGGGATAGCCAACCGAAAGAACTCCCTAATCCCATGAAAAATCTCTATAGAAATCGAAGTTCGAGTTTTCTCACATGAAGGAGAAAACTTAATGTAGAAACCGAATATAATAGCGTTTAACCAATACGAAATACTAATACCCAATGCTCCTCCAAGATTTCCCAATCCAAATTTGAATACTAAAACCCAAGATAAAGGTATGTGGAAACAAAGTATGGCAAAAGAGGTTATGAGCATTGGAGTTATCATGCTTTGTGTTTGAAAATATCTTATAAGTGGTTGAAGAATTGCATATGCAAATAGAGCTGGAATAAGCCATATTATGAATTTTCCAGCTTCATGAGAAATTTGAGGGTCTTGACCAATGAAAACAAGTATTTTTCCCATGAAAATCCAAATTAAAGAAATTGGTATACAAACCAAGAACAAACAAAATATTGCAGTGTAAGTTTGAAGCCCAAGTTTCTTGTATTGCTTAGCTCCATATGCTTGACCACATATGGTCTCTAGTCCACTTGCCATACCCATCTGTGTAAAAAAATATACAAATAATAATAAGGTAAATATCATTTTGGACCCTGTATTTTGCAAAAGTTACAGATTGGACCATGTGTTTTGTTAAATGACAAAATGAACCCTATATTTTCTAAAATGGTAAAAATAGGACCCTGGCTTAATTTTAAACAACTTTCTTTTTAATACAACCAACTTGAAGATAATTCCTAATACGAACATATACAAAAAATATAAGCAGTTTTGTCATAGCACTTTTAGATCGAATTATAATTAATCTTTTAAAATCAATTCAGGGTCCTATTTATACTATTTTAGAAAATACAGGGTCCATTTTGTCATTTGACAAAACACAGAGTTCAATTGGTAACTTTTACAAAACACAGGGTCTAAAATGGTATTTACCCTAATAATAATAATAAATAAACCTTTTAAGGCATGTTTGGGTACGAAGAATAAAAATATAAGAATGAGAAAGGAATAGAATTAAATTTAAAATATATAAAAAAATTAATAAAAAATTTATTTAAAAATTTTCTTATCTTGCATTAGCATATGTTTATTTAAGGGAACATGAATCAATTGTATGATATTTATTCTCTTTGTTTACTAAATATTCTAATGGAAGAAACTAGTGGAACCCACTTAAATTAATGAGAAAAAAAGAGAAATATTTTCCCCTAATTTTATAAGAAATACATTTTTCTTTCTTAACTATTTTATTTTTATTTTATTAATTAAAAAAATATGCCTTTAAAAAATCTATAAGTAAAAAACCTATTATACTTTTTAATAATGACAATTTTCCTAATTTTATAAGAAATACATTTTTCTTTCTTAACTATTTTATTTTTATTTTATTAATTAAAAAGAAAAAAATAAATATGTCCGTAAAAATCTATAAATGAAAAACCTATTATACTTTTTAATAATGACAATTTAGTCAAATTTTAGTATTTTGTTTTCTTTTTCTAGTTATGTAAAAAAATTATTCCTATTTTTTTTCTAAATAATTTATTAAACAACATAATAAAATATTATTTTCGATAATTTAATATTTTTAACTCATTTATTTCTCTCCTTGACTATTTTAATTCCATAAAATGTAACAAAATAATGGAATGAAGTAAAAATTATTATTTTTTTTATTTCATTCTATTTTATTAACTCAAACCAAACACTATCTTAGTTTATTGTACAAAATTACATATTTAAAATCCTAACATGATGTAGAGAATTTCAGGATGATTGGTTTAAATTTTTAATTACATAATTGTGTTAAATTTGTGTATAATTTATGTGTATACATGTCATTAATATGCATAATTTATGTGTGCATATAAATGATAATTATTATCAATAATAAAATTTCTTGGTTGACCAAAATTAGATCTCTCTCAAAAAGAGGGATTCACACGTTTAATTTTATTATTCATTATAATATAATAGCACAAGTTTCACAAGTAAAGAGAAATATCTATTAAACAAAGAAAAAAGAATCTTCGATTCATGGAATTCACACATATCTAAAACATAAATTTGAACCAAATTTTGTGTTAATTATCAAAAAAAAAAAAACCAAATTTTGTGTTAACCAATTGATATTGATCATTTAAAAAAGTACATTATATAAAAAAATACCCTTTTCATGAATCTGCATAATTTTATTTTAGTAACAACAAGATTAGAATTTTCAAAAAGAGAAAAGAAAAAACTTACAAGAACACTAAAACCAGTGACCCCGGAAAGTGAGATGGCTATGGCTGAGCTTGAAAGAGCGAGCTCACCAAGGTGACCAACCATCATAATTGAAATAACTTGTAATAGAAATTGAGATAAAACCACTATCACAAGAGGTCCTCCTAAGAACCCTAATCTCTTCACTTCTTCAAAAAAAACCTTCCAATTCAATAATGTCACAACAATCTTATTTTCAATCTCAATATCACCATTAATGTCTCTTTGTTCTTCATGAACATTATTCTTTAATAATAAGCTCTCTTCCATGGTCATCTTATTTTTTTTTCTTAAACTTTTATGTTATGTGAACTCAATTGGCTCAACAAGTTTAGTATTTATTTGTATAGATCTTGTTCACAACTTTATATTAAATTTAATATAAGAAGTAGTAGATAGATAATAGTATTATAATATATAGACTGACATGCATGACTGAGATATATTATGTCTACTTAGCTAGCCTTTATTGCTATTTATGTGAAAAGTCAAGGGGTAGATTTTATTTTGATTAATTAAGATTTTTGATTTTTAAATTTTGATACTAAATCATGTTGTTTAAATTTTTTTAAAGCTGTTAAAAATTCCTTTTAAAATATTAAGATTCTTACATTTAAAAACTTTTGTCTAATTTTAGTAAAGGAAGTCTAACATGGATGAAAGTTTAGGAGGTATGGTTTTGTACATGTCAAAATTCGAGGAGTGTGATTTGGTAGATATCAAATTTGGAGAGCATGATTTAGTATACATAGGCAATCACGGAATTATTTAAATTGAATGAAATTGGACAAAAATTCTTAAATCCAATAATCTCAATAGTTTAGGGAATTTTTGGCCAGAAAATTTTAAAGGGCATAATTTAGTACATGCCAAAATTTAGGATGCAAAAATTATAATTAGCCTTCTATTTTAGTTTGAATTTTGGGTGTACCTGATTGAAACTCGGTACCCAAAACCCTAACACTAAAAATGAGTAGCTTCGAAACAAATTTTGTTGGGAAAAATTATAACTTTATGCTCAGTGAAATAATAAAGAAATGAAACAAAAAATTTTTACTCGGCTTGATAAGATTACAAACTCACAAAGAAATATATATTTCACTAATAACTTTAAAATTACATACACTTACTATTTCAATCTCTCTACACAAATTTCAATACACCATTCGTTTCTTTCTTACTCTCTCACACCTTACTTCTCTCTTAACAACTCACTTTTTTTCTCACACACACAAAATTACATATTTATAATGTTACAAAACTTGGCTACCAAGACACGCTAAACTTTTGGTCGTCAAGACTTGTTTCTCACAATTAATAATTACCCAAAAAAAAGTTGCATCTTTATAAATATAGATATATAAATAAATTATATAATTTGAGTCAAACTCCAATACATTTTCATACATCCAAAAACCCAAAAATTCAAACTCGAAAAAACCTGAAACCCGACATACTTGCCCAATATGCAGCCCTACCGAAAATATAATAATGAACTTTTTAAAATATTTTCATTACCCAACAGTTCTTTTGAACATAATCGATTCAAACTGTCTCACATCAAAAAATTTGTAACATTATTTTTTTTCCCTCAAAGTTGACACTAAATTTTCAACATATTTCTAGTGCTCTAATCCATTTTTTGATGTATCCCCAAATAATCTCTCCTTTGCCATACTTGCCTGAAATATTAACAAACAAACAAAAAAAAAACTAAGTTTAGAGTCTTATTAAGAAGGCATTTGAATTGATCAATATGTACAATGTAAAATTAGTATGATCCACTATTATCCAAGACTAGAGGGTAATATAGGAATAATATATATTTATATAATAGAGATATAGAAAAGAGTAAACCTGTTTTTCCCAGTTTGTACAACCAGTGACAAGAGCAAGCAAAGTGGTTTGGACAAGGGCACCACTTTGTATGCCAATCCAAAGCCCTTTTCCTCTCATATTTACCCAAAAACCCAAAATTGCAGCAATTGGAATTCCACATAGATAAAATGCACCAAGATTTATGAATGCCCCTATGTGTTGCCACCCACATCCTCTAGCAATACCTATTTGGTACACATAAATATATGTATCATTTAATAGAGAGATTATACTTATTTAGTACCTTACCATCTACAATTTTAATATTTTTTAGGAAATACAAATTAAGCTACTCTATCAGAAATAATACTTATCTTATGTTCTCAAAAGTCAAAATCAAAATAAAATGAGGGTAATTTGGTCTTATTGACCAAATTTTAATTATTTTACATTTTTTCAGGGAAATACAAATTGGGTTAATCTACTAGGAATGATACTTATGTTGTGTTCTGATAAAACAAAACTAAAATAAAACAAGGGTAATTTAGTCATATGGATCAAATTATTTAGATGAGGTGTGTCAAACTCAGTTCACTAAATATGAAATAAAATATAATTTTACTAAGTATTGAAAGTGAATATTTTGCAAAATCAACTATAATGAGCAAAATAATCTCTATGTCCGAACATTAAGCGAGCATAAACATACAATAAGTCTCTCTAAATGTCACTTAATGTGAATTTCAGCAAATTTAGTTTACAAATTTTACATTTTCATGTTGTTAGTTTATAAGTCGAAAATATGTTGAAAATAATTCTATTATTATTATTGCTTACCTGATAGGACTCCTTGCATGCTGTCTAGTACAACAGATAAACAAACTAGAGGAGCCATTTCTGTGACATAATTCACAACTTCTTTCTCATTACTGAAAGTATAACCAAAAATGCCTCTGCTCATAAAAAGTGTTGTGGTTACTATGCTCGTCTCGGCTATGGCTAGAAACATTGCAGCAAAGGTTGCAATACGAGCTCCTTGTGGATTCCCAGCTCCTAATTCATTTGAAACTCTTGTACTGTAATGAACAAAGTTATGTATTTCATTTGTTAGATCTTATTACAAAGATTAAGATTATCGATCGTGTGTTAGAACTTAGGATTAGTATTGTGTGGTGGAGTTAAGTAAATAAAAAGAGTATACATGGAATTATTTTCATAAATGAGTAGTAGCCCTAGATTAAGAATTCAATTCAAGGTTAGCCTGGATTAAGGCGGGTTACAGCCTACACTATTTAGGATTCCAAAAGAAGAAAAAGTTAAACACATACATTTTCTTAGGGGGTAAGTTGAAAAATGCCTCTTTTATTCATCAATTAATCAAATTTACCTCTAATTTTATATTTATTTGAAACATACCTCTTTTTATATGTATTGTACCCAAAATACCCTTACATAAGAGAATTACATGGAGAGTATCTTGAAGTGACAGGGGCAAAATTGGTACAATGTTTAAAAAAAGAGGTAAAAATGATAGATTTTAAAAAAGAAGGTAAAAATAAAAGAGGACAATATAAAAAGGGTATAGAGTGTAATTTTCTCTTTTCTTAGTGTTTAAAAAAAATATACCTATTCTTTTAATAAGGGTCCGAAATTCTATTTTTCTTCAGGCCCACTAAAATTCAGGGTCAACATTCAATTGTTGTACAATATTCATACTCAGTGATTGTTAGGCCTCAAATATATGAGTCACAAGTTAAGTAGTTCAGCTTAGCTCCTATAGGGTCGATTGTTTGGTAGTTAGTTAAGTTATTGTTATTGCTTTTCAGTTAGTGCAAGCTCAATTTTGAGTTAAGGCAGGCTAGTCCCGTATTTATAATATACTTCTATACATTGAAAAAAATGGTATTTTTTGTGAAATTTTGTGAAATAAGTTCAATAATACTCACATTCCCCTTTAGATATGATACATAGACAAAATTATTGGGACCATACTTAGGGTCAGCCGAACTTTATGAGGAGATATCAAACTATCTCGGAGAGTTTGGAATCTTGTAATTTTGACCTTTAATATCAATAGTCAATAAAATACCTATGTTCTAATCTTTTCCAAGAATTAAACTAGAACAATAGTGTATCAGTGTTCAATAAAGAGATTCTCAAAGCCCTTGTGGCTAGATTTCGATCGTTGATTAGAATAGTGTTTAGTAAATTGTGTTTATATATAAATAGATGAGATTTTAATGATTACATCAAATATATAACTACAGTAGTTATATTTTATTTTAGTTGTTGGATCATTGTTAAACGATTGTGATTAATTTAAAAATTAAATAAAAATAAGTAATAAATTACATATAATCTCATACTAACCTAATTTTATTTATTTTTTATAAATAAAAAATATTTATAAACATTAGTTGTGAAAATAAATATTTTAATTAAAAAAATTAATTCTTTTTAAGTATATAATTAATTATAATTATTTTGAGTCTAAGAAAATTTACTTGTTAGTAATCTATTATATATATACCTTGCTGCAGCACCAACTCCATATGGAATTGCATATAATGTTGAGATGGTTTGTAGGCTGCAATATAGCATTATTAGTACTTATTGATATAAATAAAGATGAAACTAATTATACCATAATAATAATTAAAAAAAAAAAACTCACCAAACAGAAAGAACTGATGTTTCAAGTTGTGGATTTGGTAGAATTCCAGACATTAGAATAAGTAGCTCAAATGACCACCATTCAAGGCTATAAATACAAACAATTTAGAATAATTAGTGAATTTAAAAAAAAAAAAATTGCATAAAAAAATAAGAGTTTTTATATTTTTACCATATCATAATTGCAGAAGGGATAGCCAACCGAAAAAATTCTCCGATCCCATGAAACATCTCCATAGAGATTGGAGCTCGAGTTTTCTCACATGAAGGAGAAAACTTTATGTAGAAACCAAGTATAATGGCGTTTAACCAATACGAAATACTTATAGCCAATGCTCCTCCAACATTGCCCATTCCGGACTTAAATACTAAAACCCAACATAAAGGAATATGAAAACAAAGTATGGCAAAAGAGGTTATGACCATTGGAGTTATCATGCTTTGTGTTTGAAAATATCTTACAAGTGGTTGAAGAGTTGCATATGCAAATAAAGCTGGAATAAGCCATATTATGAATTTTCCAGCTTCATGAGAAATTTGAGGGTCTTGACCAATGAAAACAAGTATTTTTCCCATGAATATCCAAACCAAAGAAATTGGTATACAAACTAAGAACAAACAAAATATTGAAGTGTAAGTTTGAAGCCCAAGTTTCTTGTATTGCTTAGCTCCATATGCTTGACCACATATGGTCTCTAGAGCACTTGCCATCCCCATCTGTGTACAAAACATACAAATTGCAAAACCCTTTTAGTTTTTTTCATTTAGAATACAAATATGTGTATCTTCTTTATTTCAGAGAAAGATCGAGTTTAGAGCATCTATTGGGAGTGCTCACCTCAAGGACATAAAATTAATCTTCGTCAAAATATAGAAAAGTTGATGTGTGGTGTAATATAAAAATGTAAGATAAAATAAAAAGCTAATTAAGATTTTTGTCCTCTAAACTTTGACATGTATCGAATCATATCCTCTGAATATTTAAGGTCGTTAAAATTCTTACTGAACTATTAAGATTGTTTGATTTAAGGAATTTTATCTAATTTTAGTAAGAAAAGTCTAATGTGAATGAAAGTTCAGGGAATATGATTTGAGGGACATAATTTGGTAGATATCAAAGTCTGGGAAACATGATTTAGTACAATCACTAAATTAACAAAATTGAATAAAATTAGACAAATATCATTCAAACCAACAATCTCAATAGTTCAGAAGAAATTTTAATAGTCAAAAAAGAGTATAATTTAATATATATTTAAATGGGAATTTTGATTTTATATACTTAAAAAATTAAAAAAATTTATTATTAAACCAAAACTCTAAACCCTAAGAAAACTATGATATTTTTTTTCAAAACCCCAAAAATACCCCCCTCACAATTCACTCATTCTCTCTATGCATCATCTCTCTCTCTCTCTCTATCTCGCATCCCAACCGCCCACCCTCACCACCACCTCCGACCTCCATCCTCCGACCTCCGACCCTCACCACCACCTCTGACTACCCGCACCAACACCCTCGACCCAGCCCCACTCTCTCGGACCACCCAAAAGTCGCACCACCTCAGCCCAATCTCTCTTCCTCTCTCTGAAATCGCATAAAAAAAAAATAAAAAAAATCCCCCAGGTCCGATGGTCGGACCATGGGGTCAGATGGGATCCGACCAATCGGACCCATGGTCCGACCATCGGACCCTAAGCTCTCTTCCTCTCTCTGAAATCGCGGAAAAAAGAAAAAAAAAAGAAAATTTCCCCCAAGTCCGATGGGGTCCGACCCATCGGACCTATATATATATATATTTTGCGTTTTCAGAGAGAGGAAGAGAGCTTAGTCGGACCATGGGTCCGATGGGTCCGATTGGTCGGACCCCATGGTCCGACCATCGGACTGGGGAAATTTTTTTTTTTTCTGCGATTTCAGAGAGAGGAAGAGAGATTGGGCTGAGGGGGTGCGACTTTTGGGTGGTCCGAGAGAGTGGGGCTGGGTCGAGGGTGTTGGTGCGGGTGGTGAGGGTCGGAGGTCGAAGGTGGTGGTGAGGGTCGGAGGTCGAAGGTGGTGGTGAGGGTCGGAGGTCGAAGGTGGTGGTGAGGGTCGGAGGTCGGAGGTGGTGGTGAGGGTGGGCAGTTGGGATGCGAGATATAGAGAGAGAGAGAGAGAGAGAGAGAGAGAGAGAGAGAGAGAGAGAGAGAGAGAGAGAGAGAGAGAGAGAGAGAGAGAGAGAGAGAGAGAGAGAGAGAGAGAGAGAATGGGTGAATTGTGAGGGGGGTATTTTTGGGGTTTTGAAAAAAAAAGTCATAGTTTTTTTAGGATTTAGATTTTTGGTTTAAGAATAAAAATTTTTAATTTTTTAAGTATATAAAATCAAAATTCCCATTTAAATTTAGGAAGCAAAAATTATAATTAGTTTAAAATAAATAAAATGAAATTTAATAAAATATTTTAAAAAATAAAATAAAAATAAAAACTAATTTAAGTCAAAATTTATTTCTAAAATATTTAAACTTTGTATTTAGTTAGGACAAAATTATTTATTAGTTAAAAGACAAGGCTCCTCACCTAGACAAGTCTTACTTTTCCACTTTACCAAAGTTGACCAAATCAAAAAGAAAAACATATAACAATTGTATTAAAGTTGTCCTTTAATAAATGTCACATCTCACAACAATTTTTCCACATGGAAAACTAAAGCCATTGGTCACGGCACTTACATTACATATATATCACAATATTTTCTACACTTTAATTTCTTCTCCTTTATTTTATTGGATATTTATAAAGGAATATTTTAGTAAATTTTTAAATTTGTTTTGATATTCAAAAGAAAAATAATTCAATTTATTATTTTAAATAATTTATATTATCTAAAATAAGATTCATTATTTATTATAAGAAAAATAATGTATAACATCATATTTAAATTTTATTTTTAATATTATAAATTTTTTAAAATTTTCTTAGTATTTACAAGTAATTTTAAATAATTATAATGTATACAATCCTAAATTAAATAATTATAATTTTTTTCTAAATATCAAAACGGAAAGGAGTATCAAAAAGCTCTCTAAACTTACCCCTTTTTATTTTTTAAAATTTCTATGAATTAACACACAAAATATAATACATATATCATAAAAGCTACTAAAGATTAATGACCATAAAATTTTTTGAAGTAAAGATAAGTGTAACCAAAACTATGTGGTTACAATTAACTAATTGATAACTAATTAAAAAACACAAAACCAAAGATACCCTTTTCATGAATTTATGCATAATTACACAAATATTCATTCATAGAAGAAAGAAATTAAGATTAGGATAAGTATTATTATTATTATGATTTTTGAAGATAAAAGAAGAGACTTACAAGAACACTAAGACCAGTGACCACAGAGAGAGAATTGGCTATGGCAGAGCTTGAAAGAGCAAGTTCACCAAGATGACCAACCATCATAATTGAAATGACTTGTAATAAATATTGAGATAAAACCACAATCACAAGAGGTCCTCCTAAGTAACCTAATTTCTTCACTTCTTCAAAAAACACCTTCCAATGAATAATCTCATGATTTTCACTACTAATATGTGGCCTTAGTAATAATGATCTCTCTTCTTCCATGGTTTGGTTTATGGTATTCATCTTTCTCACACCTTCTTATACCCTTTTTATATTAACAACTATATATAGAGAGAGATATAATATAAACACTTGGCTCCCACAATAACATGTGTCAACCCAATATTTGCAATGCACTTTCTCTAAAATTAGTATAAACACTAAGGGTAGTTTGGTAATATTTACTGAGGGCTTTGCTAATATTTTTATCATCTAATTTTTTAATTACAAAATTATAAGTAAAATGTGTATTTTTAAAAATTAAAAATATGTTTTATAATAGAAAATAAAAATGTATTTTATAACTTTCAATTTTATTTTTATTTTTCGATTTTATTTAAGTCAGGTGCAGGTCTGGATTTGACAATAGGGTTGTAGTACGAGTTCAAGACTAGGGCTGGGTCTGGAGTTCGAATCCTAAGGTCCAGGTTGGGATCGCAGTCCAAAATACTGATTAAGAAAAAAAAACTGTTTAAAAAAAATTGAAAGTGATTTTTTTATTTTTAAAATTTTTATTCTCAATTAAAAAATTAAAAAGTGAAAATAGTTTTATAAAACATGTTTTTGAAAAATATTTTCACTTTTCTAACAGAAAATTAATTAAAAAAGTGTTAACAAACGCACCCTAAAAAAATTACTTTGAGTGATACTTTTTTAGTGACAACATAAAATTTGTGTGACTAAATGTGATTTTTAGTCACAACAAAAAGTTACTTGTAACCAAAATATAGTAATTTAGATACAAGTTATCACTAATTTACTTTTAATCACAAAAAGTATTGTGACTAGAAACACATTTAGTCACAACATTGTAATTTTTGTGACTAATACCTTTAATTATGGATCTTTTAGCCACAACCTATGAATGATGATATATAATTAGTCACAACTTTTGTTTTGACTAAAAGTAATATTTTTTGTAGTAAAAATTAGAAAATAAGAGTGTTACTGTTAACCTTATATTACAATCTTTTAATTAACTTTCGTGCCCGAAAACACATATCAAAATACATTTTTCTAAAATAATATTTTATGTATCTACACTATTTACTAAGAGTGTTCATAAATAGTCAATTCAATCCAATCCAATCAAATTTGTAAAGTCTAGATATTTGCACTTGTATGAATCAAATATTAATTAGCATATAAAAAGTAGCCAATTCAATCAACAAAATTTTTAAAAAAGTTATATACATAACTAATATTTTAATATAAAAAAATAATTATTTAAAACTTTAACACATAATACAAATATATAACAAAATTTAATAAATTAAGTACAATTTTATTTTTATATATAATTTATTTTTTAAAACATATAATAAATCATGCTCTTGATTTAGCACTCCCATCTAATACAAGTTCATTAATAATCTCATCTCGAGCTAAATCATAATCGAAAAAACTTAAGAAAATGTTACTAAAATATCATATAGTATTCTTTTTATAAATCATTATCCATAAAATGCTAATAATTTCTCTAAGCTACCATTATCATATAGTATTTTCTAGCTAATCTAATGCACTAATACATTTTTTGTTCCATCCCCAAATAATCTCTCCTTTGCATTACTTGCCTGAAACATTAACAAACAAAAAACAAAGCTTAGAGTCTTATTAAACAACATTTGAATATTATTAACATAATCCACTATTAACCAAAAGGGTAATATGGGAATTGAAAATATATATAATAGAGATGAAGAAAAGGGTAGACCTGTTTTTCCCAATTTGTAAAACCAGTTACAAGACAAAGCAAAATTGTTTGCAAAAATGCACCACTTTGTATACCAATCCATAGCCCTTTTCCTCTCAAATTTGCCCAAAAGCCCAAAATTGCAGCAATTGGAATTCCACATAGATAAAATGCACCAAGATTTATGAATGCCCCTATGTGTTGCCACCCACATCCTCTAGCAATACCTGAAATGTATACACATAAATATTGATATATACATGCACTATCAAAAAGTTACTTGTGACTAAAATACTCACTAATTTAAATTTAGTCACAACAAGTATTGTGACTAAAAACACATTTAGTCGCAATAAATTGTAATTTTTGTGACTAATACCTTTAATCACAAATTTTTTAGTCACAACTTTTTTATTTTTAATCACAAGTTTTGTTATGACTAAAAGCGAGATTTTTTACAGTGACATCTGATACTAAATATTAAAATGTTGAAAGAGATTTATATATTTTTATTAGTAATAACCTGACATGATTCCTTGTATGCTGTCTAGTATGATAGATAAACAAATTAGAGGCGCCATGTCTGTGACATAACTCACAACTTCCTTCTCATTACTGAAAGTGTAACCAAAAATGCTTCTGCTCATGAAAAGTGTTGTTGTTACTATGCTCATCTCTGCTATGGCTAGAAATATTGCGGCGAAGGTCGCGATACGAGCTCCTTGTGGATTTCCCGCTCCTAGTTCATTTGAAACTCTTGTACTGAAATGTATCAAATATAACACAACATGTAGTGTAGTCATTGTATCAAATTCATAAAATGATATTGGTTAACATTTTGACCATAAAGATACTATTTTAGTAGGCTAAGGTTTATGGGCCGGGCCTCAATACAAGTTTTGGCCCATCTTTGCACCAAAAAGATGGGCCTTATAGTTGGAGCCCAAAACACTAGCAAGAACTTAGTGCTCTATACACAAAAAAAAATGAATACTTTAAGCAATATGTGACTGAATTTAATTTATTATTATGAGAAAAAGATGCTTTCAAAAAGCTAGATAATAAACTTTTTTTTATCATGTTGTATGGTTAATTACACAATATATTTGTCCTATATAAATATATATAAATGTGTATCTGTACCTTACTGCAGCACCAACTCCATATGGAATTGCATATAATGTTGCAATGGTTTGTAAGCTGTTACAAAAGTATTATTAGTATAATTGATATAATTAAGCAAATTGTTAAATTATTATAATAACACAATAAAAATCTAAAATTTAAAACTCACCATATAGATAGAACTGAAGTTTCAAGTTGTGGATTTGGTAGGATTCCAGACATTAAAATAAGCAGTTCAAATGACCACCATTCAAGGCTTTAATAAAATTAAAGAAAAAAATTATTAAAAATAAATTATTGAAAAAACAAAAAACAAATAAAATATTTATATTTTTACCATATCATAATTGCAGAAGGAATAGCCAATCGAAAAAACTGCTTCATTCCACGAAAAATCTCCATAGAGATTGGAGCTCGAGTTTTCTCACATAAAGGAGAAAACTTTATGTAGAAACCGAGTATAACGGCATTTAACCAATACGAAATACCAATACCCAATGCTCCTCCAAGATTTCTCAATCCAAATTTGAATACTAAAACCCAAGATAAAGGTATGTGGAAACAAAGTATGGCAAAAGAGGTTATGACCATAGGAGTTATCATGCTTTGTGTTTGAAAATATCTTATAAGTGGTTGAAGAGTTGCATATGCAAATAGAGCTGGAATAAGCCATATTATGAATTTTCCAGCTTCATGAGAAATTTGAGGGTCTTGACCAATGAAAACAAGTATTTTTCCCATGAATATCCAAACCAAAGAAATTGGTATACAAACTAAGAACAAACAAAATATTGAAGTGTAAGTTTGAAGCCCAAGTTTCTTGTATTGCTTAGCTCCATATGCTTGACCACATATGGTCTCTAGTGCACTTGCCATTCCCAACTGTAAAAACATACAAAGGAAAAAAAACCCTTTTAACATAATTACACAATTATTGCTTTACTAATCAACTTGGTAATGAAAGCCATTACTCAAAACTAAACAATTCAAAGAGCACGAATTAGTAATGATAATACTTCGAAAGTGTAAAATAATTATGTGTTAATTTTACATCACATCAATTTTTTTGGATATAGATGTACGATTTAATATAGTAATAGTTTAAGAAAAATTTTAAATAATATGAAAAAAAAATTAAGAACACAACATATCAAGTAGTGCTCTCTAATTGTGCCTTTTAAATTTTTCATATCATTTTAAATTCTTCTAAATTATTACAATTAATTTAAAGGACATGAATTGATAGTATCAATAATTCGATAACACAACTTAATAGCTCAATAATAAATAAGGAACACAATTTTACAATAATATTACTCTAAAGCAATGACAAGTTAATTTCTCAATTTTGATGTATGATTCCCCTTTCTATAAGTATTAAGTCATCAACTTAAGAAAGAAAATTTCATAAAAATAAATAATAAAAACAAAAAACAATTATATTGTTTATTCATTTATGACAACAAACCAAACTTATGTTATCATGATAATTAAATATTAAAACAATACACCTTTTTCTTTTTATTGAATAAAATACAAGATAAACTTGAAAAATCATTAACACTACTTTTTCTTCTTCCTATTTATCATCTTCACTAAGCAAAAAAGTCTCAATTCCATCAAAACAATAAATTGGTATTTTCCTATATTATAAAGTAATATATTATATAAATATATATATATTAATTCTAACCAAATTAAGTAGTGACAAATTTATCATCTTAAAAATAATTGGAAAAAGATACCCTTTTCATGGATTTGCATAACTTTCTTGTACTTGTAATCATCATCACATAATATGGAAGATTTGTTAGGTTTTTAAAAGAAATAACAAATTTATAAGAGTAATTATTATTATTATTATTATTTATTACTTACAAGAAGACTAAAACCAGTGACCCCAGAAAGAGATATGGCTATGGCTGAACTTGAAAGAGGGAGTTGACCAAGGTGACCAACCATCATCATAGAAATAACTTGTAAAAAATATTGACATAATAGCACAATCACAAGGGGTCCTCCTAAGTACCCTAATTTCTTCACTTCTTCAAAAAACACCTTCCAATGAATAATTTCATTCCTCTTACTAATATCTTCTTCTTGATGATTACTATGTTCTAATAATAATAAGCTTTCTTCCATGGATGAGATGGTGTGAAGTAATCAATCTCAATGGACTCACAAGTCACTCTTTCTCTTCCCTTTTAAAAATGAAAACTAGGTACTCATCGCCACCTATGTACATATACAGGACGGAGCTATGTATATGCTCACAGGGGCCACGGCCCCCCTACATTTTTAAAAGTTAATGCATTTTAACTCTTACTAAAATGTATATATAACATATCACCTCAAAATTAATTCATATTTTCATTGGAAAGAATAACTGTGGGGTTGACTTATTCAACATATATATATATATGTATATATTAAGATTAAATTTCATAAATTAAAAAAAATTGGTAAATGTACAAATATAATATATTATTTTTGTATTAAATATTATAGAAGTTTTGACATATCTTAGTCTAAATTTAAATGTACATAACTTTAATGCATAAAGTTAAAAAAAAATAGAAATATTTAAATTAATATTAGTGGACAAACATATTTTTTAAGAAATTAAAAGTAAATTTTTTTGACTTCGGGAGAAACTTGAGATCTTCTAAGGAAAAGTGTAGAATTATTAGACTATGTCTATGACCACATAAATTAAAAGTAAATTTTAGTAATAATAAATTGAGCTTAAGGTGGTTATATAAACATAGCTTAATGGTTTCACACTTCTCCTCACAAAGAGATCCCAAATTTGAATACCCCCGCCCATAATGTCAAAAAAAAATTGAGCTTAAGGCACCACTCAAATTTTTTGAGTGTAATTTTGTTATCAACTTTTGAGGGTAGTTCTTGGTTTATATTTTCTGAGTAATGTATAAAATATTTATGAAAATAAAAAATTATGATATTTTTTTTTAATGGACACGCACCACTAAAAAAGTTATTAAAATTCACTAGTCGTATGTGTCGGCCGATATTGGCCCCCCTTACTATCTAATTCTGGCTCCACCCCATATAAATAGACTAATATGTAAAGGTAATATTGTTTTTGGGTATCAGTGGTGTGTGCAACATATTTTATAGGTAGTATTTTATGATTGGTTAACGATATTTTCTAAATTAAAATTATTTTCTTAAGTTATATGGTACTCGATACTTAAAATTTAGTGATTCATAAGAAAAAAAATATATATATATTTTTAGAACCTTATTTAAAAAAAATCTAATATTTTTTAAAATCAATAAAAATTGTGTACTTTTAAAAGGGATTTTTTATTCTTGGGCCCCGAAATTAGGTGAGTCGTCGGTACAAGTCTAATCCGCATATGCCTAGGGTTGGGTCTAACACCGAGGAGGATGCTAAGCATAAGTAGTACCTTTTAGCAATTCTCATATAAATGTGATGATGTGATGATGTGACAATCTCAATGTGTGGCAATTGGTTAAACAGTTATGCGATTATTTTATTTGTCGCAACTCGCGTGTAATAAAACTTAACAAAATGATCAATTTATAATAGTGTGTATAGTTCAAGAACTATTTTTAACAGACTGAAAAATTTAAGAACACAATATACATAAGTCATAGTTCGGAGAACAAAAATCATAAATAACCTAATTAATATTACAAATTATGTATAACCAGGGCCGATCTTGAGCTAAGACGAAAGGCCCCCACCGCACAGGAGCCCATTTCGAACAAAAATTAAAATATAGTTAACAATAAAATAAATAATAATACTTTTAATGTTAAATATGTGTTGTAGTCTAGTGGTAATTTGATCTGTTAGAGGTTGAGAGTTCAAATCCTAATAGTTTCACTTTTTCACTAAGTCCCAATTTTTATTTTTACCTAAGGCCCAAATTAAGATAGGATCGGCCCTGACCAATTACATTTAATTTAGTCCTTGCATCCCATTCATCGAATTAATAACCGTTAAATCAATATAATTATTGGGTTAAATTAATATCATTAAGAGCTAAAGTATATAAAACAAAACTAGTAGTAAAATTACAAAAGAAGGGAACAAAATTTATTGTCTATATAAATATTATAGGGTGCTTTGCACTTCATTAAAAATATGTGCATTGATGTAGTGTAATTCATAACTATTTCGGTATTTATATAAAAGAATTATTTTAATTTGTTTTTATAATCGTTTCCATTATAGTTATTTAAAATTTTTTATAAAATTTTGAAAAATCCGAAATAATTTACAATTTAAAAATCAATATTTATACCATCTATTTCACACTTATATAAAATAAAAAAGTCATACGTGCTTCAGACTCTTTGAATCATATTTTTGGCGTGTTAAATTTTTTTAAATTTTACAAAATTTTATAAGATATCTTAAATAAGTATAATGTATATGCCCAAAAAAAGAATAGACTAATTTTTTTTTAAAATACCGAAGCATATAAAAATACGCATCAATAAACTTCTTTCAACGAGTACATTGTAGAATTTTTTAATGCGATAATATATTTTTTTTTTGTTATATGTATACGTGGTTATTTAAAAAGGAGACACACAACACAATGCATGAAGGCAATAATTAAGTAGCAACCAAGAACATGAGTTACTTTATGAACTATTTATTCTTTGTATAACATGATATATAGCCTAGGGCATTTAAGAGCAGTCCTAACAGGGTAGCTAAACTAGTCAAAATTGTAAAATATTTAAGAAGTGGTCTTAAAAGAGTAGCTAAACTATTTATTGTTTGCCGCTTCAAAATGTATTTTATTAATGAATAAATAGTATTTTTGAACTCTGTATTTTGTAAAAGTTATCAATTATACTTTTTATTTTGTTAAATGACAAAATTGACCTTGTATTTTTTAAAATTATACAAATAGGACCCTGAATTAACTTTTTGTCAAAATTAAACTTAATAATAATCTAATCTAAAAATATTATGACAAAACTGGTTATATTTTCTGTATTTGTTCGTATTAAAAATTATCTTAAAGTTAGTTATATTAAAAAGTGAAATTATTAAAAAATTGAGCTCAGTGTCCTATTTTTACTATTTTAGAAAATATAAGGTTTATTTTGTCATTTAACATAAGGTTCAATTGGTAACTTTTGTAAAATACAGAGTCTAAAATGGCATTGACCCTAATTTTTTTACACTACCAAGTCCTGTCCTTCATTGTGATCTTAAAGCTGAAAATAGACCTTTCCAAAATGCAAAAAAACTTCTCTCTCTAGGGTTTTTTCTCTCTTCTCTCTCTAAGCTAGGGTTTAATCTCTTTTTCTTCTCTTTTCTCAGCTTGAGACACAGCTACAGGCTTTGTTGTGTGTCAGGTGCTCTCTAGCCGAGAGGGACCGTTGATGGTGGTTCTCATGGCCATGGTTCCCTGCACAAATAGAATGAGAAAGTCAGCTATAAGTATGGCTTTTCGAGTCGCTGTTGTGGGGAGGTCGAGCGTGACAGTCGACTTTGCTCGGTCGTTTTTGGTATTTTTGGCCCTTTGCCTTTTCGTTTGAAGTATGGGGATGGGCTGAGGTGGATAGGTAGTCCAATTCTGCGTTCCCTCCAGTGCCAAGAGCTTGCTGGTGGCAGGATGACTCTTCTTCTCCCGTTCGTTTGGGCTCTATGGTCATGTTTTTATTTTTTTTGTTATTATTTTGTTTTAGATCTATTTTAGATTTGTTATTTTTTTCTTTGGTTTTTCATTCCAGCTATGGATTTTCTCTTGTTAGAGATTTTGGGGTTTGTATCCTTATTTTAGTTCTTTACCTTCTATTTTATGGTGGTATGTATGGTACTTGAAAATGACCATGACTACGATAGACATATGTGTCTCGATTTGTCAATCTGTTAGCCTTGTTGTCGTTTGCTCGCCTTTGTCGATATTGATTAGTTTATGCTTATCGTTGAGCTTTGTAATGGACTTTGGACCCTTATTATAAAAATAAATAGTATTTTTAAAAATAATCAAAAAATATATATGTATTTTTTAAAAAAAGATATTTTTTTTATTTGGGGCCCTAAGATGGATGGGCTATAGGCATAGTAAAGCTGATCCTAAAATTTAGAAGGTCAAAGAAAAAAAAATATTTTTGAACCCTTATTTTGATAAATATGTGGTTTTTTTAAAATAAATAAAAAAAAATATAATTTTAAAAAGAAAAAAAAATGTGGGCTCCTGAGATAAGTGAGCTCTAGACACAGGCCGAACTTACCTTAATTTAGAGTCGACCTTATCAATTTAGTTTAATTTTTAAGAGAAGAGAGCTACAATTAAATTGGTTGTTGTTAGGACAACGTTCCTGTTATTATCTTTTGATTTTTTTTTTTATAAATTTAATTTAAATTGTCTTATATGTTGGTAACTTTTTGAATTGTCTATCATTGGAGCACTTTTGTATAAAAAGTTGTTAAATCGTATGTAAATAAATGAGAAAATTTAAAAATAATATTTTATAATAATGTGTGCATTTTTGGCAACAGTAGAGAATGTACTTTTATTAGAGATGATCTTATTATATTGTTGTCCGTAATTTTTAAGAATAACACGTGGTTACTCGAAAGGTCAAAGGACATCAAAAGACTACCAAATGATTTAGAGCATCTCCAATCTTGACACGAAATTTAGTATCACACCAATATCAAATTTGGTGTCAAAAACTTTTTTTACTTTAATCACAACACTAAAAATTGCACTAAAAAAGAATATTTTTTATTATTATATTAATTTTTTAATAAAATAAAATATTCTTTTTATTATTATATTAGTTTTAGTCTAATTTTTTTCTTAATTATGTACGTTATAATTATTTAAGATATTTTGTTAAATTTTGAGAAATTCAAAATAATTTACAATATAGAAAGTAGTGTTACAAACAATCTATTTCACAAACGTATAAAAGAGTTAAGCGTCCAATAGACTATTGGCTAATTAAGATTTTTTCTCCCCGAACTTTGACACGTACCAAATCATGCCCCCTGAACTTTTAAGGTCGTTAAAAATACCTCCTGAACTATTGAGATTGTTGAATTTAAAGACTTTTGTCCAATTTTAGTAAAAAAATTCTAACATGGATGAAAGTTCAGGGGGCATAATTTAGTACATATCAAAGTTCGAGGGACATGATTTGGTAGATATCAAAGTTTAGGGAGCATGGTTTAGTACATAAAGAATCACTGAAACAGTAAAATTGAATGAAACTAGACAAAAATTCTTCAACAATCTTAATAATTCAGGAGAAATTTTTAATAATAAAAAAAGTTCAAGGAGCATGATTTGGTACATGTTAAAATTTGGGGGGGAAAAATCCTAATTAGCCTAGACTATTTGAAGTTTGAACTATGTTTTCAACGTGTTAAATTTGTCTACAATTTTCTAAATTTTAGAAGATGTCTAAATAACTATAATATACACAATTATTAAAAAAATATTAGATTAATAAAATCTCTCGAATATCAAAATAGATAAATAAAGGTGCATTAGTATACTCTTTTTACGGTTTGTATTTTAGAATTTTCTATAAATATATATATGAAATATTGTTATTATAAAATAAAAAATAAAAAACAAGAGAGAGAGAGAGAGAGAGAGAGAATTTTTTGCTAAAGAGCTCTTAGGGAATTACTAAAGAGGACTTCCTATTTAATAAAAGTCAACAAAATATTAAAAAGTACTTACTTCTCATAATAAATTTTACTTGCTCTCCAAGTATAGAATTAATTATTGCTACGATCCTTAATAATAGACTTATAAAATATATTTCAATAATAAAATATAATTTTAGGCCAAAAAGTATACTAGATCCAAACCTATCTCTTTCCATCTTATATACTTCCCTCAATGAAAGAAAACCAAAGACTTTGAAGAAAATTAATATATTAAAAATAGTAATGGTAATAATAAGTTATAATAAGAATATGATAAGGAGAAAGATATTATATTAATATTTTTTTTGAGAGAGTGATTTGAATCACACTATGATAATTGTCGATGTAGAGGAACTTCTAGTCAACAAGCTAATTGTCTAGTTAAAGATATACAAAGTCATAATATGAGTCGCTACAAGCAAAACAACTTATATAAGACCAAATTATCTCAAAAATTTAGACAAAATAACTTGAGACCACCTTCAAAAGACATTCGATATAAATACTTAATTGAACCAAAACTACCTACAAAATAATATTTGGTTTATTTTTGAAATAGTAAAAAGGACGAATGATGTATTGAGAAAAATATTTATTTTGGATGATTAGTGCAAAAGTATTTAAAGTTTCATAAATTTAATGGTTTTTTTTTAGTGGCATAAGTATTTGACATTTGTAAATTATAATTTTTGCAAACTTAGGTTAAATTTGTTAAAAGAAGATTTAAACATATAACTCATACTACATCTTTTTGTCCAAACTCAATGATAAAATATAGACCTTATATGTGTCCTATTTAATATACTAATAGAGTCTGTACTAACGAAACTGAAAAGAAAAAAAAAATTACAATTTTACTAATATTAGATATTTATACCGCTTACATAGTCAAAATTTTAAATACTTATGCTACTACTATTTACTGTATTTATTTCAAGAATTTTGCAGTAATTTTTTGTTCTTCATAAAATCTCTTAAAAGTTGTTAGAAATTAGAATTACATGATTATTCAAAATTAAGCTACTTTGGTAACATTTTTCAAAACTCAAAAGGTATTTGTTTAGATTTTATTAACTAATTTAGGAATTGTTATGTTTATGTTTAATGATCTTTGCTTTTTCAAATAAATATCAAACTATGGTAATATGACTTGACTTAAAACGACAATAAATGCAAAAAACGACAATGAACAACATTGAATACACAAAACGACTCAACAACAAAATGAACGACATTAAATGAAAAAACGACTCAACAACAGCATGAACGACATTAAATGCAAAACACAACAATAAAAGAAAAAACAACTGAAATACCCACCTTAGTGATGTTCAGTATTAATATTTATTTATTATTATTTTTGACAAGAAAACAAATTGTTATTTAAGTTAATTCATGCAAAAATAGTTTACATCTTCTTATAATTATTACAAGAGAATTGTTAAAGAATACCTTTTATTTTAAATTTTGGTATTTATTTTAATATTAAATCTCATATATTTTAATTTAATAAATAATACAAGAAACCACTAATCAATTATAAAACATCAAATTCAAGATTAGCCCAAACATCTTAGACCATCGCACAAAATTCTCATTTTACAAAACCCAATTTCTTTATTATTTGCGAAAGACGAGACTCTTTTTAAAGAAGTGGTAATGGAATTATTAATGTATATCGGTTCTAATCACATTAGTGTAATGTTGGACATCTTAAAATATCAAATAGTCACATTAATATAGTGTTAAGCACCTTAAAATATCAAATAACAATACTTTTCATCGATTAACTTCTCAAAATTTCATGTAAAAGTGGAAAATATGACATTAATTTTATATTATAGAATTATCTTTTCAAAATTTTAATCGATTAACTCCTCCCACAATTTTGTGAATCTCTCTTTCATTTTTACATATTATTATTTTTTTCTACTTTTCTTTGCCCTTATACCAACCAAACATAAAATCTTAAAACATAATGGTTTGTTCGAATAATGTTTTGACATCTAGTATTTATTATTTTTGGTAGTATCAAACATCCACAAATTTTTAGTGGAGCTAGGTTCATTACCTTATGCTATTTCATCTCATGTGTATTATATGATTTGATTTTTGGTAGTATCAAACAACACCAAATTTTTATGGAAATTTCTCAATTTTTTACTATTTATTTATATATAAAGTAAATAATATTTTCGACATCGTATTTTAAAAAAATTATCGATTAGACTTTCTATTTTATTAAATCATAAATTAGATCTTATATTTTCTAAAATGATACAAAATAATACTCTGAACTAATTTCAAAAAAAAAAAAAAAACTATTTTTTTGTCAAAATAAAAGGTAATAATAACCTAATATAAAATTGTTATGACAAAATTAGGTATATTTTCTTTTGCATTTATTCGCAATAAAAATTGTCTTCAAGTTAATCATCGTAAAAATAAATATAAAAAATTAAACTCAAGGTACTATTTTGTACCATTTTAAAAAATATAAAGTCCAATTTGTCATTGTTAATTTTTATAAAACACATAATTCAAAATGTTATTTACTATTTATAATAGAAAAATGCTAACAGGTAACAATAGTGCCTAACACCCTTTTATGTATCAATATTAATATTAATCTAACTAAATATCAAGTCTTATATAGTTTAATTGATAACTTTAAAAGGATAACGCTAGCTAATAACAAAGCAACATATCTAGAAATGAACCATTAGTGCTTAATAGCAATATTATTTATAATAGGGATTATTTCACAAAAACATAAAAACAACAAAAATTACAAAAATACGGTTTCACGGAATTTTAAATATTTTTATGATTTTTCTAATTTTATTTACAAAAAATACAGTATTTTTATATTGTAATCTTGTTAATTTGTTGTTAATTTTTTTTTATCTGTATGTTATTTTTTTATTGTTATTTTCATGTTGATTATATGTTGTTTTCGTATTATTTTTTGAAAAACTGTAAAAATATAAAATAACATTCTTTGAACATAAAAATATAAATATTTTACAAAAAATTGTACCTTATATAATTATTCTTTTATAATAATACAAGTATGATCCTAAGCAAATGCTTATGGCCCACCTAGCTCGAAAGCAAAATTATACATTTTCTTTTTCTGATCTTGAAAAATACTATTATAAATGTATACAACTATTCCTTTATCTTATTTTACATAATACTTATTTTTTTCCATTTGGTTATTGTAATAATAATGATAATGTACATTTTGGAAGGAAGGTAGGTAAGTACTAATCACCAAAATCCCATATAAAAAAGAAAACTCTTCTTAATTAATTAATTTATTGGAATAAGTTGAGAAATACCCTTTTATTAATCAATTAATCAAATTTACCTTTAATTTTATATTTATCTGAAACATACCTCTTTTTATATGTATTGTACTTAAAATACCCTGGAGAGTACCTTGAAGTAACATAGGCAAAATTGGTACAATGTTTAAAAAAAGAGATAAAAATGATAGATTTTAAAAAAGAGGGTAAAAATAAAAGAGAATATAAAAAGAGTATAAAGTGTAATTTTTTCTAATTTATACGTATACGTTACCACCTTACTTACATTTTTACAATTAATGCATGCATGCATGACTACAAAAAATACGTACACACATCCATAATAATCTTAAACTTTAACACAAAGAATCTCGAAAACTTCTAAAGTTATAAAAAAATACATAAATAATAATCTCGAAAACTTAAAGCAAAAGAAACTTCTTATAATTATTTTGGCACTTATTTCATAAAAACTATATAAGAAAGAGCCTCAATCTTAATTTTATTTATTTATTTTAAAAAAATAATAATATTAAAAAAAACAATAAAAATGGAATTAATTCAATCTGCACCCAAAAACGACATCGTATTATCACAAGAAGAAGAAATCATCAACATAACCGGAAATCTCACCGCCGGTAACCAACAACGGCAACGCCCACTTTCCTTCGTACTGAGTTTCACCAACCTTACATATAGAGTAAAGCTTCATCGTCCCAAAGGGTACAATTTTCTCCGACGAAACAACGCCGGCGCCGTACCACCGGCAGAGAAAACACTCCTCGATAACATCTCCGGCGAAGTACACGACGGCGAGATTTTAGCTCTATTGGGAGCAAGCGGTTCGGGAAAAACAACATTGATCGATGCTTTAGCTAATCGAATCGAGAAACAGAGCTTAAAAGGAACAATCACTCTAAACGGAGAGATTATAGATTCAAAACTCTCTAAATCCATTACTGGTTATGTAATGCAAGACGATCTTCTTTTTCCGATGCTTACAGTCGAAGAAACCCTCAATTTTGCGGCGGAGTTCCGGCTACCGAGATCAATTGGGTCTTTAAAGAAGAGAAACAGAGTCCAATCGTTGATGGAACAATTGGGTTTGAGAAACGTTGCCAATACCATAATCGGCGACGAGGGTAAAAGGGGAATTTCCGGCGGAGAAAGAAGGAGGGTTTCGATTGGAATTGAAGCAATTCATGATCCGATTCTGTTGTTCTTGGATGAACCCACTTCGGGTTTGGATTCAACTAGTGCTTTCATGGTGGTGAAAGTTCTTAGAAGAATTGCTGATGAGAGTGGAAGCTTAATTGTTATGTCTGTTCATCAACCAAGTTACCGGATAATCGGATTACTTGACCGTTTGATTTTCCTTTCCGGTGGAAAAATAGCTTATAACGGCGGTTCTTCCACTGAACTCACTCAATTTTGCTCTAATCTCGGTTACCCAATTCCCGAAAACGCGAATCCGGTCGAGTTCGTGCTCGATTTGATTTCCGAGCTCGAAAACTCCCCTACCGGAATCGCTGTATTTACCGGCGCCGGTGCCGGCGACGAAGACGACTACAGGCAATTTCCAGTACTTAAAGAGGCATTAAAAGCAAGAATTTCAAAAGGGAACTTTACAATTTCTAGCAATGAAAACTCTATATCAAGTCCGATTATTTCCGGCAACGGAAAATTAATCTCCGGTGTTGAAAAATTTGCGAATCCAATTTGGATTGAAATTATGGTTTTGACTAAGCGTTCAATTCTCAATTCTAGGAGAACACCAGTACTGTTCTTGACTCGTTTAATCACTGTTTTAACAACCGGTCTTTTATTATCAACAATTTATTGGCGTCTTGATGATTCAAGTAAAGGGATTAGAGAAAGAATGAGTTTTTTTGCTTTCGCCATTTCCACAACTTACTTTTCAAGTTGTCAATCTCTTCCTCTTTTACTCCAAGAAAGATTCATCTTCACCAGAGAAACTTCCTTCAATTCTTACAGAAAACTCTCCTATGCATTCTCTCAATCCATAACAATCCTCCCACTTCTTCTGATTCTCTCAATAGCTTTTTCCACAGCCACATTTTGGGCAGTGGGACTCGCCGGAGGAATTCGGGGTTTTGTTTTTTACCTGTGTGTAGTTTCCGGCTCATTCTGGGCCGGAAACTCATTAGTAGTGTTTCTCTCCGGTTTAGTTTCACATGTGTTGGTAGGTTACACGGTGGTTGTGTCAGTCTCAGCTTACTTTTTACTCTTGAGTGGATTCTTCATTAGCCGGAATCGGATTCCCAGTTATTGGATTTGGTTTCATTACTTTTCTTTGATTAAGTATCCTTATGAGGGTGTTATGATGAGTGAATTTGAAGACCCAAAAAGGTGTTTTGAGAGGGGAGTGGATTTGTTTGATATGACACCTTTTGGTGGTGCTCCGGCGACTGTGAAGGAGGCGGTTTTGGGGAATTTGAGTTCGGCGGTGGGTGTGAATGTGACGAGTGGTACTTGTTTGAAGAATGGTTTGGATGTGTTGAAGGAGATGGGGATTAATGAGTTGAGTAATAAGTGGGAATATTTGGTGATTTTGGTTGTTTGGGGATTGTTTTATAGGGTTTTATATTATGTTTCATTGTTGCTTTTGTGGAAAAATAAGAGGAAGTAGGCTTAAAACTAGTTTTATCATGTAACTTTAATTTAGTTGGGAGACTTGTATAATTAGATTATGATTTTATTTATTGATAATTAGTTTTATTATTTAAACTTAATCAAGTAATTTGAAGATTAATAAATACGAAGATTTTGTAATAAAAGGAGGTGGGAACACTAATTTATCGTGTTCAGATATATTTGGGAAGTCAAATTTTACGAAATTTGATTTGTAATCTATGTCGTATAGGAAGGTTTCATTATAAATATTTTTATGTTAACTTAAAAGGATACAATTTTTGAAAGTTTTACAACTTGTCTTTTGGAAATTAAAATAGGAATAATTATGTGATAATAACTGAATTGGATTATTTTAAGTAATTTTCAATTCAATATAGATTGATTATAATCAAGTTTACCATAAATAAATAGCTTTAAAAATTGTTTTTTTGGGATAAGTACAATAAAGGAATTTGTAATATTTTAGAAATGGGGACATTAATAATGAATTAAAATGGTTGATTTTGTCTATTTTGGGAAGGATTATGAAATAAATGAGTCATTAATGCTTAATAATCAAGTTATTTTGTTTCATTGTATTGAATTACACTAATAATTAATAATCAAGGTGATTGAAGTACATTATTCGTTGCTTACTTTATTATTGTGATAATTTTCAAAGTAAACTTTTGATATTCTAGGATGGGAGCATTGCATGGTTTTTTTGTTATTACTAGATTACACATCAAAATTTCCTACGATGATGATGAAGTAAAATACAAGAGTTAAGTTGATACTAGCCAAAGGGTTCCCCTTTGGCTAGTTATAGTATTTTATATGGGGATCTAGTTTTCCAGGTTTTGAGTTTTGAGTGTTTTGATTGGATTGATAATTTTCTAATAAAATTTTCTGATTTTCTGATTTGTTTTCAGTTTATTCAGATTCGTTAGCTTTGGTGACGGCTATCAATAACGGGGAGATGTATTTCAACAAGTTAGGAGCGTTGTTTGAAGATGTTATAGCTTTATTGTCTAAATTTCCGGGAGCAGTTTTGTCCCATGTGGCTCGCTCTGAGATTTAGCGACCCATGACTTGGCAAAGCATGCTCTACGGTTAGACGATGAGCTATCTTGGTTCGAGGAAGCTCCAGTGCCGGTGGCGGACGTGGGCGTCGTAAATTTATGAGTGATTCTAATCACTTTGTCAAAAAAAAAAAAAAAAAAAAAAAGTGGAACGATGTACTATTATGCTTTAGTAATCCATAAATACTAAAAAGACTTGTTAAGTAACACAAGAAGTAACATATTCTATAAAATAAATTCCACAAAACCATTTTTGATTCCTTTATTTTTCATTAAATAACTATTTTTTTTAATAATTTAAATACCTCTTTGGTTCTTTGTAAGAATAATTTGTAAATGATTCAAAATAGTCTCACGTGCCTAATTTTGCCCATAAAAATCCATGTTGTCAAAAAATTTGACCAAACTAAAATTTGACAAAGATTTACGCGTTGGGGAGTATGGTATCATAATTGACTTTTTTTATAGATTCAGATCAACCTTTTATAGTATCATAATTAATGTTTTATAGATTCAAATTAACCTTTTATGTAATCATAATTAACCTTTTATAGATTCAGATTTAATGAGAATATTTGATTTAATCTAATTCAATATAAAGATTTACCTTTTTATTGAGTTTAGTGAGAATGTTATAACTTTTGGTAGTGTTGTGATTTCTTACTTTCCTATGACACTTTAAAAGATTTTATTTAACAAATCAACTTTCAGAAATTTGAATCCTATCAAAATTGTTAGTCGTGTTTCTCTCTGCATGGTAGTGTTGTGATTTCTACTCGAGTGGATTCTTTAATGGCCAGAATTGGATTCCAACTTATTAGATTTGGTTTCGATACCTTTCTTTGATTAAGTATCCTTATCGTGTATGAATTTAAAAACCCTAAAAGATGTATTGTTCTCCTAATTGATCTTAGTTGAGCTCATACATGGTATTCGTTACAAATGTTCTCATAGTTTTATTGTCGAAATTTTCAATAACACATGGCCCCAAAGAGATAATAAGTGATATGAGTGCTACTATCAACCTCCTATTACAATCTCTTAGTCAACTTCCATGCCACATGACAAAATAATTTTTTCATAGCAAAGTTCGTTAAACTTACAATATTATTTTTGTAAATTTTTAAAAAAAAATTCAAATAGTTTACAGTACCAAAAATACATTTAAAATTTTTCAAACACGAGTGATAAACTTAAATATTAAGAACTCTATTTTCGATAATAAACTATTCAAAATTTTTCAAAAATTTATAAGAATAATACTATAACTATAACAGATACCGCTATAAAAAAAATTAAAAAAAATACGATATGTGATTTCAAACATAAAAATTGACTAAGAAATTGTAATAGAAAGTTATAATTAACACTTCTCTTAAATTATTTTGTCACCAAAAAAAATACCCTTATTTGAAATATTTTTGCATGAGTTTTAAATTTCATGCAAAAAAATAGTTAATTTAGTTGTATATTTGAAAATACTTTTGCATGAGTTTTAAATTTCATGGAAAAAAAAATAGTTAATTTAGTATGTATAATGGTTATTTATTTTTCAATTTTTTTTAGTTTTTTCATCCAAAATATGTTTTAATAACATTTAAGACCAAATTAAAAATTGTTTACAAGACACAAATGGTGGAATTACATTACTGCTCAGAAAATTTCAGGCCTTTTTTTCATCTAATTTTCACTACCACATCATAGTTCTAACAACAAATCTTTAAAACACAAAATTTTGAGAGGCAACATATGTGACATTACAATATATTTGAACTGAACTTGTACTCTCATGAATCTCAGGAGAAATCAGATCATAACAACTTCCACTTGATACTCGAGAGAGAGAAAGCGTACCAGTCGAAAAAGGGGGAGATCCTTGAAATTTTGTGAAGAACTCTATTAAGCTTAGCCACCCGAAATGATCTCCTATGCAAAAAAAAGTCAATAGCGATATACTTTGTTATGCAGTCACTTTCAACTTACAACATGTTGTTGGTTATCATGAAGATGAGACGGGTGGTTTTTCTTCAGTTCCGTTGATTTCAGGGACGTTTTCTTCAGCACCATTGGTTTCGGGGACGTTTACATCAGCACCATTGACCTCAGTAAGTTGATCGGGTGAAGAAGCAGGGGGCTGGTCACTGGTTTCATTGTTCTCGGGATGAAAATTGATCGGGAACTTTGTTACCCTTGGTTTGTCAGCTAGAATATTTCTTTGAACTTTATCAATCAAAAGCTTTGGTGGCGGTTCCTCTCTCAGCTGTTCTTCACCGTAATCGTTGTTCACGTAGTAACCAACTCTAATAAACTCTTGTCCCACATAAGAACAAGTCAATAGTAGTACTGTAACGCCAATGATATCTTCATCTCGGATTTTTGATGGGTCTGGTGGATCTGCCTGAAGGAATTTGACAAGAAATAACAAAAATTTAGTTTCTCACAAGCAATTGGCAATTCAAGCCTAGCTAACCAATAGTCACGGAATTTACCTGAAGAACAAAGCGATAGTTGCCAACATTAACAGGACCAACAAGTACACTCTCTAAAAGCTGATCATATGTCTCATCCTCAGCAGAACCCACATAAGTGAGTTTCCATTCCAAGTCTGAAACAAATTAAGAGCAAGTCAAATAAGGTTGTTAACGTAAGAGCTTGTTTTTGTTGGTGAGGATTTATATATGAGCATATGAATTGCAGTAAATTGAATTAAAGAGGTTGGTATAAACTCATAACAATAAATTACAAGACAGCAATATAGCAAAAATAGCTCTATTTCACCTACACAGATTATTCTTCCAACTTTGTACAAGTTTCAAACATAGAAGTGTAAGCATTTCCTTTATGTACAAAGTGGTATATCAAATTTTGACAAATCAAGATGCTTAAGACTATGAACATTTAAAAAACCATCATTTACTTAGTGGTAGGTAATCCTATCCCTATGCTCCCCCAAAACACCCCACTAATTATCTCAAATGATCAGAAAGATTTAGCTAATGAGGGTATGAGTACATCATTTAAACAAATTTTTAGAAAATGATCGCAGGGCAATGTCCCGAAAGCTTATTTCAAGTCACATTTGAAAATAATTATTTTTGTATCACAATTTATCACCTAATGAAGGATTCTAGGCAAGTGGCAACTAAATTACAGCCCAATAGATAACATCATGATGATCGAACGGTCTAAAGATAAAACAATAGCTATAGTTAGAGACCTATTAAACCACAGGTCCATAACTTTGAAGCTCTAACATGCAAAAAAAGACATACTTGAGAAACACACTTAGATCACTTTCATGAAACCAATTGATAAATGATATCAAAAATCAAGAATGACAATTAATCTTGAACAAACACCATAAACTAAAAGCAGTAAACAGAGTTGTTAATTTATTTATTCTATTACAACAGAACGAATATGAAAAACATTAAAATTCTTCAAAATACCAAAAAAAAAGTTTTTTAGTTTGATATCCAGTTCAGAAATGGCGAAATCTATCTTCAGTCAAAATTAAGGATGAGGTTACATGAAATGCCTCCACAAAGCAAACTCAATAGAACATATTTTTGTTCAAAAAATAACACAGAAAGATAAATCTTATGCGATGAATTTGGTGTAAATCTTGAAATGAAGCCAGTATTTGGATTCAAAATCAATAATTTTCAGGCCTTGTAACAACATGTCAAATAGCAGATTTGGACTCAAAATTCTAAAATATAATAAAAGCCACTCATAAACCACAGCAAATTCTGATCAAAACAATAAATAATCCTCATTTTCGCAACTTACCTACTCATCACCATTCCTAAACAACCAAAATCAAAAAGCAAAATTCATCTGTTCTTCAAATAACCATTTCTATTTCGAAATTTCTTAGCTATATTTGAGCAAATATTATAAAAAGTTCATCTGTTCTTTAAATAATCATTTCTCTTTCGAAATTTCTTAGCTATATTTGAGCAAATAATATAAATAAACTAAAACTCAAATCGCATCAACTTCAGCTGAATCTTAATCTCAAAAACCCTAAAATAAACCAAATATGCTCAACGATTAAAAAAAAAAAACCAAAAGAAAAAAAAAAAGATCAGAACAGAGAAATTTTAGTTTACCGTCTTTAAGAGGAGTCAAACACTCGTAAGAAATTTCGAACTGAAAAGGGTTAAGAAAAGCGGAAGGGTTATCCAAAACGGCGACGTTTGTAATGTTGACGGCGCTCATCTTCTCGGCTACTCTCTGCTACTGCTACTACAACTACTGATATCATAGAACAATCGAAACCCTAGATTGGATAAAGCTTCATGAACCAGAGAGAAAACCCTAGAAGCGAGATTGTTCTTCTCTTTGTTTCTTGGTGAGAAGAAAACGATGACCGGGAACCGACTGAAGAGGTGTTTAGATAAAACTGAAACTGAGTTGTGTTTTGGGCATTTTATAAAGGAGTGAGTCTGATTCAATTCGAAGAAGGGTACCGGCTGTAGCCGGTTTCGCTGTGGAGGGAAACAACATTTACAATTTGGCGGGAGCTTTTTCTAATTTTTGACCTTTTTTCTTAATTCTATTTTGATTTTGTATGATGGAGAGAAAAATATAAAAATTGTTAAGAGGTATTATTGGTGTCTAATATCTTTATTGGTATTATACCATTATTAATGTAATTAAAAAGTGAATTCGATATAACTTAATAAAATAACTTATAGAGAATATTGATAACCAATTATAAGGTGTCAACTATAGAAAGTGTTGGGTACTATTGGTGCCTCATAGTATTGGGTACTTCTACAATGCACTCTTGTTTCGACATTCAGGGAAAAAAATTTAGTCTAATTTTTTTTATAATTGTGTATGTTATAATTATTTAAAATATATTGTAAAGTTTAAGAAATTCGAAATAATTTACCATATAGAAAGCAATGTTTAATCAGTCTATGCTGCATTAAGTTCTTGTTGTGATTGTCGGTGCGGCGGATGTAATCTACAACATGTGGATTAGGAATCTTTCTGCTTTTGAGAATAATTTTTTGAGGAGTGCTAATTACAACCTCTTATTATAATCTTTTAGTCAACCTCTACGTCCAAAATCATATGTCGAAATATTTTTTTTTTCAAATTTTTTATATAAAGGTATTAATTATAGTTATATTATCATCGTTGTAAATTAAAAAAAAAAAAAATCAAATAGTTTACATTATAAAAAACAGAGTTCTTAATATTCCAGTTTACCACACATGTTTAAAAAAATTTAAATGTATTTTTTACACTATAAACTATTCGAAATTTTTCAAAAATTTGTAGGCATGGTGTTGTAAGCATAACAAACACCGCCATGAAAAAAATTCAAAAAAAAAATATTTCGGCATGAGTTTTTGAACACGGAGGTTAACTAAGAGGTTGTAATAGAAAGTTGACGGTAATACTACTTTAAATATTTCACTAAAACTTTGATGAGTTGAGTAAACATGATATTGAAAGGGAAATTTCATTTTACATGCTTAAAAAAATATTCCCTAACAAAATTTAAACTCCTAATTAATTTATATAATTAAATGCTATTATTTTTTTTTCTACCCAAAATACTCTCCCTTCCTCGTACCACCGAGACCACACAGACCCAAGCACCGAGACTACCAACCATCACCTAGGGGTGAGCAGAAAATTCAAGAAACCAACCAAACCGAATACATCGACCGTCTCAATACCGAAAAAATCAAAAACTGAAAAAACTGTTTTCGGTTAAAACTACATTTGCACGGTCAGTTTTAGTGTCAATGGCAAACGGATCGATTAAACCGAAAACTGACTGAACATATATATTATACACTATACATGTATAATATAATTATATTTTAACATATTTAATATACAATTTTATTAAACAAGTTTTACTTCTTATCTTTTTTATTTAAAATCTCAATTATTCATTGCTTTATTTTATTATAATTTTATGTATTTATGTATTATATACACACAATTTTAAAATAATACGAGTTTTTTTTAATATAACTCATTACCATATTAATAGCACAAATAGTTTGAGCAAATTTAAAAAAAAAATTATATTTTACATTATTTATTAACTAAGAATGTTTTTGTTCTTAAATTATATGATATTTGATATAATACTCTAATTTTTTTAATGTTCAAATAATTATAGCAAATTTAAAGACTTATTTTTTTTTTAAAAAAAAAAAAAAGAAGCTCGCTTTTTAAACCGACCGTTGCTCACGCATACCATCACCACCGAACATTCTTTCCTCCACCACGAACCTCCTCATCTACCCAAAACTCAACCACACATCCCCCAAACCTCACCTACCCAAATATTTCTCTCTTCCTCCTCCTCAGCTTCTCTCAACCACCATCGCCACCGTCGCCACCTAACCCTCGCACAACCAGAAGCTCATTAAATGACGCCACCACACCACGAACCGAGACCGAGACAAACCACCACGAACTGCCTCTACCATACTCATTGGGAGGATCTGCTGAAGACTGGTTTAAAAAAATGAAACTAGACTCCGTGAGTTGTTGGAACAAGTTAGAGACGAACTTCTGGAAATAGTTTGTTGAATTTAGGAAAATTAACTTCCAAGTCAGTGCCCTAACTAATATCATATAATTGCACACGGAAACCTTGAAAATGTTCACTAAGAAATTCAAAGGTAGACAATGGGCAACAATTTGCCCTACTACAAACTGACATTCAGACAGGCACCCTGTTTTGGAACGAGCTTCAACATGAGGGTGCGAGTAGTTTAAAAGATTTCAAAAAACAAGCCCAAAAGTACATTAACTTTGAAGAAGTTCAAATCACTGTTTTTTTAGGATAACCAGGTAGGAGGCCCAAACTATGCTCATGGGACACAGTATTCGGAAGGAAGTCACCAGGCAGTAACCCAGCCATCGGGAGGGGTACCCCCTCCTAGCGTGCAATTTCAAGCTCCAATGGCATATTCGCTAAGTCCCACTATGGCGACAGCCTACTTGAGTATGATATTCCCACAACTAGTAGTGTTGCTCCTGACACATTTGTCCAATAATCAGCTCCAGTAGCATCTCCAGCTGCTAGTGCAGCTTCCACGCAGTTAGTGGTGGCTATTCGTATTCGTGTCGTGTAAAGACCATCTATAACAAGTACATGCTCGACCCGAACATGACCCATTTAATAATCGTGTCAAAAAATAAAACCCAAACACAACCCGTTTGTAAGCATATTTTGTTTAACATGTCAATTAATAACATGTTATGAAGTATTCGACACGTTTATAACTCATTTATGACATGTTAAAGTACTAAAATAACTTTAAATAGGTCATTAACGGGTTAATTTTGTGTTAGCCGTATCAACCCGAACACGATCCTTTTATTAAACGGGTTAAACAAGTCTCATATAGTTTAATATAATAACTTTTAGAGAGTATCGTTAGCCAATCGTAAGGTGACATGCCTAAAAGTTGTTAGGCACCACTAGTGTCCAATAGCAACGGTCGTTGTAGAATTATTCCAAAACCAAACACAAAAACGACATTGTTTAACTCCCAACAATTGTATAAAACTAACAATTCATAAATTTAAAAGAAATAAATAAATAAATAAATAAAAATGTTAAATCTAACGTTAAATATTGAATCATTTGCCTTTTCTTCAACTAAAATAAAAGGTAAATACCACTTGGATCTTGTATTTTACAAAAGTTATTAATTAGACTTTCTGTTTTATTAAATAATATTATAAATCTATATTTTCTAAGATGGTAAAAATAAGACCCTCAATTTTCGATAATTTTATTTTTTAATATAACTAACTTATAGACTATTTCTAACACGAAAAATACAGAAAATATATCTAGTTTTGTCACAACATCTCTATATCAGATTATTATTAAGTTTTATTTTGACAAAAAATAAATTCAGGATTCTATTTGTACCATTTAAGAAAATACAAAATCCAATTAAATTTTTTTTCAAAACAACACAAGGTCCAAAAAAGTATTATTTAAGAAGGGAAATTTCATTAATTGACCCTAATAAAATACCCCATTTCAAAATTTATACCCTCCACTAATTTATACAAATTAATTCCACTATTACTCATTTGTACCCAAAATACCCCTCAAATTTAATTTTCCTATTCTCTCTCTCTCTCTTTCCGTCTTTCCCTCTTTCACTCTCTCTTTCTCTCTCTGTCGTTTGCTATTCCCTCTCTTTCCCTCTCTCGTTCTCTCTCTGTCGTTTACATCTTTCGAACGTTACTCCACGACGACGACCCAACGACCCAACGACCCAACAACGCAGTCCACGACCACGACCCCAGTCCGGCCACCCACGACCCTGACCCTGACCCAACCCTCTCTCTTTCACACTATTCTCGTTCTCTCTTTCTCTCTTTCTCTGCCTATTGCTCTCGACATTGGAACCCAACCCACCCACACCCACGGCCGACATTGGAACCCAACCAATTTTCAGAGGTCGTAGCCACGAAAACCAGAACAGAGGTCGTCCCCAAAACCACGAACAGTCAAAGGTAAGTTTTTTTCTTATTAAAAAATAGAATTTTCATAGAATTGGATGGGAATTTGTGTATGTTATTCTGATTAGATTGTTTTAGGATGTGTATACGAACTTGTGCTTGTTTTTCTGCATGTTAATCAGTAGTATTTTATTGTTCAAACAAGTTATCGATGACTTGTCGATAGGTTATCGATATAATGTCGACAAGATTGAAAGTGTTTGAGTCTGTGTTGTTAGTGTATGTCGATAGGATATCATTGGTATGTCGATAGGATGTCGACCTTATTTGGAATAAAAGTGGAGGTCTATAATATCGATAGGATATCTACCTTATGTCGATATCTTGTCGACTATTGTTATGTAGTTGATATATGTTAGTGTATGTCGATAGGATATCATTGGTATGTCGATAGGATGTCGACCTTATTTGGAATAAAAGTGGAGGTCTATAATATCGATAGGATATCTACCTTATGTCGATATCTTGTCGACTATTGTTATGTAGTTGATTTATGTTTGATAATGTCGACGATGTCGATGTGATGTCGACAGATTGTCGATATGTTGTCCACAATGTTATTTTTTACTGTTTCTGTGATAATGTCGACAACATGTCGACAGTATGTCGACTGTTTGTCGACCAAATTTTTTGTTTACTTACTGTTTGATAATGTCGACAGAATATCGACATGATGTCGATGTTATGTCGACTATTTTTTAATTTTTGTGGCAGTTATATTGATTTGTTTTTCCCTTGTTTTTTCAGATGGCTCCCAGACTCATTATTCCAGCACCCGAGCATTTCACTGGCCACGCCACATATAGCACCTTTGGAATTTTGCAAAAATTAAAGCTCTTTGAGGAGGTCAACCTTAATAACACGACGAAGGAAAGCCGTTTCGGGAGCTTCTGGAATGCCGTACCACTGACATTCTCCTCGGTGTTATTTCACCAGCTGATGCTCCACAAAATGAAAGTGGATGCTCAGGAGGAGTTGAGGATGAGGTTTTATGTTGGTCGGAAGGAGGTCCGATTCGGGGTCTTTGGAGTTTGCACTCATTACGGGTTTGGACTTCTCCTCGGGGCCACCGAGAAGAGGAGAAGGCCGCGCAGTCGCGCGCCGGGGGTCGACCGATTGATCAACAAATATTTCAACCTATTCGATAGTGTGAAGACGAAGCACTCCAACTTCGCCCACAACCGCGAACCCGAAGACTTGTACAAGCTCGGCTTGTGCTTGTTTGTGGAGTCGGTGCTTCCGGGGCCGCGAGGCCAACGCGCCGATCACGCCTCACATACTTAGATATGTGGAAGACCTCGAGTTCTTCTTCCGATTCCTTGGGGGAAGCACTCATTCGCCGTACTCATGCACTCGCTTCGTAAAGACATGTTGAAACGAAGGCCAACTACGAGAAGAAGCCGAGTTCGGATGTTCAAGACGAGTGCAAATACACAGATATGGCTTCGCACCCGCAAATTCAATATTGGGCGTACGAGGCCATTTTGGAGGTTGGCAAGAGGTATGGCACGAACCACGGATTCGGTTCCCCCAGGATGCTTACCGGACGAGCAAAGGCGATATTGGGAAGAAAGACGTCGGCGCATTATTTTCTAGACGTGTATGATTTTCACTTATGTTCTGAATAATTATTTAACATAAATGCTTGTAATAAATGCTAAATGGTTTTATTTTGATATTTGTTAAACCATAAACAGAATCTGGAAGTTGGTGAAGGGCTCCTTCCACGGACGAGAGGAGGAGGCATTTGTGAGGACAATATCTTACGATGGTGTGGAGAACCCGGTCGATGATGTCAGGATGACACAGGCCGAGGCAGGTAGTCGGGTACCGTAGACTCAGTCCTGTGACACTGCTCAGAAAGAGACACTCGTGTACCAATTTTTGGAACTTTTTTTATGTCTTTATTTTTTATTATTTTTTTTATATAGTGGAGGGTATATCGTATGCTTACCGTATTTTTTTGATATATATTTTTTCAGCCACTAGTTCGAGAACCTCGCCCAAGCACCATCTCGCAAAGGCCGGGTGCCGAGTACACCGATTTAGTGGCTCTGCTGGATAGGATCGAGGCCGACACTCAGGGACCGTATGCCGCTCATGTCGAGCCGAAGAAGGTATACGAGACCGGCCATGTAGAGCCGAAGGGTGGTCGAACGTAATTATGGAGCAAGGCTCGGACACATATTGGCCATGTTGAATCGTCCGCCAACGACAGCCAAGACCGAGGCCCCAGCCAGATCCATCTACCCCACCACCAAACTCGCTTCACCCCCGGTAGAAGAGGATGAGGTCTTCCCCGACGATTACGATCCTTATGAGGGAGCTCCGCCGACTCCGATCGAGGCACAACCTCTTATCCATGTACATGACACCGAGTCGCAGGTGAGATTCGTCCATGAGGCACAACCCGCAAAGGGTTAAGCCCAAGAGGAAGAGAAAGCCTCCCGTATGGTTCGGTGACTATACGGAGATGAAGAGGAGACATAGGCCATCTTCGACTTTTGATCCCCGGAGCCACCTGGATGAGAAATTGTTAACCACTTTCCGAAAGTGGTGTGTTGACTCATTCAACCACCGAGGCTTCTGGATTTGAGAAGTGGTGATTACGGTCCAGATTCTTTTGGATAATGCTCACACCAAAGGAATGGCTTACAGATGACGTAAGTAAAGTATTTTATAATATTACTTCACTTTACAACTTTATGTGCAATTAATATATTTTTTTGTCTAACCGACATTTCCCTATATGCAAGATATAGATGCGGCAAAGAATGCATATGCCGAGGAGGCGACGCACCGACTATCCACCGACATTTCCTCGAAGGGTATCATTCTCTCCACATTCGTGACCGCCATGATCGGCGGTGCATGGACGAGCCACAAGGTGGTCCGAGGAAAAACTTTAAATGGGAGGATTATATCCTCGGACTACCGCACTGAGGGGCTCATAAGGTATTGTTTTAGTAAGATTTTAAATGTTAATTGTTTTGGGAAGATTATTATGGTTTGTTAATTGTTTCGTTGTTCTCTCGTAATTACGGTCCCAAGTCTTTGAGAGATGGAGGGGTAACGAGTTTATTTACTTCGTTCGCACCTTCCCAATGGCAAGACACCGGGTCAGCGCTGAAGTCGACATGTAGCCGTGGAAAATTAATGTCTACGACCGTGATTCCGCCGTCCGTCATTGGGACCGCCATGGAACCCATCATGAAGGTTTGGGCGGAACCGTCGCCCTCGCTAATCCTTGCAACCGGGGAATTTCCACATAACAACCGTATCATGGCGTTAGCTAACGCTGACATCACGGTGCTTCCAAAAATGCACGCGACTCGAGCCACTCACGACTTAGTTCCGAAGTCGCAACTGTGCACATAGCGATAAAAAAGTATTATAGTATTAAAATATGTTTTACGTTAGACTGACTTTACATTTTATTTTGCATTTAGTGGTGATTGTGGCGTGTATTGCATTGAGTATGTGGAGCATCTCATGATGCAGCGTGGATTGACCGATGTGACGCGTACCGATAGCCATGTTTCGTCAACGGTGGTGTGTCGATTTATTTTACCAAAATGTCGAGCCGATTATATGCGTAATTATTGGGACATTGTATATTTTGTGTAATTAACATTACAGTTTATGTATATATAGATTTTCTTTTCGTTCAAATTTTGATAATTATACGTGGTTTCAAATATAAAATATCAACATTATTCAACAAAAATAACTATTAAACCTAAAAATAATTAAAATATTTGAAAAATATTCAACCTCAACAAAAATAACTATGACAAAATATGCATCATTACAATATATCAAATTTCCCAACGAATACGTACAAGACGCCGTATGCGGGCTTTGCATGTTGCTCTGTTGTGGCACGAAGCACCACAATGGCCAGGCCGCAGGTTTCGTGGTAACCTTTTTTATCACTCGGGACGGAAACGGTTCTCCCGTCTTCTTCCGCCGTTGCTTTTTCTTGGACGACCCATGGGCTTCTTTTCCACAGTACCCCAACTTTCATATTCTTGATGTGTTCTCGGAGAACCCAATCATCCTCGTCACCGCGAGATTGATGGTATCATCGTAAATCTTCCTCCACGTTTCTTTTGAATAATAAGGTGAGCAAAGCGTGTACACACTTGTGTTCGTTTTCAATGCCGCGCACATGAATGAAGGCAAGGGAGTTTCAATAACGTGAACACGCCGCGTGTGCATTTTCTTTCAACTAGATTCACATCACCACCTCTTTCACCGTTAGGTCCCCTACCAACGTTATACAAATTGGCTCCATTTCGTTGGACGCGCCTGTACCTTGCATTTTCATGAATTTTTGCCAAGTTTTTTTCGAAGAGCGTGGCCAAAGGGGTGGCACATTTGTCAGCATTTTCGAGGCGATCAGCGAACCACGATTGGAGTGTGAACCTGATAAATTCAACCAAAGTAGTTATTGGATATTTCCTGAACTCTTCTGTGACACTATTGAAGCTTTCGCGGCGTTGCTCGTCATGATGTTGTATCTATCGCCCAAACAATAAGGGTGAGCCCACTTCTCAAACCCTATACTCTCCACATATGCAAATGATGGCCGGATTCATCTTTCTAAGCTTCTCGAACTCTCTATCGCATTCAGCCTTCGACCATGCGTAAGCAACATTATATATTTGGTTGTGAAAAGCATCGAGTCTTGAATTTGGCGTTCACGTTCATAACAATGTGGTGATAGCATGCACAAGTGGACCCGCTTCGGAAAACGAGTTCAACAAGGCATGATCAATGCTTGATGCCTATCCGACACAAACACTAAGTTCTCAACCACGCCAATTGCTACCCTCAACTTCTGTAAGAAATACGTCCAGGAGTCGTTATTCTCACCGTCAACGATACCATAAGCAACCTGCAAGAACAACAATTGGTTGTTCGCATCGTATGCCACAAAGCAACTAACATTATACCGCCGTACTTCGTCTTCAAGAAGGTGCCATCGATACTCAAAACAGACGACAAAAAGAAAAGCCCCTTCTACATGCACCGAGTGATATAAAACAAGCACTTAACCGCTCATCCTCTAAGTACAAGTCCGCAATGGTACTCGGATTCTTTCCGTTCCAAAGATGTACAAGTACCCAGAAGCTTCATGTATGAAAACTCAGGGCGTACCCCTAGCATACGTAAGTCCCATCTCCCCGCACCTCCACGCCTTCACATAACTCATACCGATACCGTAGTTGTCAAACATGTCCCTCGTATGTCTTTAGCCTTGTACTTAGTTCCGTCTGGGTGTACTTCCCCTTAATAAGGTGGCCAACTACCCATGGTGCCGCTTGACTAAGTGATCCGAACGTCTCGCATTCAAGTTACATGTGTGTTCATCGTGAAATACGTTGACCTCAAAGTTGTCGAATGCATCTTCTTCCTCCCCCTCAATCTCCATTTACAATCTGGAGCCTTGCATGTAACGTACAACACATCGTGGGATGACTTCTTCACCATCCACTCGAAATTGTTATTAAGGGCAAACCTACCCACAACTTGTCTCAGCTCTTCCTTGTTTTCATAAAAATTACCAAGCTCTATCACCCCCGCTTCCTTACTTTGTAAACAAGTAGTTAGCTCATGATTTTCCATTATATCTTCCTTTGTCCACATGGGAGCTTTGAACTTGGTACAAACTTCGAAAGAGGAGAACGTTGAGAACGTTGCATGACGAGCATGTTCTTCAGTTCTGCCTGGTCGACTACTCGCTAGTTCCGTGTGTAGTGCGATTTTCACTACGAGGTTGTCGTTCTCGCCGTGTACCTTGGTTACTCGGTACACACTCTAACCTCAACAATGGTCCCGCTACGGGTTCATCGAATCGCTAAATCATGCTCATCGTCCATATTCAAATCTACAATAGGATCATTATTATAGAAGGGTGTATCGAACTCTTCAAACCGATGAAATCCTCGTCGCTTCGTTCTTGCCCTACATTGGGTTCGGAACCTCTAAATTGGCGGAACCTCCTCATTCACACCAATCCCAACATCCGTTTCGGAACGCAAGACCCTACCACACTCCGAGGAGAGGATTAGTAGGCGCGTAGGCTCCGAATTCCCAACTTTTCTCACCTTGGTCACGAATAATGGCATAAACTCGTATTTGACATTGTTGCCCTCATCTCTAAAAACGTTCTCGCTTGGCGTTCTCTAATAACCTGCGGCGCAACCATTTTTCCCTTCATGTACAAGGAACAAATCTCCAACTTTAAATCATACGCTACCGATCAACTTCCAACTCTTCATATAAAATTTGTCGCAGTTCTTGTAGGGTTGTCTCGTTGTAATCGTCAACGTCAAGTCGCTATTTGCTTTGTAGATCCAATTATAATTCTCACATAACCAAACACCATCGTACGATACAACAAGGAACACTTTGTCTCCCGCACCGCAAACCAAAAAACAAGGTGAGTAAAGGAAAAAACACCAAAAAAAAATAAAAATCGACATCCCATCGATATCAATGAGCATAATGTCGAGAAGCACAACATCAGAAATTAGGGCACTGATTGTCGACATTGTGTCGACATATTATCGAAATACAATCAACAACAACAACAACCATGCTCGACATCGACATAATATCGACATACCATCGACATTCAATCGACAATTAAAAACGGTTGCACATTTAATGTTAATAAATTTTACCTACGTTCCCAACAACCCTTCCCAACTGAAACGTTGCATGTCAGACACGTGTCCTATCGACAACATATCGACATGAAGTCGACATGTCGTCGACAAATGTGTTAGCAGTGACACTAAATTGGCATGTTGTCGATATGATGTCGACATAGTATCGACATTCTGTCGACAAATACGCCATTTCATGCGTTTTCCCTGCGATTACGCATTTAATGACCATTAAATTTTCATACATTCCCAACATTTTTACTGCTCTATAAAAGCAAAGGGAAATCTTATTCATAAGTGCTCTTGTATTCTACCTATCTCTTACTCTTAAAAATTTCTCTTATTCTCTTAAGTTTGAAATATGGCCCCAAGAAAGAACGGCAAATTCCCCATCCTAACTCCTGAAGAGCTGAAGCAGGAGCCTGATGTTGGCATAGTTACTCCTGCAATGCAGAAAGTTTTGGACGCCGCTCGAGCTTTCGAAAGAGAACGAAATGGTAACGAGTTCAGGTTCATGCAACTTGAAAGAGAATTTTGCAACCGGTGTATGGCCGGCCTCCACCACTCCGGGTTCCCGAAGGATGCCGTCGTTGCAAACTGGGCATCTTCAACGGTAAACCGGTGAAGCTTGGAACATTATGCAAGTATTGCAAGGCTCACCCACAAGCCAAAGAATTTAAAAAAAAATAATTTCTTATGTTATGGTTTGTGGTGAGTTTTATTTAATGTTTGTTTTTTTTTTTATGAACTTTTATTTTCTGTTTTTTTTTTTATGTTATTTTTAATGAACTTTATTTTCTGTTAATGTTATGTTATGTTTATGTTTTATCCACGGTATTTTTCCATTGCATCGATATTTTGTCGACATCATGTCGACATCATATCGACAACTTCTTAAAAAAACAAAAATGCTTGTTGTCGACATTCTGTCGACAGAATGTCGACAAATAGTTAATCCCATGTTGGTTGCATGATGTCGACAACATGTCGACATTATGTCGACATAACGTCGATAATGGTCGTCACTGACCTTTCCTTTGTAATCATCGACAAACCATCGACATATCATCGATAACACTGGAAAACCCAGAAATCGACTGAAAACCAGATCTGCCAGATCTCAACAATTTCAGACCAAAAAACAGCAGTTCCAACAATAAACACACGTATAACAATTTTAAACTACATAAAGTCAAACAAAATGCTTAAAATACAACTTACCCATTATAATGGTGTAAGATTCTTGAGTGATGTTGTATTGTGCTTCGGTTTTCCACCAACACCCACCGAGAAAACAACCATTCAACAACAAATAAAGAGAGTGAGACGGATAGAGGGAAATTTTTTCATAAATTTTTCAATTTTTTCCTGTAGAGAGAGTTGGTGCACGAGAGAGAGGGAAGAGAAGAGAGAGAGAAATACCACTTTCGGATTTTAGCTTTTTTTTTTTTTTTTTTTTTTTAAAAAAAAGGGTAAAATGGGAAGTTCATGTAATTAATGGACTAAATTTGTACAAATTAAGGAAGGGTATAAATTTTGAAATGGCTTGTATTATTAGGGTCAAAAATTGAAATTTCCCTTTAAGAATCACTATAAGGCACTACTAGCACCTTCATTGGTGTCATACTAGTCTAATAAAATTTTGAGTCCTATATAATTTAAAAAATAATTTTTTAGTAAATATTGCTAATATAAGACCACATCTATAAAAGATACTAAGCACCAATAACAATGCTCTATTGGACGAAACACAAAACGACACCGTTTAACTCCCAACAAAATTCGCAGATATAAACGACACCGTTTAACTCCCAACAAAATTCGCAGATTATCGCATCAGTACATATATATAACCCTTCGAAACTCAGTCCACAAACCCTAGTCCCTTTTCTCTTTCTCTTTCCTCCATTGAAGAAGAAGAAGAAGAAGCCCTCTTTTCAAAAAATGGCTTCGCGAAGGATCTTATCCTCGCTTCTCAAATCCTCCGCCGTACGCAGATCACCGATCGGAACTCCAAGGATTTCCCCAACCACCGCTCGCGCTGCTTCTCCACACGGTTACCTTCTTAATCGCGTAGCCGAATACGCCACATCTGCTGCTGCGGCTCCAGCGGCTTCGGCTCCGGCTCCACCAGCTGCTAAGGATGCTGTCAAGGGTGGTAAGATTACTGATGAGTTTACTGGTGCTGGTTCGATCGGTCAAGTTTGCCAGGTTATTGGTGCTGTTGTTGATGTTAGATTTGACGAAGGATTGCCTCCGATCTTGACTGCTCTTGAGGTTCAGGGCTTCTCGATCCGTTTGGTGCTTGAGGTTGCTCAGCACTTGGGTGAGAATATGGTTCGGACTATTGCTATGGATGGTACTGAAGGTCTTGTTAGAGGACAGAAAGTTCTCAACACTGGCTCGCCTATTACTGTAAAGTTTTCGATTCAATTTTAAATTCTCCTTTTTGAATTGATTGAATTTTATTAGGTTTTATTGGGTTGACATTTCTGAAAGTAAAATTTAGGGTTTTTTTCGTGATCCTACAATGTCGCTGGATCTGAACGCTTTTTGTTATTTTGATCTGTTTGGTAGCCTAGAAAATGTTGGAAATGAAAATCGGTTAGCTATATGTTGGGTTTATTGCGATTGATGGGTTGACTGAATCTGTGATTTGTCTGATTGTTGTTATTGACTTTGTGTTTTTCGTTTCAGGTTCCCGTCGGTAGGGCTACCCTTGGTCGTATTATAAATGTTATTGGGGAGCCAATTGACCACAGAGGCGATATTAGTGAGTAAATTGGAATGTTTGAATTGTAATATGATTCAAAGGGTTTGGGTAGTTTTGATTCTTAGCTATGTTTAGTATTTGGTAACAATTTGTTGAATTTTTTCTATTCCAGAAACCGATCACTATTTGCCCATTCATAGAGAAGCCCCAGCTTTTGTTGAGCAAGCAACTGAGCAACAGATCCTTGTTACTGGAATTAAGGTTCATTAACTTTTACATATAAAGTTCACAGATTCTTTTTGAGGGCTGTTTCTTTTTGCTCTTTTTCCATTTTATTAATGTTGCTTTTAATTTCCAGGTTGTTGACCTTCTTGCACCTTACCAAAGGGGAGGAAAGATTGGTCTTTTCGGTGGTGCTGGTGTCGGTAAAACTGTGCTTATTATGGAACTTATTAACAACGTAGCTAAAGCTCATGGTTGGTTCAAAATTTTCATTTTTATGGCACATTCTCCCATAGTTGATAGAGTTCTTATTTGATGACACCTTATCTGATACTTAATTTATTTCATCAGGTGGTTTCTCTGTGTTTGCTGGTGTTGGTGAAAGAACCCGTGAGGGTAATGACTTGTACAGGGAAATGATTGAGAGTGGTGTCATTAAGCTAGGAGAGAAGCAGGTTAGGATAATTCATTTCTATTAGTATAATATTTTTCTATACTGAATATAAAGCTTATTCATTTCCTCTTTATAGTTTGATGGAATTATAAATTAATGTATGTGTATATGTGTATACTATTTCAGAGTGACAGCAAGTGTGCCTTGGTGTACGGTCAAATGAATGAGCCCCCGGGTGCTCGTGCTCGTGTTGGACTTACTGGGCTAACTGTTGCTGAGCATTTCCGTGATGCTGAAGGACAAGATGTGCTTCTATTTATTGACAACATTTTCCGATTCACTCAAGTAAGCACACTTGGAAACTATTGAATATATTTTTATATACATGGCTTCAAACTCAAGTTGTAGTGAATAGTGATCTGATTTTCTTTCATTTCCAATTTTGCAGGCTAACTCTGAGGTGTCTGCTTTGCTTGGACGTATCCCATCTGCCGTCGGTTACCAACCTACTCTAGCTACCGATCTTGGAGGACTTCAAGAACGTATTACAACCACCAAGAAGGGTTCCATTACCTCTGTCCAAGCTATTTATGTGCCTGCTGATGATTTGACAGATCCTGCCCCTGCTACTACTTTTGCTCACTTGGATGCCACCACGGTGTTGTCACGACAGGTTGACGTTTAACTATTGTATCAATATTTTGAACTACATACCACTATTTTCTCAATTTTAATCCTTGATTTCTACCTATTAGATCTCCGAGCTTGGTATCTACCCCGCTGTCGACCCTCTAGATTCTACATCTCGTATGCTCTCACCTCACATTTTGGGTGAAGACCACTACAACACTGCTCGTGGTGTCCAGAAGGTTCTTCAGAACTACAAGAATCTTCAAGATATTATTGCCATTTTGGGTATGGATGAGCTCAGTGAAGATGACAAGTTGACTGTTGCCCGTGCTCGTAAAATCCAGAGATTCTTGAGTCAGCCCTTCCATGTTGCTGAAGTATTCACTGGTGCCCCCGGTAAATATGTTGAGTTGAAGGAGAGCATTGCCAGCTTCCAGGTAACCCATTATCATGCATTATTATATTCATCAGTCATTACACTATGTTTGGTAAAGAGAAAAGAAGAATTTTAAAGATTGAAAGGAAAGTTTGTTTCCATTCTAGTTGTTTGGTAGAGAGTTCCATCGAATTTACATGTTGTAATTTTGTGATTGGCAGGGTGTGTTGGACGGTAAGTTCGACGATCTTTCAGAACAAGCTTTCTACATGGTTGGAGGTATCGAAGAGGTGATAGCCAAGGCCGAGAAGATTGCCAAGGAAAACGCTTAAGCTCGGTTCTTCTTTCTTTTTCTTTCTTTTTTTTCTCTCCTTTGTCTTGATAGTTGCGAAAAATCAATAATTTGAGGAGCTGCTGGCGATGATGCCGCCGGTAAAACAGGATTGATTATTTTTTTTTTGAGGACAAAAACTCTGTAAGAGGATTTACTTACCATTTCTGTTTAAAAAAAGAAGCTTAAATTGCAGCAGCAGAGTGTTTTTGAAGGAAAATGGATAATTGGGTCCAATGTCCTAACCCCTTCTTCTCTTGTTTATTTTCTTATTATTGGGTCCTTTAATAAGGGGAAAGAAAGGACATGTAAATTTTTTCTTTTCTCAGTACATTTTGATTAAATGCACTGATAATTTAGTACCATTTCTTGTTTAATATTTTTACATTTATAGTTCTTGTTTCTTATGAAAATGTTAGATAATCTGAAGAAGAGAAAATCAAGTACAAAAATGATTTGTGGAGTAATGTCATAAAACAATAGGATTGAAACGCAAAAAGATTAAGAGCAAAAGTGTTATTTATTTTACTAAAATTTTCTATTACATTATTTTAAATTCATTGTTAAATATCAATCTTTCCAAATATTTTAAATTCATTGTTAAATATCAATCTTTGTTTTGGAAACTATTTCTTTGATTTGTAAGTTTGTTGAAAATAGATTATAAAATCCATGGCAATTAGTAACCCGAACCCAACTGTCTGTGTATTAATACGTTTTGTAATGACCGTGAGGTCTAGTTATCTTGTGTTATTTAATGGATTAAGGGTTCGTTTGGAATGCCGTATTAGATTGTATTGTATTGTATTATATTGAATTGGATTATACATTATATTTTTATATAATATTATGTTACTTTAAGTTATACTAAAATATTATATATTTAGGTGTCCATAAAAGTTAATACCACATATAATTTTACATAAAAATATTGCATAAAATACAATTCAATATAATACAATACAAAACGAGCCCTAACACGCTTATTTTCAAGAAAAAGAAAACATTCTGTGTGACTAAATTTTCAGCTTTTAGGTGCGGGTGGGTCTAGTTGGGGTTAAACTGAGTCTAGGTAGATTTTGACTGAGTTCGGATTGGGCTGGCCTTTTCTTTTATTTAGTTTTGGAAAATGTTATTTTTATACATTTTTTCATAAAAAAACAAAAAATGAAAAGAGAAAATAAAAATGATATATAGGAATTTATTTTTTATTTTTAAAAAAATATATATATTCGGGTTTCGGATTGTTTTAGATTAATGAATTACTAACTCGGCCCTAGTGAAGTGTAATCCAAATCTCACATCTAATTTTTGAAAGGAATAATTACATAAGGCACTATTTTTTGTAAAATATTTACATTTTTACGTTCAAAGAATGTTTTTTTTTTTATTTTTACGGTTTTTTAAAAAATAACACGAAAACAACATAAAAGTAACGTGAAAATAAAATAAAAAAAATCGTAAAAATATTTAAAATTTCGTAAACCGTTGTGAAATTAACCCTTTTTGAAACCGGTTTTGTTTTTCTTTTTCAAGTGTAAATGACACACCCTACTTCAGTTAGACAATAAATGTTCCTAGTTCGAAGATGTTCATAACTAATTTTCTTTTTAATGGTGTGTTCATAACTAATTTTAATCACTATCTAAAAAAATTAATTCATAACTTATCTCTCCACCAATCCAGGACACCATTCACAATTTGCCACGTGGATCTCAATCAATAGAAAATGACCATCATACCCCTCTCTCACACACACACACAAACCTCTTTACCGGTCATCCCCTTATTTCCTTCGCCGCCGCCATTTACGTGTTCGAACTTCGAAGCTTCAGCCGAGCCGAACTCAAATAAATAAATAAATAAATTTAAAAAAAAAAGAAAAATGTCAATAGCTTTCTCACCAGCTCCGCTTCCCCTACGCACCCATGCGCACTTTAACCCCTTCCTTCCTTCCATGTCTATCGTGCGCCACCTAACGCTACGCCACAACCACCACCGTCGCCGCTTCGCTAGCCTCGCCGTCGCCGCTGCTGTACGTCAAGACACCACAGTTTGGACACCAGCGCCTCTCTCCGTCGTTGAATCGGCTGCTGAATCTCTCTTCCACGTCACCATCGACCTCTCCGATTCGCCTGACTTAGCTTCTTCTCATACACGAGCCGGTCAGTACCTTCAGCTTAGGGTTCCTGAATCGGATAAGCCTTCGTTTCTGGCGATCGCTTCGCCGCCGGGTTTGGGTTCGGCTAAGGGAGTTTTTGAGTTTTTGGTGAAGAGTGTGGAGGGTTCGACGGCGGAACTTCTTTGTCGGCTTAAGAGAGGTGATGTTGTTGAGATTGGACCGGTTATGGGAAATGGATTCGATGTTGATCGAATTCATCCTCCGGAGGAGTTTCCTACTGTTCTTATCTTTGCTACTGGATCTGGAATTAGGTAAAACCTTATATATATATTTATATAGTATTGATTTTCTGAACAAGAACAAAAATTTAGTGATTGAAATTTGAAATTGAAGTTAGATTAGATGTTTTGTTGCTTGAATTGGGTTTTGAATTCAAATCTAGAAGCTTTTTGCAGTTACAATCAACTGAAATGGTAAAACCATGAACAAGATCATAAGTGAGTTTTTTTATTAGCGAAATAACATTTAATGGTGGCGCAAAACGATCATAGATTTACACTGTGCGGACTTCATGGGTTTCGCAAATTTTAGTATTTCACATTGTTAGTTTGAAGAATTTCACAACTAAATTTGAAATTTGAAATTGAAGTTAGATTGGATGTTTTGTTGCTTGAAATGGGTCTTGAAGTTGAAGCTTTTTGAAGTTACAATCAGCTGAAATGGTGGTGAATTGTGTTCTTTTAATTTGGTTTGGCAATGATGCAATTTACTTTATTCAATTGCAATTGCATTTTTGAAGCAATGAAAATTTCATTAAGAGTAATGATAATTTCATTAGTATGTAAATACTCTGGCAAAAATCAGAATAATTAGGATTTTTGCCCTAATTTTTTTTTTCGAACTATTGGAATTGTTAGTACACAAATGAAATTGGACATAAGTCTTTAAATCCAAAAATTTGAATATTTTCGAGAGATTCTTAACGGCCTGAAAAGTTATGGGGCATGATTTATTACATGTGAAAGTTCAAGGGCGAAAATTCTAATTCCTATCTTCTAACCAAACAAAGTTTATATCTATCGTAATAGCATACACAATTAGGGCTCGTTTGGAACGCCGTATTAGATCGTATTGTATTGTATTGTATTATATTGAATTGTATTTTATACAATATTTTTATGTAAAACTATATATGGTATTAACTTTTATGGACACCTAAATATATAATATTTTAGTATAAATTAAAGTTTAACATACTATTATATAAAAATATGATATATAATCAAATTCAATATAATACAATACAATACGACCTAATACGGCGTTCCAAACGAGCCCTTAATCCACAAGGAATACAGAACAGGGACATTCTTAGAAAACTAAAAAATATTGTTGCTATAGCCTCTAACTTGATCTGAAATTATAATTGCAATGCATTCCTTAGTACTTCATATCTCATTTAAGTGTTTATATTATTTGGTTTATGACTTCTAATTAGTTTTTGCCCGAATTGGGTTTTGCTTATTTGATTACCAATTTGGTACTTACAACTGAAATATTTATGTACCCTTTGAGCAATCTCTTCATTTTCACTTCCAAAACATATGCTTTTTTGTATTGCATTTTTCATTTTCTAGGATTTTCCCTACATTTTATTGCCATTTTCCTAGAAACTAGAATTGCTTTTGGTGAAAATACTCTAAACCTTTTCTACTCGAGCAGACCGATTCCCTGCACTTGAAAAAAGATTGTTTTATTCTTATTTCTTATGCATGATGAAGCTTGAAAGTCATCTGTGACTCACTAAACCGAATAATACGTACTTTACTTTCCTCAGCTATGATTACAATCTTCTACTCGTAAGGCTATGTGTCAATATGAATAAATTGTTAACAGAGCACTTGTCAGATATAACGATCTCATTGTTGAGTATGATTTTTCTCAAATTGATCATATAGAGTTGAGATACAGGCATTAAATTATTGCCAATGTGAAATACTGAATCTGATGTATTTGAATGCAGTCCTATACGGTCTCTGATAGAGTCAGGATTTAGTGCTGGCAACCGATCTGATGTCAGATTATATTATGGGGCAAGAAACCTTCAGAGAATGGCTTATCAGGTTCATCAAAAGTTTTTTTTTTCTTTTTGTTGAATCAGCATGGTTGGTCTGCTTAGTGGAATATGGTTTTGAAATTTCAATTCATCTTCATACAGGATAGATTTAAGGAGTGGGAATCTTCTGGTGTTAGTGTGGTGCCAGTTTTATCACAACCAGGTGATGATTGGAAAGGTGAAACTGGTTATGTGCAGGTATGACTATGATAAATCATGCTTTCCATTTGAAGATTTTCGGTCTTGACTTAATTTCATGAACAAATTGATACTTTGTTATTTTGACTGCGTTTGCAGGCAGCTTTTAAAAGAGCCAAGCAAATTTTTAACCCTCGCTCCACTGGGGTAGTACTCTGTGGACAGAAGCAGATGACAGAGGTTTGTCTTTGCTTGATTCGTTAAAATTTTGTTTCTGCTTCTTGTTGGTGAGTCTCAAGTTGGTTCGGGGTATAGGGGGGGTACGAAAACTGAGTTTTTTACAAGTGCTTAAAGATGAGTTCGCCCAAATCTTCTATCTTTTCTTAGTTGTAGTCTTTAGATTTAACCATCTATAATAATATTTCATTTATATATCGGCAAAGGTGACTAGAGAAATCAATTTGGTCAGTGAAAATTGAAAACAAAATTGCTGACATTACCAGGGAATTTGCATGGGTGTTACAACAAGATAAGGAGAGATTCTTTTAGGATGAATTCCATTATCTCTTGTTTGGTTTCTAACAAAAATGGAAATTGTAAGAAAATTTTATGAACTTGTGGAAAATATTTTCCTTTAATCTTATTACCTATTAAACACTTGAATGGTCTACAATTTGTTGGGTTATCATCAAATTAGATTTCTGATTATGCTTTATTTTTTTAAAACTTTGTTAACCTATTTCTTCAATGTTCACATTAAGTAGTTTCATTCAGTTATGTTGTGGTGATAATATAAAGGGTTAATGGGTTTCTCTTTTACCATTTCTTCTTTATTAAAGAAACACAATTAATATCTAATTTACCTTTTTCTCTTTGGATTTTGCAGGAAATTACCTCAATTCTTGTTGAAGAGGGTGTATCAACTGACAAAATACTAAAAAATTTTTGACCATCCAAAAATGTGTCTTATTGTTATAGTAGTATTTATTTGTTCCAAATGTTGAGTATAGAATATATCTCAGCTCGGAAATCACAATAAGGAATCTTAATATTAAGAGTTAGAACTTTACATTATGAAGTTATAGTAGTGTGGCTAGTGAGTGGCCTACAATGCCAATAGTTTTCATCAATGTAGAAATCATTGTATAATTGAATTTTCCAATTTTACCTTTTCCTACAATCATATTTTTTGCACACACTACCAAATTTCACCTTTATTTGGTGACAATCTTTATGAATCAATACAAGTATTCAAAAAGAACAATGCTTATAGTGCCTGTGGTAGTTTCTTATATTGATTTGCACCAATAACATTACACCATCTTAGCATTTCTCTATACAAAATAAAGGAATTTATATGATCAATCCAGAAAAAGCTAAGTAGCATGTTAAATTTTGGTAGAAATCAGATGAATCCAAGTAAACTTAATAAAGAAAAAAAATGTCAATCATCTTGATTGCAAGACAAATGATAGGGTTATAGATAGTTTTATCAGTTTACTATTTGACTTAATGGTAAATCAGAAGCCTGAGAAATTTACTACTGTATTCACTTCATCCTAGAACCTCGGGAGCAATTTCATTAGTAGTGCCATTTCTGTCTTCATTAATTTCGGTTTGAAGTTTCTTCTCGGGGTCGTGTTTGTGATGATGCGAGTGATGCTTGTGATGATGTGCTCTCTTGTGTCCATGGGCATCTGAGTCAACACTGTGGGAACGTCGATGATGTTTATGATGTTTTTTCTCAATCTTAGTTGCATCATCCTCGTAACTCCAAGAATCAGAAGAGGTGGAGTCTGAATGGCGATGGTGTTTATGATGCTGCTTCGTGTGTCTTCTCTTTCGCATTCTGCCATTTTCCTCATCGCTAGATAAATCACGAGCACCGAAATCTGATCTGTGATGATGTCTGTGGCGCTTACCATGACTTCTCTTCCTACTTACTTCATCATCCTCACCACTTGAAGAATCGGAATTAGAATCGTGATGCCTATGTTTCTTGTGGCTTCGCTTCTTCCTCTTCCTATCTTCTTCAGAATAATAATCATATTCTTCACTGCTGCTGCTGCTACTGGGACTCAAAGATCGTCTCTTTGATTTTCTCTTCGATTTCTTCTCTTCAGAGTGGGCATGCTTCCGGTGCTTCTTGTGATGGTTTCTTTTGCTAGACTTCCTCCCCCCATCGCTACTATCCGAGTCACTGTCTGTCTCCGAATCAGACTTCGATACAGATCGTCTTTTATGCTTCACCTTCGTTTTTCTCTCTTTGGCATCAGCATCAGCCCTTGTCTTCATAGCAGCTTCCAATTTTTGCTCCCATTTCAACGGGGCTTCCATCTTCTCCAAAGCTCGTTTCTTCTTTTCCTCAACCAGCTGGATGAATTTCTTGGTGTCCATTTAAATAAAAAAACCAGTAGAATATCTGCATTATGTTTGATGATAGCCGGAATTGCATCTCACAAAAGAGAAAAAACACTGTTAGTTCTATCGCCCAAAAATTTTAATTTCGGTTATTAAAAAGCATTACTTTAAGAAGAGAATAATCAAAGCTAGAACCCTCAAACAAATAATATAACTATGATAATAAACAAATTCATGACAGAATTAAAGTCACAACAGCTAAAACAGTCTTAGTTGATAGAAAGATACCAAATAAGAGAACACTAAATAAAATTTATAACTAATCAAATATATTGATAATTGACAAAGGGCTTTGTCATAAGAACATTTTCAGAAAAGGGTTTTGGAAAATTGAGCATCTTGGTTCTTCAATAAGATTACTGATATGGGTTTGAATTATGAACAATTGATGGGTAGCTAAGAAAGATGTTAAAACTAATATGGACTGAGAAATCCTATAACAAAGAGTAATTCAGCCGATATGAACTTAAACAATTTGCTTCGTCTCTTACCTTATTTGGAAAAGAATGAGAGTCTTAATTCAAAAGAACCGACCTCAACAGCTCCCACCAAGTGTGTTAAATCTCTGGGAAAAACAACATAAAATTTTTAGATATCAATTTCCAATCTTTTTAATCCTAAATCAAGCAAATAAAAAAAAAAAACTCATAATTTGCTAGCTTTCTTTACTATCTTCAACTTTAAAAATAAAAAAACATAACTAGAAAAGTAATTTTCAAAATGAAATTCAAGAAAGCCAAAAAAGAACACCAAACTACGAAATTGAATTACAAGGTTAAACTTTTAACATTGAAAAAAAGGGAAAACAAACCCTAAAGCAGACACATCAGAAAATTATCTATATTCAATTCCCAAGCTTTTTAATCCTGCAAACTCTAAACCTAAACCAATTACAAATAAAAACTCATAATTTGCTAGTTTTCTTTACTATCTTCCACTAGAAAAGTAATTAAGCTTTAACCCTAGTCTTGGGCAAGAAGTCTAAACCATAAACCCTAGAAAATAAAGTAAAGAAATTGTTTGCATAAATGAAATTCAAGAAAGCCAAAATAGAAATCAAAAACTACGAAATTGAATCAAAAGATCATACTTTTACCATTAGAAAAAAGGGAAAACAAACCCTAAAGCAGACATATCAGAAAATTATCAACAATCAACTTCTAAGCTTTATAATCCTACAAACCCTAAACCTAAATTCATAATTTGCCAGTTTTCCTTACTATCTTCCACTAGAAAAGAAATCTAAAATACAAACCCTAGAAAGAAAAGAGGGCTACTAAGCTGGTAAAAGAAATTGTTTACAGATATGAAATTCAAGAAAGCCCAAAAAGAATACCAAAACAACCAAATTGAATCAAAAGATCATACTTTCACCATTAGAAAAAAAGGGAAAAACACCCTAAACCCTAAAGCAGGCATGAAAACGAACCTGAGAGAAAAGAGCGATGATGATGGTGGGTCGGCCTTAGGGTCAAAGCTCAGGGAAGAGAGAAAACTAGTTCTCTATTGACTTTTTATCGAAGTTCCAGAAGTCTCTGTTGGCTTTCTCTTTATCTCGTCCTCGTTTTATAGATGATCCGAAGACAATACGGGACCCGACCCGGAATTGAGCTCGCTAAACGGTATGTCGTTTGAGGGACCGCGTTATTTTGACTTGACTTTATAGGCTTGTACGACATGTCGTTTTTAGTATGGACAAGGCTACCGACATGTCGTTTGTCTTTTATTTTGTTTTGTAAAATGTATTTTATCATTAGAGTAAGCCTAATTAGGAGTTTTGCCCCTCGAATTTTTACATGTACTAAATTATATTTTTTAAACTTTAAAGATTGTTAAAAATTCACTCTAAATTATTGAGATTGTTAGATTTAAGAATTTTTTGTCTAATTTTAGTAAGAAAAGTTTAGCATGGATGAAAGTTAAGGGGACATGATTTGACACATGTCAAAGTTTGAGGGACCTGATTTAATAGATATCAAAGTTCGGTGAGCATGATTTAGTACATTAACAATCATTGAATTAGTAAAATTAGATGAAATTGGACAAAAATTCATAAATCCAACAATCTCTAAGTATTTTAAACGCCAAAAAAAAATCATAAAATATTAATAATGGGAGCGATAATCTAAATCATTTTTTTTAAAAGAAGAAGATGTCTAATATATTAAAAGAAGTTAGACTCATTGGTTATTACAAATCAAAAGAATAAAGGAAACTTTACCAGTGATATCTAAACTCAAAACCTATTTAGTAATATTATGAGCAACAATATTCAACCTACGAAATATCATACAAAAAAATTATATCCTAAAACAACTTAAACTAATTCAAACAAACAATAACATAATTACATATACTTAATAGCACTAGATAATGGTCAATAAGGAAAAATCATAAGCTACCCTTCTCTAATAAAAGGATTTGTGAACATAAATTTCTTGATAGCCACCCAACTAATGTTTAAACAATAGTTTTTAGTTACAATCGAAATTATTTTGGAGTCCAAATCAACTGCTATATTACAGTTAATTTTTATTTTTAAATTTATTAAAGAGTAATTTACCAAGTAATTTGTAAATAAATATATAATTTTAATTTTTAACCTATATTTTTAAAATTTTCATAATGTAATTAAGTTTTAAAAAATAATTTAAATGTTATTACTGTCAAAAATTAAATTCAATACAACTCAAAGTTAAATTATTAAATGACATTATTAATTAAATAAATAAATAAATCGGTTTCCTTTGCCACGAAGAAAAAGAGACACAGTCAATAATATAAATATAAAAAATTAATTAAATAAATAAAATATAAATTATTATTTTTTTTATTTATTTTCATCAAATTGTCAGTCCCAATTTTGTATTGATTTTCTCTGTAATCGAAAAAAGCTTCAGTTTTGATCTCAGCCATGGCAGCTCCGTCGTCTTCGTCGGCGGCCACCACCAATATCATGCTCGCTCTCTACGAGAAGAAAACTACTCAAATCGACCTTTACCGTCCTCTTCGCAACTATATCGCTTTCAATTACTCCGATCGCGAAGCTCAAAACCTCGAAGACGATCTCCAAACCCTCAAGGAGTATCGTTCCGATATCGAACGCCAATCCGATCCTTCTCACACCGCCCGTCGTGATCTTCTTCAGAATTATTACAAAGCCCTATGTCTCGTCGAGACTCGATTCCCAATCTCTCCCGATAAGGATCACGTGAACTCCGTCACTTTCGTTTGGCATGATGCTTTTAAGAACAAACAGAAGGCTTCTCAGCAGAATATTCATCTGGAGAAGGCTGCTGTGTTGTTTAATTTGGGTGCTGTTTATAGTCAGATTGGATTGTCTTATGATCGGTCTACTGTTGATGGTCGGAGACAAGCTTCTCATGCTTTTATTGCTGCGGCTGGTGCTTTTCTTTTCTTGAAAGATAATGAGGCTGCTAAGGCTTCGATTGGTGGCTCTACGACTGTGGATTTGTCGGTGGAGTGTGCTGGGATGTTGGAGAGGTTGATGTTGGCTCAGGCTCAGGAGTGTGTTTTTGAGAACTCCATTGCTAAGGGGAGTACTCCTGGAGTATGTGCAAAGATCTCTAGGCAGGTAAAAATGATTGAAATTTAGTGTTTAATTGATTATATTTAGAATTGGATTGACTCATTCAGGTAAAGATGAAATCTTTTGGTAATCTTGAAGTGAATTGAATTGCTTTTTCTTTGCTTATGATTTATTTTATGAATGAATTCTGTGCTAAGCTTGGTAATTTGGAGTTCTTGAGAGTGTTAATATGGTCTTTATAAAAGATTTTATTAGTAAAATAACCATGTATGGTCTCACAAGCTGCAAAATATTACACTGTGCGACCATAAAACACCATTATTTGCAGTTATTATTGCATAGAATTATCATGTGTGACCTTCTGCAGTTATTGTTGCATTCCTCAGTATGTGCCAAGATCTCTAGGAAGGTAAAGATGATGGAATGGAAGTTGAGTGTTCAATTGATTATATTATGTATGTTATTTGTAGAATTGAATTGACTCATTTAGGTAAAGATGCAATCTTTTGTTACAGGAATTTGCTTTTTCTTTGCTAAATCTTGGTAATCTTGAGTTCTTTGACAATTATGAATTTTTTTTCTTCTTATTGAATGATAACATGTGAACATATATTGTTACTGAAATTTGCTTTTTCTTTGTGTATGATTTTATGAATTAGTTTTGTGCTAATAATTTGGAGTTCTTGAGAATTATGATTTTTTTTTGCTTCTTATTGAATGTTGCATTCCTCGATTTCTATTAAACAGAAATCATTTGGGTCACTCTTTGATGATCTTGTTTATCAGAACCATGTCAATATCATATTTGTCCATGTCAAAGTTTTGTTGGCTAATGGCTACTGGGCTATTTTGACATTTGATTAATTAGTTTAAAGTTGCGGTTTTTTGGTGCAAGTGTTTGTTAGAGATTTTAAGATTAGTTATTAAATATAAGACTCTGTGATGGTTTAGTATCTGTTATTTGCTGCTTCTATAATATATTTATTTCTATTTTGACTTGGATGTCATTACAGGTTGGGTTGTATTATGAGGAGGCTTTTGCGGCACTGACTGCTCCACCTCTGAACCAGCATTTTGATAAGGGCTGGATATCTCACGTGCAGCTAAAGGCTTCTTTGTTTTTTGCTGAAGCTTGCTATAGGTGTAGTTTGGAATTGCATGAGAAAGAAGAGATTGCAGAGGAAATCGCTCGATTAAAGAGTGGGATTGCTGCACTATCCGAGGCCAAGAAATCTTCAAAAGGAGCTCCTCCACAGCTTGTGGAAGCAGTTATCAAGTTAGAGGCCAGTCTCAATCGCAACCTGGAGAGGGCCATGAAGGAGAATGACAGAGTTTACCTCATGAGGGTCCCTTCCCCTAGTTCCTTACCTCCTCTCCCGGCATTTTCCATGGTGAAACCAATGGCAATGAGTGAAGTGTTGGATGCTAGTAAGGAAAAAATGTTTGCTAGTTTAGTCCCGGACAATAGTGCAAAAGCTCTTTCTAGGTACACTGAAATGGTGGATGACATTATAAGAACACAAGCAGAGAAGTTGCAGCAAGCTAGTGAGCTAACTCGGGTAAGGCTCAAGGAAATGGATCTACCGGAATCCATTCTTGCTTTGGAAGGAAATTTCACTCTTCCTACAGATCTAAAAGAAGATGTGGAGGCAGTGCAGATATGTGGGGGTCCAGCTGGTTTGGAAGGTGAATTACAGCAGCTTAAAGATTTGAGCCGGGTGAATCAGGACATGCTGGTTCAAGTTGAAGAACTCTTGCAGAAAGAGGCAAGAGAAGATGGTCAATTTAGAAGCCAATTTGGAACACGGTGGACTAGGCCTCAATCCAGCACTCTTACAAAGAATTTGCAGGATAGGTTAAATAGGTTTGCAGCCAATCTGAAACAAGCTTCAGATAGCGATGGTCGGATTGAGCGCTCAGTGAGGGAACATGCAGCTCTGATGTCTATTCTCGATCGCCGTCCGGTATATTTTTGAACTTCTTATTAGGCCTTATAGAAGGCATCAATTTATGAATGATGTACAAATCTGATAAAACATTATATATCGCTAGTAGGTACTTCACTTTGAGAGAAGTTATAAAGGAAATGTTTGCAACCTGTTCCTCTTTTGTTGGATATTTAGAGTTTTCTATTTCATGGTTTGATGTATCAAAAAATAACTGATCATGCAGTTTTCTCATTTCAGATTGAATCTGCACTCCCAACTCTAGCGAGGCCAATAATGTCTTTGGATGCTAATGAAGATGCTATACTGGGGGCACTAAAGCAGAGCTTGGTAATATTTTTATGACCTAAAACTTTGTAATTGTCACATTGAGTCTTGAATTTCGGGAATGCCATGTACTTTTCCTGAACAATTTTGGCATCTACATTCTGAAAATAATGTCCTTAGACCCCTTATTTTATAGTACTGAAGTTAGTATATATTCTAATCTTGGATGTTTATGACTTTCTCTCCATTGAATAATGCAGAGGCAGTTAGAAACACTTGGTGCTGAACGGGCTGTTCTAGAAGACATGCTCAAAGATATGAAGAGGAAGGTGTGCCCGAATTTCTGCTATACCAGTTTAGGGTTTTATTTCAAATTTGATTTTTCATACAAGGCTAAATCTTTGGCTATTTGCTTTATTTGGGATGCATTTTTCAGTCATTGGATAAGAATTGTTAGTGTTACAATAAATAATTGTTCCCGTTGACTTTGCTGTTTGAATTATGGTATGCTGTTATGTGCTTATTGTTCCTCATATGACTTCAGGATGATATATTACCAAAGTTGATGACATCAACTGGCTCCTTTGAGGACCTTTTCAGGAAGGAGATAGCGAAGTACGATCATATATGTGAAGATATTGCCCATAATATCGATGCACAAGAACAATTATTGATGCAAATCCAGGTCTTTTTTCCATTAAACCATAATTTGTGCTTCAATTTTTATTATTTTATTTTCATGGTATATTATATGAGAGTTGTTTTTTTAGTCTGGGCCATGCCTTCTGTATTAGTACATCATTTTATATTATCGAATCTGAACCGATGTTACAAATTTATTCCCTTTCGAATTTTCTTTATGAAATACAACAATCTACTATGAGGAATGCTGTTATGTTGTTGTATAACAAATAAATTAGTATTAAACTTGCCTTACACATTGATGACTATAGCAAAACAACAATAATTGTTCTTCCGCTCTAAAATCCTATTAAGGATCTGGCTAAATTGCCTTGAGATTTTCTCGATTAATTTCACACTATAGAAAGTTCTTGGAAACACTATAGAAATTCATTCTTGTTATAGAAATTCATTCTTGTTACCATGTTTAGTGATTGTTATCATTTATCGATAAATTAAATCATGGAACTTCAGTTAAGTGAGTTTGTGTTTACTTATCATTTTTCAGGCCCAAAATGAGGACTTTGCCGCCATCTTTAATCTCGAAGATTACAAAGGTAACCCTTCCTAGTTCACAATGTGTGCTAACTAAGGCTCTTTACTATAGTAATGTACTTGATTTTATCATGCTTTCATCTTATATGAATAATTTAGTATTATCATCAAATAGAGGCTGTCACATAAGAAGGCTTGCAAAGCATGATCTTGGTGGCTAATTAGTGAAAGAAATAGATCTCTGCCGTAACTAATGCTCGCCATTAACTCACCTCTGTACATACATTATTTGTCATCTACATTTGCTGCCACTTTTAGTCTCTCAAGTCCCCATTTCTGCCGATTAATCGATCTTATATTTCACTTCCGAAATTGCAATTTTAAGTGTATGCATAGCAAAAGAATAACAAAATAGCTCTATAGAACTATATTCTTCTCAATTTCATGTTTATATATCTATTATTTACCTCTTAATTATTGCAGCATCTCGTGAGAAATGTTACCAGCAAATTCAAGCTGCTATAGCAAAGTTTCGAGAAATTAAGGACAACATCAACGAGGGTTTAAAGTTTTACGTCACTCTTCAGGTAAATTATTTGAAATTTTTCTCTCTTTTAAAATTGATGTTCTACACTATTACATGTTGATTTCTTTCTTGCAATGAAACAGGACGCAATCACCAACGTGAAACAGCAATGCAGTGACTTCGTAATGACTAGAAATATCCAGTGTCGGGAAATGATCGAAGATGTCCAGAGGCACATGGCAGGCCTCAACTTCCAGGACTCTAAACCCGCAGGTCCATACAACAACACCTACCCTTCAGCAAGCCACCAAACTCAGAGATCAAATTCACCACAAATCGACCCACGTCCACAAGCACCGCCTTATTACCAGCCTCCTCCCGAGCAGCAGCCAGCCATGACTGGATACGCTCACCCGAACCCTCCCTATAGCTCCCCACAACAACCGCCTCCTCCTTACCATGTCCCACCTTCCTCAGGAACTCCATACCCGCCTCCACAGATCCAACAACAGCCTCCAGCTAGCCACGAGTACGGCCAACCCGCATACCCTGGGTGGCGGGGTCCATACTACAATGCTCACACTCACCCACAACAGTCGGGTTCTATGCCTCGGCCTCCTTACTCGGTTCAAGCTCCATACCACCCTCCTCCAACTCACCAAGGCGGTGGCGGCTACTATAAGCCACAATGATAAAATCGACAACATTATTTGTTTGTTTGTTTTGTAATTGTATCTGATTTGATTTGTCAGAATCTCAAATTTTATGTTTCTAATTCTATGTTTTGAGATTGTACAGCCAATTCATATTTTAGATTATCATCCTCTGTGGTTGTCTTGTGTTGCATGCCTCATTTGTTATGAGAATTTTTCTTTGTATAGCTTATTTATATATATAGAGAGAGACATATTGAATTGAATAATGAGGGAATAAATTATTTATCGTGTTTAATATTATATCGATGTGTTAATAATTTATGAGTCTTAAAAAGATAAAAATTGAGAAAAATAAGTTTCGAGTTTTAGGGTTCATTGAGCAATTTTGTTGGAGAAGTTATTTGGTACTAGCTAAAGGGTATTCATGGTTTCGATTTCGAGTATTGCTATCGGGGTAATTCTTCTACCTATTTTATTTTAATAATAATTATAGAAAACTGTTAACTATTTATAAAACGCTATTTTATGATAGTGTTGTGTTTAATAGCAATGCCATTGCATTAACGATAATTGAATATTGTTCTATAATAAAACACTGGTGTCAGAGCTACACGACATTCGCCTCTATTTCATACCGATAATGAAATGAATAAAACGTTGCGAAAGCATTAGATTTTTCTGAAGGACGAGGAAAATACTCAAAATCAGTGTGCGCATTTATGAGAAGCATCATAAAAAGAATGATAACAATTTCACCAAAACTGAAGAACTCTCCCCACCCAAAAAGATTAGAGATTAATATTTGTTAATGTCAAAACATAATCAAATTCTATTATACAATGATGAAAAAAGAAAACTTTTCTTAGCTGCAAAGATGAAATGGATTTTCCACAAGAATGAAATATATGCAGCCTCAAAGTATATAAATTGTTTGTAGCTACCATTTTGTAGTGGACATCTTTTCTATATTTCCCACATGAAAAAGCCACTTTGCCACTTTACTCAAATTCTAGTTATCATCTGCTGCACAACAAAACACAGTTTATACAAACATAAGCCAAAATGGAATTGAGCACAAAAAAGAAGTGTCAACAAACTATGCTATAGACTCATTTCAAACTCAACACACTAATAATCTCAAAATAACAAGCGATTTCAGTTTACTTTTCTGGTTTTGAATCATCTGGGGAGAGACATGGAGAGTTGGCTCCCATTCTAGTTTCTACAATGTTTATGCTTAGTTGCAAATGATAGCAAATCTTGACTTTTAATAACAGATTTTTTACAGATGAAAGATATGATATGTTATGGTGTAAGGAATAACTCTTACTGCATATATTTGAGGAATTGCTTGAAGGCATCTCTTTAGATTCATTTCGTAGTTTATAGACAAGAATGTTAAAGATAGGCATTCGGAGGCAAAGTTAGTATGGAGGCTACATTTTCGGTCTAAAGTATTCTAATTTCATTGCTCCATTCACTAGTGACCGAGAAGGAAATGCTCGATTGTCTCTCGAAATTACAAGCAAGGGCGACTATGTGTGTGCGCGTGTTTGCATGTATGCAACACGCTTAGATAAAATGGTTAAGGAAATTAAAAAATGGATCGGTTCTCACCGTTTGAAGGGTCAACGTGGACGAAGAAACTGGCTGCAACTATGAGATAGCAGAGAATAAGCATCAAGCCCTTAAAATAGTTTGATGTTCCTTCCTGCAAAAATGAACAAATTGATTTAGTTACAAAACAATAATGGAACAATCAAACAAATTGCAAAACAATACAAGTTAGTCAAAATACACAAGCCTAAAGCTAATTAAGGAGCAAAGGCTACTTAGGCATGTGATACAACTACTTGGGTAGAACTCACTCCCGAAAGCTATCCTAGGAGAGGAGGGTGCCCAAGTAATTATATACTGCTAAGCAATCCCATACTTGGTCGATGTGGAATCCTAACATTACACCCTCCTTTGGAGCCGACATCCACTGCAGCCCACTCTGCAGTCGATGGCTTACTCCACAAGTCACCCCTTAAGCAACATCAGTCCCACTTGAGAGTGCATGACTTTGATACAACTATTTAGGCAGAACTCACTCTCAAAAGCTAAATAAGGAGAGGATAGCTTTTGGGCGTCAATTCTACCTGTCCCTGATACCACTTGATACAACCAAAAGCTAGTCGAGGGTGCCCAAGTAGTTATATATAAGCAACCAATCTTATACTCAGTCAATGTGAGATCCTAACAACATGTCAAGTGCTCTAGTACGAAATTCAGACCAAATTAAAATCCAAGAACCGCCCTTCTACTGGGATCTATCATCCAAATGAGAGTTATTGACCTAAGACATTTCCCGAGCCACAGTATCCCTCGAATGTTTTCTATTTTTAAATCTCCAGGGCAAATACTATACAATACAATACAATACAAACAATTTCTAAAGTATACTCAAAAGAACTATTTTTAACAATTAAAGAATGAAAGTGAATAGCTAAACACCCACCTGTAACATAAATGCCACAACTAGCACTGTAATGAAGAGTGTAGCAGTCTCAAAGAGTTGAAAATTTAAATCCATTGGTTTTCCCATGATCCATCCGACAACAACGCAGAACGGAATCTATAATCCAGCGAAAACCGAAACAAAAAGTAATCAGCCAAATCTCAAAAACAAACTTGAAGTGTTCTGTAAAATTTGAAAACAAATGATGATATTTCTAATAGATATTAAGCCTAAAACTCCTATGTTTTGAGAAATATGGGAAAACCCATATGAATCAATTATAAAAAAGTAAGGATTAGTTATAACTACCCAAAGTTTTACATTTTTAACGGGCATAAACCCAATGATTTTTACTAGCGACAAAATTACTGAAACTGTAATTCAGTTACTTTAAATAGTTAACGTGTCACTACCTAATTAAGTAACCTCATCGATATTTATGACATGGCCCAATTAGGTGGTGACACGTGTCATCATAGTCACCAACGCTTTGGTAACTTTTGGACAGTTTTATCGCTAAAAAACAAAATCATTGGATACCCTGTTCACTTACAAACATAAAACTTTAAGATAGTTATACCGCAAAATATCCCTTTCAACAATAAAAACACATGCAAGTTTTTACTTACCACAAACATGGATATTTGTGTGGATGAGCCAATAGCAACTCCAAGTGTGATATCCTACATTTGAAAATCGAAACCAATCAATCGATTATGTTAACGATTAATCGATTATGTTACGAAACATAAAGCTTTAAGTGTGGATTGAAATCACTCACTAGCTTATCTTTCATGGCAAACATTATTGCACTTGCATGCTCTGCAGCATTTCCTACAATAGGAAGCAAAATGACACTAATGAAAGCCACAGGCATGTTCAACGAGTCCGACGCTCCCTGAATACAAGAATCATTTCACATAGAAATATGAGAAAAATTCAAGAATAAGAACTAAATAAATATTTTGTACTTTAATATCAACCGAATCTTAATAAAATAACAGTAATTCTTAAGCAAAACGCTGCTGAAATCCTTGAAAGAACCTCCATCGTTGTAAGCCTCAACAATGCAATTACAGTGACTCGTGGACTAAAGTTCATTAATGCTCCAACCACGTAAGAATCCTTGTATTTTATGTTTCTAAAGCTCTCTAAAATATTATTATCTGTCTTTTGGTTAAGCTGCCAAAAATCTCGGTTAACAGAATGCATTTGACGTAATTTCTTTACCTGAATGGCATCAACAAGATATCCAGACAAGATGGATACCCAACCTGTCAAAATAGCAAGCCATCCAATTGCTTCCCATTGAGTTAACTCAGGAACTTCTTCTTCCTCCGAATCGTCATTATTATCTACTTCCTGCTAAATATTGCAGAAATATACTCAACTTAAATTGAGCTCAATTGTACAAAATCTATATATTAACTCAAACTTTCTTTAGTAAAATGTAACAAATATTAAATCATATCTTTGACTAAGGCACTTCGAGTCTATTTGGTGTACCTTATCATATCGCATTGTATTGTATAGTATTCCACTGAATTGTGTTACATATCATATTTTTATGTAGTATTATAATTTAGTATACTATAATATAATACGATTTAATACAGCATACCAAACTAACTTTTCATGATTCTCCATAAAACATTTTAACAGTAAAGGAGAAAAAAACACACTTGAAAACTGAAATTGTTATCAATATTTAGAATCAAACAAAGATTAGAGTTAATTAAAATTTTAAGATGAACAAAACAATGAAAAGGTTAATAATAAGCAACTAACCTCATCTACAGGACTGTAAAGATTATTTTGACTTCTAAGTTGAAAGTATAGGTAGCTTGCATATGCCACTAGCATTATGCAACTGCTAAATCTCGAAAGAGACAACTCTGACTTCCCGAAATGAACTTCTGAATGCGTAAAGTGAAGCACGGCGGGAAACATTAGCCCCATCACAGCCATCAACAGCAAACCCGAATTCACTATGGCAGCTGCCTGTTTCAAAAAGATGACATACCAAAACTCAGAACAACTGAAAATACCGAAAGAAAGGGAATAGTTTCTATTGAGTTTCGGGAAATCTACCTTGTTGAAAACCTGAACTTTCTCAGAATGAATTATCCCACCAGTAAAGAAGGCGCATCCGAGCACTAAAAGCATGTTTGATAAGATGGAGCCAAGTAAAGATTGCTGCACAACTCTAATCATTCCAATCTTTAAAGCATAGATTGATATAATCATTTCGGTTGCATTGCCAAATGTAGCATTTAAAAGACCTCCAACTGCAAATTCCAGCAAATGAATTGTGTTAAAAGTATTGACACTAACAGCCTAAGAAGACACATCTAAGTCAATGACAATTTAAAGAAGAGAAGCTTCTTTTTCCATTGTAATACTGTGTCCCGAGCCGTTTCCAATCAACCCGAAAGCCCCCAACAACAACACAAGCTTAGCACTAGCTCATGATGGCACTTCACCACCACCCTTCTACTTCACTAATTCACTATGTTTGACATGTATTTTTTCATGGGGTTTCTCAAACTTCTTCATGGATTCCTCATTTCAATTTTGGCTATTTAGGATATGGTAATGACACATCAATAACATCAGCAATTTGTTAAGACACATTGAATAAAACTTAAGAGAGTCTTATACTTCAGCATTGTGAATAGTTCAAAAAGAATTTCTAACGAATAAAAACATTCAGGGAACACGATTTAGTAGTAGTAATATTTCAGGGAAAATATCCTAAATAGCCTTCAATTTTTCTTCGATCCAGAGTTCACTTGACATACAATGTTCCAAATTCAGCATAATTTATAGCTTTAATCAAACATTCGACACGAAAGTTCAGTACTTTTTTGTAACCGTTACCTGTTGGCCCGGTGAAAAAAGCAAGTTGCCTGCAATGTAATAAACAAGAAATAGTCTTTTAGCCTCTTAAGACAGTTCTTAAAATATTCTAACTACTTCAAGCAATCAAGAACTAATTAGAAGTCAAAAACTTACTCTGTTGCATATCCTAAACGCTCTGCCAGAGGTATAATTCCCACTAAGCTCAAGAAGAAAACCAATCCCTAACACATTCAAGGTAAACTATTAACAACTTATAACACACCAATATTGATGTTTCATCATGATCAATATTTCATATCTAAATACCTTAGTCACAAAATGATTAAGTATGCCACAATGTTAATTAGAAATGTTAATTCTAATTAGGTCATAATTTTATTTATTTTTTAGAAAGAATAAATAAGTACTTTGTCCTTAAACTTTGGCCCAAAAAAGAAATCATGCCCTTTAATTATTACCGAAGTTAAATATTTCCCATCAACTTTGAGCGCTAATGAAATATGGGACTTTCGTTAATTAATTAGCAATTTTACTCTTTGACCTATGACCATTGTCATATTTTGTCCCCCGAATTTTTACCACTGCTAAATCGAATCCCTTTTATTTAAGGGCATGGTCTGGCAATGGTAGAAGTTCGTTGGGCAAAATATGATAGTGATTATATTTCGAAAGATAAAATTGTTAATTATTTAAAAGAAGTCTCACAAAATACTAACGTTCAAAGTTGAGAAGAAATATTTAACATCCTTAATAATTCGAATGACATGATCTTATTAATGACAAAGTTCAGGGACGCAAAATACTTATTTATTCATGAAATGAATGCTCATAAGTTGATTAAGAGAGTGTAGTACTCCATTACATGCTTGCCGGTAGTATAATGTAGCAGAATCGCCAAGGGGCCAAACGGTAGCAAGACGTTGATTTTCGCTCTGATTAACACAATGTAGATACTCCGAAGTATACTAATCGTCATAAAATTAAATGTTCTTGACTTTGTTGCAATGTCTAGGTTTGAAGAATGCATATGATTATGAGGTATCTCAAAATCCAATGAATGAATTTTTCTTTTGGTTGGTGATGAACTACTGAATGGAAGCTCCTCATCTGAATCAAGGTCTGTCTTATGATCCTCTCTAGATACCATCTACAATGAAATATGAAAAGTTATGAAGTTAAATTCACACACATTATCTTGCATAAGATGAAAAAAATAGCTATGAAGGTTTTTCATTATAATTGTGTTTGGAAGTAACTGTGTAATTATTAGAGTATTAATTACATAGTCTAATAATTACACTATATTTTAAAATACAATATTGTGTTTGGATATAAAATGTTAATTACATATGAATTCTTAATATCTTGTTTGGCAAAACAGTTAGTAATTACAAAAGGAGAGCAATGTTTTTTAGTACACAGTGTAATTACACTGAATTCTAATCGGGGCCATGAGAATTAGAAATTATAATTAGAACCCCTCAATTACCTCTAATTATACAGTTACATTGTAATTACATGATCTAACAAATATGATAAATCGTGTAATTACTTCCAATTACACCGTAATTTTTCGAACGCGTCCTAAATAAATAAAACTTGTCCCTTTATATTTAGAGGAAAATAATCCAAGGTTTAGGAAGAAAAAATGATTAAATAACAAATTATATGAAAATGTCTTATTATCAAAGTGAACCTTTTCAAAAAGAAGAAGAAAAAGTAGTTCAAGATGAAGATTTAACTATGATTATTAATTTATTATCATATCAACTATTATTGTTTTTTTACTATATGAAAATGTAGTTATCAACTTCAAAAACAATATGAACCTTTTTTTTTTTTTTGAAAAGAAGAAGAAGAGTAAGGTGAAGATTTTACTATGATTATTTTCATAATATTGAAAATAAATAAATAAACTTTGGTATCCATAGGATTCTATTTAATTTATTTTTGGACCAAAAATATCATCATTTGACATTCTTGTATATTTACATTCACTTATAAACTTTGAAAATTAATTTAAAAAAAGAAAAAAAAAATGGGAACATCTCAACACAATAATTAACAAAGATTGTACTTTAATTAATTTTCCATTATTAATTAATTATCAATTTATTACAAGAATCAAATTCAATCAATAATTGCTTCATTAAACTCCCAATGTGCTTTTTGTTTCCCTTTTTTTAACAAAATCATACAATGTTGTATTATTTAATATTTATGACGTAATAATTAAAGTAAGAATATAAAACATGATAATTAGATCTAATATTAACCGACAATAATAACTGTTTAACCAATTTTAACTACCTTAATAAATATCCTAAACACAACAAAAAATATCATAAAAAACAAAGACTTTTATTTCAATTTTTTTTAAAATAAGACTCAAAATTAAAAAGCTCAACATAGTCAATGGGACCAAATAAAAAATCTAAAAATAGAAAATGCAATTAAATTAATTTTTTTTAAAAAAAATAAAGTAAATAATTCTCTTATAGCTAGTTAATAAATGCTATTCACTCCTTCAAAAAAAAAATGCTATTCACTGACTTTTATTTTATAAATATATATAAATAAATAAAAAAGTAGAAAAGCTAAGCAAAATTGGAAAAAGCAAATTAAGAGAAGAGAAAAAAGATTACCTTTTTATATGAAAATGGAAGAAAGTAAAGAATGTCCCAATGAGAATTAGAGATCAAAATGGAATCCAAGTTGAGTTTTTTTGAAGATTAAGAAAATACCCAGAAACTGAATTGGATTCAGATTTGATCCCAACACTGATTATTATTCTTCTTCTTCTTCTTCAAAACTGAAAATGGGGTTTGTTGAGATTTAATTTGGATCCAAAAAGATTGAAACTTTATTATTTTTTGAATCAAATTTGATTTGGATTTGAAAGAGAAAAGAAAAATGAGTTTGGCCGGCATAAGAAATTGGGGGAGTTAAGCACTATGCTTAAGCAAAGCTTAGAAAAATAGTCTTTGGAAGTTTCTTCGAAAGAGAGTTTCTTTTTTTTATTATTTATTTTTTTGAGAGTGACGGTGGACCCTTTTTACTATTAATTATTAAATGTTTTTATTTTTATTTTTATTAAGATTAGTGATAATTATAATTTTTTAGTCAAAATTAGAAATTTCGTGTTAGAATATTTTTTTTTTCTTGTATTGGTATTCGTTATAATTGTAATATTATATATGTTAAGTTTTGAATAGTATCAAAAATAGAGTTCATAATATTCTAATTTACTATGTGTGTTCAAAAAACTCTAAATATATTTTTTGTATTGTAAATTATTTAAAAATTTAAAAAAAAAAAATTGAGTACAGAAAGTTATTAAGAGATTGTAAATTGTAATATGAGGTTGACGGTTACTATTTTGAAAGAATTATTAATTGATTTGTTTGAACCAAAATGGCTGTTCTATTGTATAGTTTTTTATTTTAGAAAATAATAATTATTAATTATTAAATTTATTATTGATTTTTTTAGAAGAGATATTAATAAAGAGAAGGGATTTTACCAAAGTTCAACTTTTGAAATTAAAATAATAATAATTGTTATCATGAACATGAAGAAGGGACAACTCATGTGCTCCTCACTCACTATCTTCCTAAGTTTAAGTTTTTATTGATGAATAATAATATTAATATAATACCTAATCATTAACACTATGATCAATAACAAAAAACACTTAATAATTAAAAGAGCATTGGTATTAATAGTTAGTGATTTTTGATATTATTTATTTAACTGAAATATGTAGTACTAATAATTAGGTTCGGTTCTAGATATACGAAAGTTAGATTTATATTTAGAATTTATTTAACTTAGTGGCTCAATTTTTTTTAAATTACACATTTTTTTATTAATTTTGAAAAATACTATATTTTTTTTAAATAAGAGTCGAAAAATATTTTTTTCCTATGACCCACAAGATTTCAGGTCAGCCCTGTCGATAATAAATTATATTAAGGGAATATATTTATTTAGTACTTTGTATTTTCATAAAAAAAAATATATATATTTGGTACCCTATGTTTTCAATAATACTTAATCAGTACTTCATATTTTTAAATTGTACATATTTGATACCATAAAGTAAAATTTAATCAATACAATTTTATCAATTTAATCAAACTGATCTCAATTTTATGTAATCAAATAATTAAATTTGCATTTGAAATTCATAAAATTTTAAACGACTTGATAGTATTAATTAAATTTATAAATTTAAAGTATTAAATATGTATGATTTTAAAATACAAGGTAGCAAATAAGCATTATTGAAAACACAAGATACTTAACTTATATTTTGATAAAACACAGGATACTAAATGTGTAGATACCCTTAAATCAAAATGGTAAGATACTTTTTTGTTAAGATGCCCTCTTTGTATTTTTATAATTCAAAAGATTTATACAAATTTTTGGTTTTGTATTCTTTAAGGTAGTTTTAGTTTTTGGACTTGATAAGGAGTTATATCAATAATGTACATTATTTGTTTATTGTATATTGTTCTCTTTATGGTGTATTTGCTTATATTTTTTTAGAGTTGTTTAGTACTATTTTATCTTAAAGATGTGCTAAAAGATTTATGGTAAGTAGAGAAGTGCAAATATGGAATATGCAGTAGCTTGAAATTTCTCTAGTAGGTTCAACAAAACATATTTTTTCATTGAATTATAACAAATCTAATTTTATGATGTAATATTGTAATAAAATCCTACTTAAATTCTATTATTTGTTTTATATATTGTGAAAAAGAAATTATTGAATGCAATATTTTCGAGAAAATAAAATAAAATAATTTTATTTTTTCATAAATTCAATCAAGATATATTGGCTAATTTATAGGCGAAAATATGTTTATTTTTTTCTCACTAATTTACAAAACAAATTATCTCATTTATTATGATTTTAATCTTGTGTGTGTTTTTATTTTTTTGTTGAAAAAGAAAAAAAAAATTAAGCTTTGAAAATTTATAATATAAAAATATGAATATATTTTCAACTATTCTATTACAAAACACATATATAAATGTAGTTCAAAAGGTAGCATCTCATCAAAATTTAACTTACCCTCAAGTGGTGATATAATGAAGATATCAACATTTTTTAGAGTGATTGTTTGAATACTATATTAGCTATCTAGCAACGTTGAGATTGTTCTATAGCGAATAATATTATTATTAAGATATCTAATACTTTATGTATATTTATCAAATTAGTTCATGTCATTTTGTTTCTCGTGATGATGATTGGATGACTCATTCTTTAACAAAACTTAGCCTATACAGTATACAGACTCAGAATTTTTGTTATGACGTGGGAGCTTAATTATTATAAAAAAGAATATTTACATTTACTTCGAATGGAAATTATAATTATTTTATGAGGTTTTTTTTTACTATTTTATTGTATAATTATTTAATTAAAAAAAAATTAACTCTTTTAATGGGAGCTACATCCTCCACACCATAAGTCTACAAGATAGCTATTTTCATTTGACAAGAGATGTAATTGATCATTATATTGGTCATTTTATTGATGTAGATATCTGAGTTTGGTTAAGAAGAATTTCCTTTTCAAAACACAAAACCAAACAAAGAAAATTATGCACACAATTGTATAGTCTTAAATAGGACTTTATATTTTAGATATTTTAATAAGTTAGTTTTCGATTATCATTTTTCTTTTTACTTTGACAAATTAGTCTCTACACTTTCAATCGTTTGTACTTTGCTCTCTTGCATTCACCCTTACCCTCTCGTTGTCGTGTTCTCACTGGTAATCTCTCAAATAAGAGTATTCATAAATTAGTCAAACCAATCATAATCCGCAAAGTGTGAATATCCACATTTGTGGAGATTGAATTGAACTGAAAAATTCAAAATACACACTTGTGTGAATTAGATATTAATTGACATATAAAAATAACTGATAAAATTCAATCTGCAAATATTTATATAAAAATTTTAAAAAACTATATGTACAATTAATATTTTAATGTAAAAAAAAATATTTTATAATACATTATACATATAATACAAATATATTTTATAAAACACTTCCACATATATATTAAGACAATACTAAACCTAATTAGTTTTTGTGAAATACTTTGATACACATTGCATTACTCCAAAAAAATATATATTTTTTTTTTATCAAACTACTTCAAAAATAAATTATTTGACTTCATTTACACACATAGAGGCTTGTCAATTGCAAATGAACATATTTTCTTATATTCTTAATTACAAATTAGTATAAATCATCCCTAATCATTACTTTACTTTTCCATTGAAATTTCAATCAATAGTTTCTAATAAAAGTTTACATATCAATGCTTACATTATTACAAAAAATATTAATATTTATATTTATTTTTGTTGATGTCATACATTTCTTGTCAATGTTATTCAATAACTTTAAAAATAATAATAATAATTTGGAGAAGTAATTTCAATATGTTGTAATGACTTTTGGTATTAAAATTCTTTATTTTCTTTTGAATAAGTAGTTTCGGGAAAAATATTTGACCAAATTTGACATATGAATTATTAGATTAAGTCAATAGAAATAAATATTCAACACCTTTGTTTATTTTTTCTTGGAAACTTAATAGCATTAAAAATAATAAAAATAAAAGTAAACCCAGATGGAAATTTCTATAAAATTTCTTCATATTTATTTGGTTGAATAAATTAATTAAAATGAGAAAAGAAATTAGGAACAACAATCATTGAATAAAGAAAAAATATTGAGTTTTTTTTTGGCTTTAATATTATCAAATCAATGCAATCCAAAGGCACACTTTTTTCCACATAATCAAATTATATATAATATATTTTGTAAGGACATAATCAAATTATATTTATTTCAATGAATGGACCACACAATTAAGTGCAATCGAAAAAAGGAAAAAAGAAACTAAAAACATCATTTGTCACTTCATTACTACAAAACATAAAATTTATGTCATGCTATAAATTTTAAAACATTATTGGATAACAATTTATGTCAATGAAAGGAAAAAAAAATCAATTTTGGCAGATATGTGTCACCTTAAAAGACCTAAATACCCTCCAATTATTTTAGTTAATAAAAAAAGGATTTTTGACTCCAAATTATTCAAGTTGTTAAGAAATATTATTTAGTACAAATCTTTATATATATATATAAAGGGATATGATTTTGTCCCGTTGTACTTTCACGGATTGTAATTCGTGATATACGGCAGCCGTCAGATGAGGGAGTTATTTGATCTGACGGCTGAGATTGATCTAGGGGTAATTAGGGTTAAAAAGTAGAAACGTACCCTGAGACCCATCTAATGTACCTCGGAATACATTCCGTAAAAGTACATCACGGGATAAAATCATATCCCTATATATATATATATATCTTTTGAATTTTGGGATATTATAAAGCATATATAATCTAATATCTAATTACAAACATCTAATAAGTTCGACCACCTAAGTTGAAAAGAACAAGAGAACAAAGCAAAGGCCACCTCAGTTTTCTGTTATGCTAAAAAAATGAAAACCCCCAAAAAAAAAGTCAAGGAAAGAAAAATCTGACTTTACCAACCAACCAATACACAATACATAATACACATATACAAATAGCTGTTTTGACTTTAGAATTACAGAATTTCCAGGAAAACAAGGTCCATGGAAAATTTGGGCTTGATTTGATTGACTACTTCATTTATTACTAATATCAATTAGGGGTAAGTTGAAAAATACCACTTTTATTAAGCAATTAATCAAATTTGCCTCTAATTTTATATTTATTTGAAACATACTTCTTTTTATATGTATTGTACCCAAAATACCCTGACATAAGATAGTCACATGGAGAGTATCTTGAAGTGACAGGGGCAAAATTGGTACAATGTTTAAAAAAAGAGGTAAAAATGATAGACTTTAAAAAAGAGGGTAAAAATAAAATAGGACAATATAAAAAGGGTATAGAGTGTAATTTCCTCTATCTATCAATTAAACCAAAAGAATCAAACAAAGTTGAACGAGATCAATCTACCTCCCGAGCCACATGCCACCGCGTGATTGGTCAGAAGGTTTGCTTACAACTTTGTAAGTCTTCCTCCTGACCAGTCCGACATTGCCACTTACTTAGCTCGGGAGGTAACTTCAATTTCCCGAGCTACATGCCACTGTGGGATTGGTCGGAAAGTTTACTTGCAGCTTTGTGAGCCTTCCTCCCGACCATTCCAACGTTACCACATAGCACATAGCTCGGGAGGTAACTTCAATCTCCCGAGCCACATGCTACTGTGGAAATGGTCGGAAGGTTTACTTACAGCTTACACCTTCCTCTCGACCAATCTAACGTTGCCACATAGCTCGGGAGGTAACTTCAATCGGGATGCAAAGCATTTTAAAAAACTAAAGAAACCTAAAACACAAGGATTTCTTCTGGTAAAATTTTGAACACCATAAACAAAAACCAATCAAATCAATAGATTATTCTAATTATGTAAAGTAAAAAACTTTGCCAAGTAAGCTATTGATTGAGAATAAAACAGCTCTTATTCATCAACAAAACAAAAAAAAGTCCGTACAGAAAGACAATGATTTAATCAGGGACAGAGATGTAAAAGAGGCAATGGAAAATAAAAAAGGCAAAGAGGGAGGAAAGATAAAGGAGAATATCAAAGTAATGGCAATAATGATAGACATAAAGAGATTCCTTCCATTAATATTGCAAAGGCATATATAGGTAGATATATATATATCTCCTATAAAGATAATGAAATCTACTCAATTACTCAATATAACTACCCTAATTAAGTTAAGCACAAAGAGTTCTCCTATAAATCTACATGTGATTTTTCCCAACCCTCCTGAAAAAAATTGCCTTAATTATAACCAAAATAAGCAACAAAACCATGTGATTCTTCCCAACCCTCCTGAAAAATTGCCTTAATTACAAAAAAAAAAAATTAACCAAAATAAGAACCAAATCGAAAAAAGAACAAACACCCATAACCAAATTTAGCATTTTTTATTTCACTAATGTGTGAAATGTGAATCAACTTTTTTTTTTTTTGAGTGAATGTGTGAATCAACTTAACCAAGTACGAAAATGTATTAGTAAAAAAGCTTAGATAGTCAATCAATGGTGGTTAGTTAGTTAAATTTTCCTATAACTAGTTAAAATAAACAATTCAAGTAGAACAATATGAATGATTGATTTGTTCTGTGCTTTTCTTTTCTTTTTTTTTTCTCAAGAGTTTCTCCTTCAAATATTAAAAGATCAAATAGAGCAAAATGAAAGAAAATTAATTGACAAAATAGAAAACCCAAAAGAGAGAACTAAGCTAATATTAACAGTAGAGAAAAAAACTGATTCCTCCCAACCCTTTCTGAAAAAATTGCCTCAATTAACCAAAATAGGCAAACGAAACCATGTGATTCTTCCCAACCCTCCTAAAAAAATTGCCTTAATTACATAAATTTAACCAAAATAAACAACAAAACGAAAAAAAAAAAACATAACTAAATTTAGCATCTTTTATTTCACTAATGTGTGAATCAACCTAATCTAAATGGAAATGGGAAAATACAAAAGTTTCTCCTTCAATATTGCATATTCAACCAAATTCATGATCAATCCAAAGACCCATCATTTCAAAAATTACACAAAATCATTACTATGATCGTTAAAAATATTAAAAGACCAAACAGAGCAAAAAGAAAGAAAATTAATTGACAAAATAGAAAACCCCAAAAGAGAGAAAGAAAGAAAGAAAGAACTAAGCTAATAAAATAAGAGTCTATAGAAAATTGAAATCTAGGGCTAGGAAGGTAAAGTGCGTGGAGGAGGAGGAGGAGGAAGAAGTTGATGAACATTGTTAAGAACCTGATTGTTCCCAGCTATGTTATTCTGAGCTATGAATGGATGATGCAAAAGCCTTGAAGCAGTCCATCTCCTTCTTGGTTCTCTCTGCAAACAACAAGCAATGAAATCCCTAAACTCTCTTGAAGCCGTTGGTGGAGCTTCAGGTGGTTGAGACATACAGATAGCACACATCAAGCTAGCCCAATCTCCTTGACGACCAACAGCAAAAGGGAATCTTCCTAGATAGAATTCAAGTATGCTTACACCTAAGCTCCAAATATCACCAGCATATCCATCATATTGACCTTGATTTAGATCTGTATTGATTCTCTCTGGACTCATATAAGCAATAGTTCCAACCGAAGAATTACAAGGATCCATAGTCTGTTCCAAGATCCGACTCACTCCAAAATCAGCGATCTTAACCTGATTTCGCGTATCAATCAGTAGATTCGAGGGTTTGATATCGCGATGAACGATCCTACGGCTGTGAAGATAAGCCAATCCACGTAGGGTTTGACGAGCTAGATCAGCTAGGTCTTGCTCCCTAGGGATTTTCTGACCTTCAAGAGAACCACGATCCATAAACTCGAGGAGAACCTCGATTTCACCGTTGTGATCAAACATATCATGACATTTAACAACATTAGGGTTATCAACATCACGAAGGATTTCGATTTCACGACAGATCTGACGCCTAACTGACTCATCGTGATTACCATAGATAACTTTCAAAGCATAGAGCTTACCAGTAGGACGATGGATCACTTTGTAGACCGTTCCTCCAGCTCCGCTACCGACTCTGCTAACTCGCTCAAGCTCCGATACATGGATGAGCTGATGATTACTTTTACGACCATGATGATTCTGATTATTTTGATTCAGATGAGTTCCAACACCACCACCAACAACAACACCGGAAGTAGAAGACGATGATTGAGAAGAAGAAGATGATGATGATGATGGAGCCGAAGTCGGAGGAAGAGGAAGAGGTACAGCGAGAGAAGGATCTCGCTGTGGAAGAGGTAGGGTTAGGTCAGGACGACGTCGTCTTGGCGGTAGTGGTGGAGCTGAGCCAGTCCCCGGAAAAGACGATGAAGATGAAGATGAAGAGGATGATGATGAAGATGAAGAAGAAGGCGGCGGAGATTGAATCGGTCTCATAACTCACTCGAATCGCGAATCGAATAGTTTGAATCTGTGAATTGAGTCTTAAACTCTCTCTCTCTCTCTTACAATCTTTCTCTGAATATATTTTCTTTAAATCGAAATCGAAAGAAGAAAAAAATTTCTAGGAAGAGAGAGAAATTTCCCGGAAAGAGGAAAATGAGAAAGAAAAAAAGAACAACGGAAGAGAAATTGGAAAATTATTAAAGGAAAATAATAATAATAATAATAATAATTTTGAAAAAATAAATAAGTTAAAGTCTAATTTGTATTTTTGTCCCTAAATTTTAATATTTATTAAATTATTTTTTAAAAAAATTTCAAAATAGTTAAAATAATTTCTAACTAATAAAATTGTTAACTTTAAAGAGAATAATTCGTTATATGTTAAATTCAAGAAGGTTAATTAAGATTTTTTCCCTCGAATTTTTAAATATATTAAATTATGTCTCTGAATTTTTTTTATCGTTAAAAATTTTAGTGAACTATTGAGATAGTTAGATTTAAGAATTTTTGTCTAATTTTAGTAAAAAAATTCTAACATAGATGAAAATTGTCATGATTTAGTACATATCAAAGTTTTAGAAGCATGATTTGGTAAATATCAAAGTTTGGGGAGCATGATTTAGTACATAAACAATCACTGAAATAGTAAAATTGAATGAAATTAGACAAAAGTCCTCAAATCTAACAATTTCAATAGAAAAATTTTAATGGCCAAAAAAATTTAAGAGGCATGATTTGGTAGATGTCAAAATTTGGAAAAAAAAAATCATAATTAGCCATTCAAGAAATATAATTTTGTAAATATTAAAGTTTTAGGGATACGATTTAATATATGGAAAATTGTTATATTAGTAAAATTGAATAAAATTAGATAATTAGATAAATGTTTTTAAAATTAATAATTTTTATAATTTAGGGGAATTATTAAAATTTTAAAAGGTATAATTTGATATATATTAAAATTTCGAGGTAAAAATTTTAGGATGATTCTACAATGCACCCCCTTAAAATGGATGTATTGATGCACCCTCTACTTATTTCGGCCTCTAGAAAAAAAAAATTAGTCTAATTTTTTTCATATTCATATACGTTATAGCTATTTGAGATATCTTACAAAATTTTAAGAAATTCGGAATAATTTACAATATAGAAAATAATGTTCAAATAGTCTATTTTACACGCGTATAAAATAAAATAGTCACGCGTGCAACACACTACTTGAATGCAATTTTCGGCGTGTTAAACTTTTCCGAATTTCTTAAAATTTTGTAGGATGTCTTAAATAAGTATAATTTACATGACTATGAGAAAAAATTTGACTAAAAAATTATTTCGGATACTAAAACAAATAGAGATGTATCGGTGTATCCCTTTTAAGGGGGTGCATTATAGAATTTCTCAAAATTTTATTTAGTTTAAATTAAAATTAAGAGAGAGAAAAGGATAGAGAGATTATGATGAGGTGGGAAGTTTACTCGCTGTTGTGGAGAGTGGATTGTAACGAAGGTTTTTGATTGGTTGAGTGTGAAGTGGGATTGTTGCGCGTGTGTTTTTGGGTGTGAAGTGAGAGTAGAGTAGAGATATTTGGATAGAGTAATAATAGGTCTCAGTAGGTGTTTGGGAATTAAGGATAATTTCAAAAAAAAAAAAAACATAAAAATAATAAAAATAATTCAAAAAATTATAAAAATACAGTTGTGAAAATTTTAATATTTTTATAATTTTTTAGATTTTATTTATATAAAATATGATTTTTTGGTATATTATTTTTTATATTGTTATAATATTATTTTCTTGTTACGTTTATCTTATTTTTTTGTGTTTTTATAAAATAGCGTAAAATATTACAAAAAAAATTGAATGTAAAAATTAGTGTTTTATGTAATTATTCTTAAGAATTAGTGGTTTATTATTTGGTTCGGTTTTGTAATTTTAGTTTAAGTCATTTTTCTAATGGAGGAGATGTTTTATTGAATTTCAAATTATTATTTTAGTTGATTGATATTAACAAAATTACATGATTTATTCAAATATGTCTCACTTATCAGATGTGACTTACGAATAAATATGTGTTGTATTTGTGTGTAAATTCATATATGTATGCATATTTCATTTTCATTTTAGGTATTTATGTGGGAATTTTAATAATAAGAGAAAATATTTTTGGATTTTGAACTCGAAAACTCTCAACCCTTTGCATACGGACTACAAATCAAAATTAGAAAATTTGATTAATCATACTTATATTAGTCTAAAATTTTAAAAATAAACCAAAGATAATCACTCAAGATGAATAGTGCCTACATTTATTAATTATCGTATCACCATCAAATTTTATCAACTATCGTATCACTATCGTACATTATTTTCATATTACATTGTTCTCGTACCCACCAACGTATCCTATCGAGCATTCACAAAAAAATCACAAAGAACTCATAAAAACGTAAATTTCACAAAAATTAAAATGTTTACTAAAAAATAAGCAAAAAATACATAGAAAGTACAAATATCAAACATCTAAACAATATTAGTGAAAAGGGTCTCAGTGGTTTCTTCAATTTATGGGTTTCGGTCTTGGTATTTTTTCTTCAGTGGGTTACGATGGTGGCAGTTGTCTGTTGATGGTCTCTTGGCTAAGTTGTGGGTGGGACTGGTTGTGTTGCGGGAATGGGAGGAGACACAAGTTTGGATAGAGACGAGTAGAGGGATAGAGAGAGCACAGAGAAAAAAAAGAGATGAGTTTTAGTGAGTTTTGAAATAGGATGTGTAATTTGGGGATCAAATAAAATTAGGCACTAATTTAGGGATTAATTTATATCACACTTAACAATCAGGTATATACGGAAGTTCCAAAATTATAACTTAGGTATTAGTACCATCAAAAATTAAACTTATGTATTTATTTACAATCGGTAGTCAACTTTAAATATTTATGCCGTAATTTTTTTTTTAATAATGGAATTAATAATAATAATAATAATAATAATAATAATAATAATAATAATAATAATAATAATAATAATAATAAATATTTAAAATATTTATACTAGAGAAAGAGTTTGAGTCTTATGATGACAACTCATATGAGAATTTAGATAGAAAGGACAAAGACTTAGATTTACTTATTTAGTTTAATCACTATATTCTTATTACCAACTAAACAAATTAAATAATAATAATAAATTTTTTCTTCATTGGACAATATTAATCAATGGGCTATGACTTAGAAAACAATAAAATAAGTAAACTAATTAAACACCTTAATTTTATCATGAATCCAAATTAGTTGTTTATTTTTATTAGTTAAGGGATTATGACACATAATGGACCACAATTTCAAGTAAATTATCACTTGCAATAAAATATTTATATTATTTTATTTTTAAGCTTTTAACATTATTCTTAGTTTTTATTTTTGTTAATTAATACAAACAAGGTCGTTAGATTATTTCATTTGCTTTAAATTATGTATAGATGACTATAAATATCAATTTTAGTATTATTAAGCTATTATATTTTTATCCATTGACTAATAATAAAAAATGAATTTGCATGCTTAATTAATTTAGTTATATAATTAAAAAAAATTATCTTTTGATACTATATTAAAAATATATTAATATAAAAAAAATTGATAAACTAACCTAATTTATATAATTTAAGAATTATATATATATATATTTATTAGTTAGACAATACAAGTAAGTATAAAACTTCAATTTTTCTTAATAATACTCATTATTTTTTACAAACGACATAATTTAATATTAAACTTCATAAATAAGACTCCTCTATTTGATATTATAAGAGAAAAAGATCAATTAATGAACACAAAAATTTATAACTAATATAAAAAAAAATAGTCATATTTATTTTATTGTGCCCAATTCTTACAAGTGGATCATAATTCATTTCATACATGAAAAAAGTTGCATAAATAATTCAAAAGAATTTAGCCTCCAAAATATTTAATTTTTCTCTTCACTTTCTAAGTTGTGTGTTTAGACTATAGCATTTTTTGTGGGGACATTCTTTATGTGATAACAAATTACATTATATAATAAAAACAACAACAACAAAATAATAATTAATTAATTTAGAGGTTTAATAAAATGGATATTATTATTTGGTAACTTGTTCTACATAAATATCACAATAACAATAGGCCAAAGAAAGAGTATATATTATTTGGGTGGTTTGAGCTTTCCTGTCATACAGATCACAATGATATAGTCTACTATTATAGTATGCACATACTATAATAACATAAGTGAGTTATGGTATAGTCTACTATCTTTACAAATAAAATTATATATACAAAATATTTTAATATAAAGAAAATAGTTATTTAAAAGTTTAATAGTACAATTATATTTTAAAACTTTATAGATCATATATATATATTCTATTCTTATATACATATATATATTTTTTATCCATACAATTTAAAATAAAATTAAATATTTCTTTATATATTTTTTTTCTTTAAATTTGTTATTTGTTATTTTATTTATTTTAATTTGTTGTTAGAGATATAAAATAAGAATAACTTGTTTTATTTAGTTGGTAGTTATGTGAACAAGATATATTTTTTTCTTCATAAATATTAAATAATTTAATAGTAAAAAATAATCAATTCAAAATAATCGATCCAATTCACACTTTTATAGATTAGATTGGATTTGAGTTACTGTGTAGATTGAATTAAATCTAAAATATGAGATCTGCACTTAGTGCAGATCATATGTACTATGAGTAAAATAGTTGGATTGGATCGGATGAACACCCCTAAATATAAGTACTCTCTATAAAATATGAATTCAGATCTGTTAATAATAGATGATTCCACTATTTATAGAGAATGGAGAGTAAATATTGTTACTTAAAATAATAGAAAAAACAATAAGAAACTAACAATTAATTCTTGAAATTTCTAGTTTATGCAAAATTAATAAGGGTGCGTTTGGAAAGCCACAATGTAATTGGATTTGTGTGTAATTGGAGGTAATTACACAATTTGGCATGTTTGTCTGACCATATAATTACACTGTAACTGTGTAATTGGAAGTAATTGAGGGGTTCCAATTACACTCTCGAATTCTCATGGCCCCCCATGAGAATTGAATGTAATTACACTGTGTAATTACTAAAAACTTTCCATATTAAACATTAGTTACTAAAAAAAATATCATTTTCCTTGTAATTACTAACTATTTTGCCAAACAAGATATTATGAATTCATATGTAATTACCACCTCATATCCAAACACACCTTGCATTTTAAAATATAGTGTAATTACTACCCTAGTAATTACTCTACTTAGTAATTACACATTTAATTCCAAACGCACCTTAACTGACTAGAAATGTTTTGCTCACGTACAAATTTAGTCTAGATGCTTGTCGAAAGCTTACAAATTTTTTTTCTTCTAACTTATATTTTTAAAAAATATATTTATTAAACAAAAATAAATTATATGTTAAACATTATAACAAAACAAATCAAAATAATAAATTGTATGAAATTTTATTTTAAAAAATAAAGATTATACATAATGTTAGAAAAATTAAGAAAAAATAAAATTATAGTAAATATTAAAATTAACATAAAATATTTAAAAAAAAAATTAAGAGTGATTTTTAAAAATGATTTCAAACCTAATTATTTTAAATGTTAGGATGTAATTTTTTGTTTTCTTTTTTCAAACTGAAATTAACGACTAACTAACCAAACCTATGATTTCCCTCTCTTTCTTTCTTTTTTTCCCTCCAAGAAAATTTCTCACTCCTCCAAGAAAACCCAAGAAAATCCCATCCCAATAATGAGAAAACCAATTCTCAATCTCAAACCACATTTCATATTAGTCTCCTTCTTCACCTTCTTCGCCACCATCGTCACAACACAGCAAATCCCTCGTCAAGGTAAAAAAAACCCTATTTTTTTATTTAATTTAATTTTCTCACTTCATTTTCTGTTTGTTTCTCGAGAAAAAGTTCAAATTTTGACACATGGGTTTTGCTAATTTCAAATGGGCAGAAGCCAATTACCGAAGTTTCGTAATCAACGCCACTCGTTTCCCCTCCGAGGAATATTTCGATTACATAATCGTCGGCGGCGGCACCGCCGGTTGTCCATTAGCGGCGACTCTGTCACGTGCGTTCCGCGTGCTCGTTTTGGAACGCGGCGGCGCGCCGTACGCCGATCGAAATGTGATGTTCCAAGAGGGTTTCTTGACGGCTTTAGCCGACGCCGATGCATACGAGTCGGCGGCTCAAGCATTTACGTCGGAAGATGGGGTTCCTAATTCACGTGGGAGAGTTCTCGGCGGGAGTAGCGCCATTAACGCCGGCTTCTATAGCCGAGCCGAGGAAGAGTTCTTTGAGAAATCTGGGGTTGACTGGGATAGGAAAATGGTCAACGATTCATATGAATGGGTTGAGAGGAAAATTGTGTTTAGACCTGAGATTAAGACTTGGCAAATGGGTGTTCGAGATGGGTTACAAGAAGCTGGTAATTTTCTTATTTTTGAATAAAAATATGTTATTTTTCAGATTTTTATTTGATTTGAGTTAAGATTGATTCAAGTTAGTGTTTTAATTAATTATTTGAATTTGATTTTTTTTTTAATTTATTGAAATTAAGTGGAATTTGGTATGAAATTTTGTGTTAGAAAAAAAAAAAAAGTTAAGATTGAGAAATGATTCAAAATTTTTGTTTTTTCACTTGTTTTTAGTTCTTAACAAGTGTGAATCAATAATTTATTATTATTTATATTTGAAAATGTTATTTTATGATTATATAATGAAGAAGAGAGACCAATTTAAAGTTTGCATTTTTAGTTAGTAATTGAAAGTTAGCATTTTCACTTAGTAATTGAAAGTTTGCATTTTCACTTACTAATTTAAAGTTTGCATTTTTACTTAGTAATTTAAAGTTAGTATTCTTTTACTTAGTAATTGAAAGATTGCACTTTTACTAATTGATTTGAAGTTAGTGTTTTTTTATTTACTTAGTAATTCAAAGTTTACATTTTTAGTTTTTGAATGAAAGTTTTGTGTGTTAAACAGGTGTAAACCCATACAATGGATTTAGTTTAGAGCACAAATTTGGTACAAAAATTGGTGGTACAATATTTGACAGTTATGGAAGAAGACACAGTGCAGCAGATCTACTATTCTACTCAAGAATAAGTAACTTGAAAGTAGTGATCTATGCAAGTGTTGAGAAAATTATGATATCAAATCCAAAGAGTTACTCAGAAAAATCAGCAAGTGGTGTTGTTTTTAGAGACAGAAGAGGAAGGTGTCACAATGCAATGTTAAGAAAGAATGGTGAGATTTTAGTGTCAGCTGGTGCAATTGGTAGTCCACAACTTCTTATGTTAAGTGGTATTGGCTCAAGAAACTACCTTTCTTCGTGGCGAATCCCGGTCACCCATGATCTTCCCTACGTGGGAAGATTCTTGTATGACAATCCCCGAAATAGTATCTCAATTGTACCACCAATGCCATTAGAACAATCACTAATTCAAGTTGTTGGCATTACTCCTTCGGGTGCTTACATCGAAGCAGCTTCCAATGTGATACCTTTCGCGGCCCCAGCACGAACGGTTTTCATTAGGACACCCTCTTCGCCGCTCTATTTGACCGTCGCAACACTCATGTCAAAGATCAATGGTCCCTTGTCAATTGGGACATTTTCATTGGCCTCAACTGATGTTAGGGTCAACCCTATTGTGAGGTTTAACTATTTTCATAACCCTTTGGATTTGGAGAAGTGTGTGAATGGTACTAAGGCAATTGGTGATGTTTTGAGGAGTAGTTCAATGGATGAGTTTAAGTTTAGAGATGGGATTGGGAATAGGGAGTTTAGGTTTATTGGACCTCCTTTGCCTAATGATCACACTAATTTTCAAGTTATGGCTGATTTTTGTACAAGGACAGTTAGTACTATTTGGCATTATCATGGTGGGTGTTTGGTTGGCAAAGTTGTTGATAGTGATTTCAAGGTTTTTGGGATTAATTCTTTGAGAGTTGTTGATGGTTCAACTTTTATTCTTTCTCCTGGCACTAATCCTCAAGCTACTGTTATGATGCTTGGAAGGTAATTAGTAACTAGTAACCAAACCAAACACTCTTTACTTTTCACTATTCTTTTTTCCTTTTCATTTACATTTATACCATTTTATAACCATCTTTTTTCATAAATGCCACATATATATATATTGTTGAAAAGGTTTTTCTGAAGCTAATAATAACTAATAACCAACACTCTTTACTTGCACTATTTTTTGTTTTTCATTTAGATTTATACCATTTTATAAGCATCATTTTTCATAAATGCCATATATAGATAAGTTTAGTTTTTAGTGAAAAATTCTTAAAATCTTTGTTATGATGTTTGGAAGGTAATAATAGCCAACACTCTTTACTCTCACTATTCTCTGTCTATTTTTTTCTTCTTTTCAATAATATTAAGTTTTTGAAAATTGTCATAGCTTAATTGTCTATTTTTCTTTTTAATAAGATTTATACCATTTTATAAACATGATTCTTTTTTTAATATATAAATGTCACATATTTAAGTTTTAGGATTTTTCATAAAATATTTTACTTATACCATTTTATAAACATATATTTTGTATAAATGCCATATATATAAGTTGAGTTTTGGAAAATTTCATAAAATCTTGACTCTCTCTCTCTCTAAGTAATTATTAAGTTGGTCTTGAATTTTAAATTTTGTAGAATTATGTTTTAAGACTAAAATTATGGTATTTAACAAAAATTAATGGTGTAAAATGGTATAAATCTAATTAAATATATAAAGAGACTGATTCAAAGTTTGTGTTTGTTTGTCTTAACAGATATGTTGGTTTGAAGATAATCAAAGAAAGAATGAGAGGAAAATGATTTTTGTCTTTTTTTTTTGTTTTGTTTTTTTTTTTTAATTTCATTTTCAAGTTTTTTTTACTCAAGCTTTTGAGTATTTTTTGTAATTTTTAGAAATTGGTTGATTCGTTTATTCTTTTTAGGAAAATAAGATTTGAATAATGTAAATCTTAATGTAAATGTAGTAGTACTACTACTTCAAATTAAACTCATGTGAAGAAAGATTTTGCCAATATTTAATTATATCTTTTTTTTTTTTTGCAATTATGTATAATTGTTTGACTTCAACTTGTGATTTTGAGAATAGAGACAAAAAAGAAAATAGAATTGTAATAAGATTAAATTTGTAAGAGCAAAATAATTTACAAATATCACACTAAGAAGGCACTTTTATAATAAGTAAGATAAGATTATAAATTATTGAAAAAAAAAATCAAAAATCAAAATTAGGATTTATGCTATAAGTATAACTACAATAAATATAATTATGTATATATATATATAAAAATTAAGTTATAATTTCTTAAATGAAAACGTTTGTACTGAGAAATTTGCCAAAATTTTCCAAATTACATAATAATATGATTGATGTTTTTATTTATATATAAAAAAAAGTAATGAGAGGAGTGAATTGGGATCTTAAGTGGTTGCTCCACCATAAAAACATTATAAGAAATGGACCATTTTTTAATATATTTTTCATTCCAATGATATGGGGGACAGCATCTTTGCAAGTTTATCTTATAAAAATGCAATATGAAAAAGTAAATAAATAATAAATTATTCCATCCATAATAAAAGTTGAAAATTATTCACTTTTTTTTCTTTCTTTCTTAATTTATTAATTTAGATAATAAGAAAATGTAAAGATAGAAACAACTCATTGAGCTTATATACATGGGAAATACAAATTTACCTTATTCATTTGGGTTGTTTAGATATACATATATTGTTTTTGTTTTTGACAATTAATAATGTAATTTTGAAAATTTATACATAGAAGATAATTAAAGTGCATGCATGCATGCATTGACTAGTTTAATCTTATCTAGTAAGGAAAGAAAAAAAGGTAACCTAATAGCATCTATACTATGAACTATGAAGTTACTACGTGTGAACATCCCACATAGTTTGGAAGACAAACACCTATAGACTTTAAGGAATCGTTGGTTTCCATGAGGATGTTGTGGAGAAATATATGAAACTAAATGTAAAAAGGTAATTCATATTATATTACCCTCTAAGGGCTCGTTTGGAACGCTGTATTAGATCGTATTGTATTGTATTGTATTATATTGAATTGGATTATATATTATATTTTTATATAATACTATGTTAAACTTTAATTTATACTAAAATATTATATATTTAGGTGTCCATAAAAGTTATTACCACATATAGTTTTACATAAAAATATTACATAAAATACAATTCAATATAATACAATACAATACGACCTAATACTGCGTTCCAAACGAGTCCTAAAAGTATGTAAAAACTTATCTAAAAAAAAAAGAGTATGTAAAAACTATTATATTCTCACATAAAAAATTGTACCAAATAAGAAATTTTATTCAAATATCTCCATATTCTAACACTTATTCCCATAACAAACACGTTATACATTCATTTGTCGATGTCATTTATTCTTTTTTTTTTTTTTGAAAGAAAGTAATTCATAAATTCAAAAAATAAATTAGATTTCACGATAATTGCATAAAATGTTTTTTGCGATGCTAAATAGTTCGAGCAAATTATACTAGTTGTGAGCATACGTCTATTTAAACACATTATAAATAACAAAATTACTAGATATATTAATACTAGAAAAATTACAAACTGAAAGCATATTAAAAATCCTACAAAAGTGAGTAAAAGTTGTTTATATCCCATCTAGAAAGAGCATTGATTGTAGTTCTCAAAATATAAACCTTTTGTTATTTTTAATTAGAGTTATTTGCGGCAAAACCTCCTTAAGTGACCATGTTTTTACAATTAACCTCCAATTCTAAAATTTTGGTGGTAAAACCTCCTAAACCCAAGTTCTGTTAGCACTTAGCCTTTTCCATTCATTTTTGGGTGTTAAGTGCCAAGTTGGAATGTTCACGTGTACGCAGTGTACAAGGACACAATTTTATTGGTCCACGTAAATAAATATTTTTAAAAAATAAAAAATTAATTATTTTAAAAATAAAAAATTAATTATTTTTTTTAAAAAATTAAAAAATTAAAAATTAAAAATACAATTTTAAAAAAATAAAAATAAAAAAAAAACCCCAATCCCTCTTTTTCTTCTTCTCTTCTCGTTCTCTCTCTCTCATTGCCCTACCGTCGCCCCCTCCTCCTCCTCCTCCTTCTTCTTCTTCATGCTCAGTTGGGGGGACCTTTATGGTCGGTAAAAAATCTATTTAACTGGAGATTCTAAAATGAAATCCATTTTGATTTGTTCAGAAAATTGTGGTTCTCGAGCATTTAGTTAGTTAGTATTCATAACCCTCTTACTATAAAGATAAATAATATTTTTAAAAATTATTAAAAAAATATATATATATTTAAAAATGTAATTTTTTGATTTAGATTCTTAAAGTGGATGGGTCCTAAGCGCGAGCTTAGCTCGCCTATACCTATAGCCGTCCGTGATGATTAGATATTAAATTGTATCAATAGGATCTTAAACCTCACAAAGGTACTATTTATTTTTCTTTATCATGAGTAAATGTAGCACTCAAGTAGAGTAGTGTGTAGTAGTGAAGTGATAGCATAGCACTTGATATTATTTTATACATAAACAACAACATAAAGCATATTAATCAAAGGTCCAAAATTAAACCAAATATAAAAAGCCCATGCATCTTCCTTTCTTGTAGGGTAGGTACGTGCATTATTATTCATTTTTATTGTCATTATTATCATGTGAGGCTGTAAAAAAATTCCAACTCATACCCACAATTAATTAAATTAAAAATCCAACGCTTCAAAATTGACATTTTAAGATGTTCATTGTTCATGCTCATTGGCGCGGTGGCCAAAGACCTTCTAAATGACTGCACCTTGGCTAGCGATACTCTATAAAAATTATTATATTAAACTATATGGGACCCGATACTTAATTGCACCAATAGCGATATTGACACGTAGGAGGGTGCTAGGCACCAGTGGTGCCCTTTAGCATTTCTCGATGTTAGATGTTGTAATTGATTAGCAATTTTTTTTTTTTTTTACGTATTAGTGAAAAATATTAAAATAGTTACCATGTCTATTACTCATGTGTTATATTGATATTAATGTAATTAAGTATTGAATTCCATATACGTTAAAAAAATAATATCAAATTTCATATAAATTAAAAAATATTATTAACTAATCGTAAGATATCACCTCCAGATAGTGTTAGGCAACACTCATGTCCAATAACAATGCACATAAAACTCGATATTTAACTTGACTAATAACAATATAACACGTAAGAAAACTCTAAGTACCATTAATATCTTTTAGCATTTCTCTAAATTAATTTATACTATTACTAGACTCAATATTAAAATATAGTAATGCTTAACAGTTAACTCTATTAACATTTTTTATTATAAAATATCGCTAGCCTTTTACGCTATGAAACACATCTAATGAATAGATGGAACCGATTCAATTAACATAATTACTGAAATTAATTGGATCAGATAAGATAATAAAATTTAACATCTAATATATAATTGAATCGAATCTGAATAAATTTAAAAATATTAAACGTGGTCCAATAAATACCTCTACTACCTTAAGATTTCACTTAACATTTCTCATTATAAAATGCTCAAAAATATATTTATCCACAAAAATTGTAAACCATTATTATTATTATTATTATTACACTATTTTTACTCTTGTATATATACCAACCACTTTTTCTTCATTCTTTCTTATTTATACAAATCAAAAAAACACAAAGAACAAAAATTCATATTAACAATCTCAAATCTTAACCTTCCCAAAACAAAAATGGCTCTTTCCTCCAAACCCAACAAGATCTTCTCTTCTTCATCTTCATCATCACCATCTTTGTTCTTCTCTCAATCTTCAAATTCATCATCAAAATCCAAATCCAAATCCCTCTCTTTCCTCCACACCTCATCAAAATCAAAACCACAACTAAAAACAACCCAATTCACAAATACAAAAATCCATAGCATACTCAAAACGACAACACCCACAACCAAAACGACACCCCAAAAAAAATACCCAGAAGAAATTTCATCACCAAAACCCACCATTTTAGTCTCCGAAAAACTCGGAGAAGCAGGTCTCCGAGTTCTTCGCGATTTCGGCCACGTGGAATGCTTGTACGATCTTTCACCGGACGATCTCTGCTCGAAGATCTCAGACTGTGATGCGTTGATCGTCCGAAGCGGTACTAAGGTGAGTCGTAGGGTTTTTGAGGCCTCTAATGGGCGATTGAAGGTGGTGGGTAGAGCCGGTGTGGGAATTGATAATGTAGATCTGAGCGCCGCCACTGAGTTTGGGTGTTTGGTTGTTAATGCTCCGACGGCGAATACCGTCGCCGCCGCTGAACATGGGATTGCTTTGCTTGCCGCCATGGCTAGGAATGTTGCTCAGGCTGATGCTTCCATTAAAGCTGGTAATAATTATTAATTAATTAATTAATTAATTAATTAATTACTGAAAAGATAATAATAATAAATATTATTATTAATTAAGATTTATGATTATGTTTTAAAAATTAATTATTAGGCTGTGTTTTTTAAGATAAAAACTTTAATGGAATAATAATAATAATTTTTAAGTGAAATTATTTTATATACTATTTTTTTAATTTTTTTTTAAAAAATTAATTATTATGCTGTGTTTTTGATGATAAAAACTTTAATGGAATAATAATAATAATAATTTTTAAGTGAAATTATTTTATATACTATTTTTTTTAAGTGGGTTGTTTATATGAATTTTAATTATAATTTAAGTTGTTTTGTTAATTGGTGGTAATAATTAATTGCTAAAACATAATAATAATTATTATTAATTAAGATTCATGATTATGTTTTTAAAAGTTTAATTAGGTTGTGTTTTTTTTTGTTAAAAATAAAAAAGTAACAAGACTATAATTTCATTTTGTTTTCATTTATAATAATAATATTAATTAATTAATTACTAAAATAATCATGATAATTATTATCATTATCATTAATTAAGATTTATGATTATATTTAAAAAAAAGAGAATTATTTTATATACTATTTTTATATTAAAGTAATAATAATAATAATTCAATTGTTAATTAAGATTTAAAATAATTGAATGATTATTATTTAATATATATTTATGAAAATCAATATATAAAATTAATTTTTGTAAAAATAAAATTTGATTTATTTTTTATAAAAATTATGTCCAAGGTTTAATATTTTTTTACAAAATACATGTGAAATTTACTATTTTAAACTAAATATCCAAACAATTAATAGTGTAAATCACATGATTTAAAAATAGTTAATTATTAGTTATTGTGTTTTTCAACATGATGAGGTGAGATTAATAAGGAATAAAATGAATTGATAATTTGTGTAATAAATTAAGAAAATTTTGTTACTTTTAATTTTTTATTTTTTTGGTTAGACATGTGAAAAAAGTTATTTATTAGTCAATTTTTGGATATTATATTGATTATAGATCCATGAACTTTTGTCCATCTATAGCTATAAATTTGTCCAATTCTTCTTCTTTTATTTTGTTTCAAGATCTAAATTTTAAAAAGTAAATAGTTATTGGGTGTCCAATAACATGGCATATGTATATATTATATATATAATTTAATATTGAATCACACATAATCTAATATTAAATTAAATTTATAAAATTTGTTTGATTAATTGTATTAAATTATAGTGTAAAATATTATATAATATGTTAAATTTTGATTTATATTAAAATATTATATATATTTATATATTAATCAATACCAAATATAATATTACAAAAAAAATATGATAGAAAATAAAATTTAATATAATACAATACGATATAATACAATGTACCAAACTCATCCGTAAATATTATTATATTACACCACATGTACTTAGTATAATTAGGTTATTAACTACCCAAAAAATTAATAATTAAGGTAATTCAAAATCTAAACTTTGAGTTGTAACAATTTTAATTTTAACTGTAAATTTTCGGTAGATTCTTTAATAAATTGTTTTTTTAACTCTTTATCAAATATTTTTTTATTATAATTTCTTTTTTAAAATTGTGTCAAACCAACATTTTCATCTATTTTGAAAATTTATAGCAAAAATTAATGAACTTAAACACGTGTGATCTAATATTAAATTGCATTTAATCACACATCTACATCATATAACAATGGACACTTTAAAATATCATGTAGATCATTGTATTGTGTGAAAACAAAAATACTTGTTGGTTTGTTTTGTTTTTATTTTATTTTATAAATATTAAAATATATATTTTTAATTTTGAAATTTGACTCCAAACTTGTGGTAAGAAAATCCAAATAATTGTTGAAAAATTTATGGTCCCCACATATTAAATTTAGAAAATTAAAGAAAAGTAATATGGTTAGGTGTAGAGTTATTTATGTCACATATGAATTTCATTAGCATATAATATATAAATAAATATTTTACACATATATATATTTTATTTGAAGTTTTTCTTTGTCATTTTTTTTATAGAAAATTCATTTTTCTTAACTATTAACTTTTGCTACTAATCTTGGTAACAAATTAGTTGGAACAAATTTGAAACTGAAATTACAATCAGAGTATAATATGAAGGCTCGAACATAGATGTGAGCTACCATATTAACGGACTCTTTATTAAAAATAATAGAAATATTTCTCAAAAGAACAAATAATTTCTTACAATCTTTAATAAGATGACCAAATAAAGAAATCATAGAAAAAAAACTTCGTAAAGCTTACACAACACAAAGACAATTAAATTCAATATTATTTATTTTTAATATGTTTAGATTCAATAATTATGTTGATTATTCTCCAATTTTGAGAATAATAATAAAAAAATTGTCCACAATATATTAATTTGGTGGGGCCAAATTTGAATCTTCATTCATATTTTTTTTACTATTGAAGTAGGTATGAAAATGATGTTTAGAGAAAATTAAATAAAAAATTAGGTGTGATATTAAAATCTAAGTGGAAAATGGCATTGGATGCTTTTGTACCGACGCATTAAATTCAATATATTATTATGTAAATATAGATATTTTATTTAGTATATATACACTATATCAATATGTGATAAGATTTTATTTATTTTTTTTATTTATAGTTATATTATTTAGTATGTGTAATAAAGGTTAAAAAAAAATAAACTATCTTATTTTTTTTTTTTTGAAGACATAAACTATTTTAATTGATTTTAAATAAAGCTATTTAAATAGATTCTAGGTAATATGGGTTGACTATTATGTATAGTAGCAAGTTGGTCAATAATTATTAATCATTATTTGATTTGATCAACACCATGCTTAAATAATTTAAGCTGGTTTGTTTTGTTGGGTTGTGCAACTATTCTGATGTTGAGATTTGTGCAATTTTATTTTGACTATGTTCAAAGTTGGATTTTAGTGAGAAATAATAATAAAGTATGAATAGAACAAAAGAAAATATTCATGTATGGTATGAAAATTTTAGTTGAATTAATTTTTTATTTTTCCATATAATTTTTTTCTTTTATATTAAATATTGGAATATTTATTTTTTATTTTTTATATATATTTTTTTGATTAAAATTTAATTTCCAAATATTATTAGGATCTTAAAATAAGAATCCCTGTTTTAAAAAGATAATATTATACTTATTGAAATAATTATGGGAGACTATGTAGTTTGATTTGTTACAAATAATTATCTAGTTATATTTATTTTAGTTAACTACTTTGATAACATAAAGTCAATAGTTTATGTAAAAATAATTTAAATACTATTAAATTTTTATTTAAATTATTCTTGCATAGATAGTTAATTGCAATAAAATCTATTGCTTAGTGAGTTTTGTCACCAAATTTTGTACATAGGTAACTGCAATAAATCTATATGCTATATATTAACATTTAAAAAAAAAAAAAAAGCTTACCAATTCATGCATTTGATTTTGATTAATGTCATCATTCAATTTCACTATTATGAGCAGGAAAATGGGAAAGAAACAAGTATGTAGGAGTGTCAATGGTGGGAAAAACCTTGGCAATTATGGGGTTTGGAAAGGTTGGATCGGAGGTAGCGAGGCGAGCAAAAGGGCTTGGAATGCACGTGATTGCGCACGATCCATATGCAGCCGCCGACAGAGCTCGTGGTGTCGGGGTAGAGTTGGTGTCGTTCGACCAAGCCGTTTCAACCGCCGACTTCATTTCTCTCCACATGCCTCTCACTCCTACCACATCTAAACTCTTTAATGATGACACTTTTTCTAAAGTGAAAAAGGGTGTTAGGATTATTAATGTTGCAAGAGGTGGTGTTATTGATGAAGAGGCTTTGGTTAGAGCCCTTGATGCTGGAGTTGTTGCTCAGGTTGAAAATTATGGTCATTTTTTGTTTAGTGTCTTAATTATTTGACTATTATAGGATTATTTACAGTGAAACCTTCTTATATTTATTTTTCTTCGTAAATTTAAGGTATCAGCTGGATATTATCGTTAAATACCAACTAGATTATTACTGTATTAGTTTCGAAGTCTTACTTTCACGTATACACAAGTGTATACAGTGATCATCCAGTTGGTATTTAACGGTGATATTTAACTGATACTTCAAATTTATAAAAAAAAAATAAACATAATAAAAGAATCATATCACTAAATAAAATAAAGAGTTAAGTGTATAATTTAAGAAATAAAGGGATTTCGCTGTTAATTACTCTTTATATATTTATATATATATATCTATAACTAATTTTGTTTTGTATAAATTTGGAGAAAAATACAGGCTGCACTTGATGTGTTCACAGAAGAGCCTCCACCTAAGGATAGTAAGCTAGTGCAACATGAAAATGTCATTGTTACACCTCATCTTGGAGCTAGTACAAAAGAAGCACAGGTATTAATATATGATTTATTATAAATATATATATGTCAAAATGTCTAATGATCCCTTTAAAATTAAGAAAAAATATATATTTAAATATTAGTTTTATAGTAGTGACTTTTTTTGGTACCTTTAGGTTGGGATTTTTTATTTTTAGCAATTAGAGAAATTATAATTCAATTCTTTCTCTGTACTGAAAACAGGATTAAAACATTTAGTTGTTCGTGTGTTTCCTTATGCACGTATGCAATTTATTATATTTAATTTTTTTTAGTATCATAAATTATTTAAAATTTATTATGTTGGTATCAACTCTTGATACCAACTGTTACCATTAGATCAACAATGGTAACTCGAACTGGCGGAATTTGATTGAGCTTAAGGGCTTTCTTTCTCCCGAAAAACGATAGATTAACATGTGGTGCATAAGTATAATGTATATCGTCATATAAAAAGAAATTGGGTTATTATTTCTTTAGATACCAAAAATATAGATGTTCCTACTAATAAAGATAAAATGTAATATGTATATATATAGTTCAATGTATATGTATTAGTATAATCTTTATTGATGAGAAAAATTTGGGTCTCTATGCTCTAATCCTACTCCATATCTAATAATGGATTTATACACATTTTAGGAAGGTGTAGCCATAGAAATAGCAGAAGCTGTAGTTGGAGCCTTGAATGGTGAACTATCTGCAACTGCTGTCAATGCACCAATGGTCCCTCCTGAGGTAATAATATCATGATTTAGTCACTTGGAATAAGTATATTTTCATAATTTTACTTAAAGCAAAGTGTTTTGTTTTGTTTTGTTTTGTCTTTTATGTTATGTGCTTTTAGGTTCTATCCGAGTTGGCTCCATATGTAACATTAGCTGAGAAGCTTGGGAAATTAGCTATGCAACTTGTGGCTGGAGGAAGTGGAATCAAATCGGTAAGAGTTATTTACAAAACAGCTCGAGACCCAGATGACTTCGACACAAGACTTCTTCGAGCCATGATCATCAAGGGCATCATCGAGCCTATATCGGCCTCTATTGTTAATTTAGTGAACGCAGATTTCACAGCCAAACAAAAAGGACTAAGAATAAGCGAAGAGCGAGTCAGGGTTGATACATCCCCAGAGTTCCCAGTTGACTCAATCGAGGTTCGAATCTCGGGTGTGGAGTCTAGGTTTGCTAGCTCGGTTGTGGAAAATGGAGAGGTAAAGATTGAAGGGAAAGTGAAATACGGTGTGCCTCATTTGAGGTGTGTTGGGAATTTCGATGTGGATGTTAGCCTCGAAGGTAACCTAATTTTGTGTAGACAAGTTGACCAACCGGGCATGATTGGTCAAGTTGGGAACATTTTGGCTTCGCAAAATGTTAATGTGAGTTTTATGAGTGTGGGAAGAATTGCCCTTAAGAGAAAGGCTATTATGGCAATTGGTGTTGATGAAGAGCCTAATAAGGATACCCTTTTGAAAATTGGACAAGTACCTTCTATTGAAGAGTTTGTGTTCCTTAATCTATAGAAAGAAAGAACAAAAATTAGGTATGAATATTGGTCTAAATGGATGGTTGGAAATTCCTAATTAAATAAAAAGGTTATTATATAGAACTTTGTGTGTCATATGTTATGTAATATGTTGTTTTGTAATCTATTTTTGGGTGTTGTCTATTAGTGATGTTGTTGTAGTATTTCCCCAATAGATATGGGAGGCTTTTGTGGCTTTTTATGGCTCTTTTAGTTTTATCCAAGTTGAGTCAATGTAACATGTAAACTTTTGTTGATTTTTGTCAAGGTTTTGTTGATTTATGTAATTTATGTTATGCCTACTTTATTTAGATTTTTAATAAATTGAATAACAAATTTAAGAGTGTTTTTATTGAGAAAAACAATTTTTTTACTATTGTAGGAACAACAAATTTACATATTTATTTTTAACAAGGAAACATTATTGGTAAATAAATTTAACAGAAAATTCATAAGTAGATGAGCATTATACAAGACACTCTACTTATTATTTCTTTTTTTTTTTAAAAACAAAAAACAACCAAACAAAATTTGACTATTTTATGTCTGTTTTATTTTATATGCGTGCAAATTAATTAATTTTTTATTTTATTTCAATATTATAAATTATTCAAAAATTATAGAATACCTACTATAATCATAACTAACGTAAATCATAATATAAAGTAGAGTAAATAGTGACATAAGTACCTAAAGTTTTGAATTTTTAAGTGCCATAAATTTAATATTTTTTAGCGACATAAGTACACAATATTTGTAAAACTATAATTTTTCTTCAATTTGGGTACTACAAACTTTGTTATTACCCATATAAAGCCCAGATTCTAAATCATTTGGTCTAGACAAAAATATATGTGTATTATTAGTTGCTTTCAAATCTTCTTAATCAGAGGAAAATTATAATTTTACAAATATTGGATACTTATGCGTGCCGCTAACAAAAAAATTATTGAGTTTATGTCACTTACAAATTCAAAACTTTAAGTACTTAATTAATTTTTTTCGTCAAAATGACAACCCTACTTACCTAAAAAGTTTTCTAAATTTATTTATCAAAACATCAAATTAGTTTTGGTAATTTTTTTTTTCCTATTTAGGATTTTTTTTCCCTTGAACTATGATCTATGTATCATTGTACCCGTGAACTTTTCAATCCATTACAAATGTTCCCTAAACTATTCATAATATTGTAAATTAATCATTCTAAGTTTTATAACACATGATAAACAAAAGATGGCATCGCAGTTTAGCCAATTGCCATATCAGCACCATATGTATAATTTAACATTAAAAAAAAAATAAAAATTATGTATATTTAAAAGATCATTAAATTAAAAATTAATTAATGATTATAAAAATTACGTAAAATTAAATTATTTTTTCAAATTAATTACACACGTGGCATGAACATGACACTCATGTGGCAACTGACTAATAATCAGCCATGTTATCATTTTGTTATCATGTGTGACAAACTTGACAAAATGACTGATTTACAATACTGTGAATAGTTCACGAACTATTTTTAACGATCTAAAAAGTTCATGGACACAATAATACATAAATCATAGTTCAACAAGTAAAAATTCTAGGGTTTTTTTTTATTATTTTTACATTTTAAATTAGTTTTTTTTTTTTTTGTATTTTTATGAAAATCCATATAGCAACAAACAGAACAATCTAAATAGCAACCCACATAGAATCTACTGGAGCAACCCAAATCGTAAAAATTAAAAAACAAATTAAAAATAGTATATCATATGGGGTGATTTCCTAAAATTCTAAATAGTTTTTTTTTTTTTTTTTCGTTTTTGAAGTGATTAATTTTGGTAAATAAAGTTTCACTTTATTTTTGACAAAATTAACTTTTAATATTTTTCTCCTTAAAGTAAAATAATACACACTCTTCACTCTTGAGTTTTTGTCTCAAATAAAAGGAAAAGAGGGAAAAAAAAGCTCACCTTTTTCGAGTGGTCCAATCCAATCTAGGGTTTCCGATCTCAACCATACAAATTCAATTCGCCGGCGGCAACTTCGAAATGGCCGGTGCCGGAATTCACCCCTACCACCAGCAATGGCCACAAGCAGCCCCACCACCTCCTCCACCCGCCGCTGGTACAGCTCCTCCTCCCATACTCGTGGAAAACCCTAATCGTTCCGCTACTGATGAGGTTAGTATTTTTCGATGCATTTCGCTCAAATTCAGCTCAATTGAAGAAAATTTAAATGCAATTGTTTGTATTTTGTTTATAGGTTAGAACGATTTTCATTACGGGTCTTCCTGATGATGTTAAAGAGAGAGAACTTCAGAATCTTTTGAGATGGTTACCTGGATATGAGGCTTCACAAGTTAATTCTAAAGGGGAGAAGCCAATGGGTTTTGCTTTGTTTGCTTCTGCTCAGCAAGCCATTGCTGCAAAAGATACTCTTCAGGTTTAGTATCTAATCTGTGTTCATTAGCTTGGAACACAATCTTATTCTGTTTAATAGCTTTTTTAAGTGTTAAACACACAGAAAAATTTGAAAATTTTATTTATATGATTTAAACTCTTTTATTTACAAAAATACAGACTTCAATTAAACTGTTGGATATTTTTTTTTTTGTTTTTTGTTTTATAGTTGATTTATAGTTGTGATGATGTTGGTTTTCTTTTCTCGTTGTTTTTGAATGTTTTATAATTGATTTAATGTTGTTGTGAGATTGATTTCTTGTTGTTTTCTTACTTTTTGCTTAGAAAATTGTATTTTTATAATTTTGAAATTTTAAAATCTTATTCTGTTCAATAGCTTTTTTAAGTGTTAAAGACAGAAAAAATGGAAAATTTTATTTATACGATTTAAACTCATTTATTTACAAAAATATGGAATTCAGTAATCAGTTTGATTTTTATTTTTGTTTTATAGTTTATTTATAGTTGTGATGATGTTGGTTTTCTTTTTTGTTGTTTTTGGATGTTTTATAGTTGATTTATAGTTGTTATGAGAATGATTTCTTATTGTTTTCTTACTTTTTGTTGAGAAAATTGTAATTTTGGAACTTTAAAATTTTATTTTGTCAAATAGCTATTTTTAAGTGTTAAAAGTGTTTTTCTTTTGAAATTTTTGCATGATAGACTAAAAATTTGAAAACAATTACAAAAATATGTTAATACAGAGAAATTTTTATTTTTACAGTTTGAACAATTTTATTTACAAAAATACGGATTTCAGTAAATTGTTCGATATTCGTTGTTTTATAGTTGTTGTGAGATTGAATTCTCGTGTTTTAGTTGTTTTTTACTTTTTGCTGAGAACATCGTATTTAGTAATTTTGAAACTTTAGAATTGTATTTTTGTAAATAAAAACTTTAGATCGTAAAATTATAAATAAAACATAAAAAAAATATTTTTGAATAAGCCCCTTTTCTTTTTTGTTGGGATTTTTGCAGAATATGGTGTTTGATGCAGATTCGAAGTCGGTTTTGCACACTGAGATGGCCAAGAAAAATCTTTTTGTTAAAAGAGGTGAGTGAGGATAATTGGATTTGAATTTTTCTCAAGAACTGTTTTGTTTGTTAATGATTTGAACCAGTCTTCTTGAGTACAGATTTCAGCAAGCAACAGTAGAAAATTCAATAAAACAACATTAGGGAAACTAAAGCCATTTCAGCCATGGCTTTTGTTCATTGTATTTCTCAAAAGGGAAAGCAATGACAGAAAAGGATAGTGGTACTTTTGGACTTTGATGCAATTAGAGAATACTCCATTCATGCATAACCTTTCTCCCTATACTCACTTATTTATAGTATCCTATTTCCAATTTCCACTTAGAACACTCCCAATAGATGCTCCAAACTTGGTAATTTCTTTAAAATAGAGAGGAGAAGATACAAATTTATCAAAAAATATGGTATACAACAAATGCTATATTTTACATAAATTTTTAGAGGAATGAATAATGCTGATGAATGATGTAATGTAAAAGTTTGCTATAGAATAGATAAAGTAGAATTTTGGTAATGTATTTTAAGGGACAGATTAGAGAAACTGTTAGGAGTGCTTATAAAACTGTCATTCACTACAATGACTCATCTACACCCTTTATTTACTCTCTTCTACCATATTCCGCTACTCTTGAGGTCTAACAACTATTTTTTTTTTTAGTTTATGAGATTCAAAACATTATGCATGTCATCAAAAGCATGCTTAATTAACCTCTATAATGGTAGAGGACCCTAGATTTCTGCAAAAAATTTAACACAAATGATACCCAATCTATTATCTTTTATTATTGGTTGATAAAATGTGCTAATCTCAGTTAATTTATAGGAATAGTGGCAGATTCAAATGCTTATGATCAAAGTAAGCGTATGCGAACTGGTGGCGACTACTCACATGCTGGCTATACAAGTCCATCTCCTTTTCATCCTCCTCCACCACCTGTTTGGGCACATCATGGGTAAAAATTACTTGTTCAACTAATTGCCTTGATAGTCTACGCATTTCACTGTCTCACTAGCAAAGTGTTCGGTCTTGCTAGCATTATTATTTTATTGCACTGCTTATAACTTCAATATTTTTAATATATTTATTTTCTGTTACTTACATACTTGTATGGTGCAGGTATATGGCTCCACCGCCTCCTCCTTTTGATCCTTACGGAGGCTATCCTGTTCCTCCCGTACCAATGTCTGCTCCCGCTCCTGTGCCAGCACCTAGCAGCTATGTACCCGTCCAGGTGATCCTCTGTTCTATTTCTGCTTTCATTAAAAAATATTCTGTTGGTCTTTTGGGACATGTTTTCCAATTGGTTGTATAATTTAGCGAATTATATATGTCTATAGTACCATGACTACATAGTATAGAGATTTGACGAATATTATGTTTTTGTTTAACTGATGATCATATGTGCCCGTCGTCTAACCTTTCTTCTTTGATCTTGGAAAGTTATTGAAGTTAATAATAACTCTTAAATAAAAGCAATTTGATTTCTGAATTTATGATCATAGAGAAAAGTAGATGCCATCTGTCTTCTGCGGCTGCTTCCTCTGTCTTCTTTGTTTTCTTAATGTCCCCATGTTTTTTTTAACCTCGACTAGACTTTCTGGTTGTTCTTTCAGGAATGGTTTATTGAGAGAATCAGTTTGCTTTCTCATTCTTGATAAATGTCTTTTTGTTGCCAATTTATTGCAGAACACAAAAGATAATCCACCATGTAATACTTTGTTTATTGGCAATCTCGGAGAGAACATAAACGAAGAAGAACTGAGAGGCTTGTTCAGCGTGTACGGGCTTCCTTAAAGTCTGCTAATTTTATCTGTGTCATTTGGTAACCTAGTAATCTTAATTTTTTCTGTCATAAATTTCGGTACACAGGCAGCCAGGTTTTAAGCAAATGAAAATCTTGAGACAGGAGCGACATACTGTCTGTTTCATCGAGTTTGAAGTAAGTTTCGATTATCTGTTCTCTGCTATAAACTTGTTATTTGATTGTTAGTTGCATGTTTATCTTTCTATTGTGTAACGATGTGGTTTCTGTCTTCGTTGCAGGATTTGAACACTGCAACCCATGTGCACCACAATTTGCAGGGTGCAGTGATTCCTAGTTCAGGTTCTGTTGGCATGAGAATACAATATCCTTTAACTTGTTCACTGCATAATATTTCTTTTTGAGTAACTTGCGGCGTAAATACTTAAATTTAACTCTCGATTGCAGATAAATTCATGTGTCATTTTCTTGTTGGTATATTTAAATGAATTATCAATTAAAAAATAAAAATTTAATAACCTAGACCAATCAGAAATTGCCATGTGGTCATTGACTTGACACTTAAACGTTAAAAATTAGACTTGGGTAATTTTTATAACTGGGAGTTAGACTTAAATCTATACTGTGAATGCGATCTCATGAGGAGTTTGATCTTATATTTACTTTCATCTTTTGGTATCTATCTTACAATTGTTTTCTATACTTTTCCTTAACACCTGAGTACATATTCGAAAAATCCATTTGGGAAGAGGAAAGATGGCTTCCCAATGGGTGTACCGGCTGCTGCTGCCAATGGAGCTCCACCGGCTATGACATATCAGTAGCTAGCTCGAACGGGGGTGTACTCTGTTCCTTATGCTTCGACAAAATACAAATACTACTACTACTCATCTTGCAGCTGTTGCATGCATCCATCCCATTTCATATCAAGTCATCATCATTAAACATTTCTCCTACTACTCATGCAAATGAAATGAATTCACATTAGTGGCATCAATCGACATACCATTTCGGTCATGTTACCATGCTAGCTAGCTCTATATCTTTTTTGTTAAATTTCAAGACGTGCATTTGTCTGTATGTTGTGAAACCCGCCTCAACTTATTGCTGCAGATCGGGTCTGATTTTGTTTTTCATATCGAATTAACTCCTCTGTACATTTTAACATTTAGACTTGCCCCACCTTTCTATGTACACATATTGTTTTTCTCAACACATCATTATTCTGTGTTAGGGTTTATTAAATTTCTTCATTTCATGGCATATATATAATATATCATTTTCCATCATAAGCAGGGATCTGGTATTGTTGTGTTCATATTCAAAGATTATATATTGTAGAGAAGTAGTTACTCAAAATTGTTAGGCATTATTATATACAGGAGATCTTCATTCGAAAACCGAAGAGAGCTTTTACTCATGAGGAGGCCAAAGTGTAGCAGCTGTGTGTGTGTTCTTTCTTCTTTCAGGTATTTTTAAATTTGTTTTCGCAGTTGACAAGCAACCGAGAAACATTTCTAAAGAAGGTAAGCTCGAAACCATCGTTCTATTTCGAATGAAAATCGCTTTGTGTATATTCTTTCTACTTTTGATGGTAGACAGATTCTTTGCTGAAGATTTCTTGTTCTTAGTTTTTTCGTTTTGTTTTTTTGTGAAATTGTAACCGTTGAACACAGCTAAGAAGCAATACAAATGTGATTTAAGACTAGTAAAAGGAGGGTTTTGTGGATACACTAAAAGATAAAACTTTTATGTTCTTACCTATTTTGTTGGCTCAAGTTTTGAGTCATAAGTGCCTCATTCTATAAGGGTTACCTTAATAATAATCCCTTAATAATTCGTCTTGTCTTAATCGGGCGTCTCGTATACTTAGAAACATTGTTATTGGACACCTGCATCACTACTATGAAGTGGTGGTTTGTGAATAGTTAGCGATTTTTTAAATTTGATTACACTAATAGCAGTATAATACTTAGTAGTGATATCTAAATTAGACACCAAAAGACTTGATTTTTATTTTATGGTTAACATTTTTTTTATTTATTATGGTGATTGTAGTAAGTATAATATGACTTTATGACATAAGAGTTTTTATTTCTCTTTTTATAAATTTAGTATTTTATAAAATAAGCAAGAGACAAAATAAGAGGCTCAAACTCAATCAATAACTCAATAAAGTCCAACCACAAGCTTCTCTTCTCACACTCACTCACTCCAAATCTATTATCCAAAAGCTATAGCTTTTTTGTGTGGCTCTAACTATTTTTTTCCATTTTGTCTTCTAATATCAATAATGTTAACAAATTTCCTATCTCTACACCAACCTTTTAATCCCCAAAACAAAATATTGTTCCACTTCTACTTTTCTTCCATCTTTCTCACTTTAAGCTCATAACACCATGAATGACACAGTAGATAAATTGGTCATATTTCTAGCCAAGAGAGATGGAATCGACAAACTTGTCAAGACCTTTCAATATGTCTCCAAACTGGTCCACTGGCATGCCGAGTCCACTCACCCGAACATGGCTCAAAGGTTCAAGCAATGGGAAGTAGCATCAGGGCTAAGTCGAAAAGCCTTTCGAACAGGTCGGTTCTTAACTGGTTTCAATACCCTAAGGCGCAACCCAGGTGCCACCCCGTCTTTCAAATTCCTCGGTGTTTTGGCTAACGCGGGAGAAATGGTCTACTTCTTCTTCGACCACTTTCTTTGGCTCTCCAGAATCGGGACCTTGGACCCGAAACTTGCTACCAAGATGAGCTACATATCGGCTTTCGGTGAGTCTTTCGGGTACATTTTTTTCGTGGTAATGGACTTGATAATGCTAAAAAAGGGAGTAGAGAAAGAGAGAAAGCTTTTGAAGGAAAAAGGGAGTGATGATGATGAAGTGAGTGAGAGTATAAAGAAGATTAAAGTTGATAGAGTAATGAGGTTGATGAGTGTGGCTGCTAATGTTGCTGATTTGTTCATTGCTTTGGCTGAAATTGAGCCTAATCCATTTTGTAATCATGTCCTCACACTTGGGCTTAGTGGGCTGGTCTCTGCTTGGGCTGGTTGGTATAGAAATTGGCCCACATAATCATAAAAGAATAAATAAACTATGTGAATATAGCCATATTTTATTATATTTAAAGATTTACAATATTAATTAAGTTAATGTTTCAACTTATTATATTTCTTTTGCTTGTTTGGTGGTACTATTATTTCTTTCATTCATTTTGTATTGAATGAAATTACGTGCTATTTTGAATTAAATAACTCTTATTCTCTCTCTCATTCATTTTGTATTGGATCAAATTTATTATTTTGAAAAAGAAAAAGAAAACAAAATATCTCACATGATAATTTGGTTAATTAGAATTTTTGCTCCTCAAATTTTGACAAGTACTAAATTATGCCCCTTGAAATTTTTAGGCTGTTAAAAGTTTCCTCGAACTATTGAAATTGTTAAATTTATAGATTTTTGTTTAATTTTACTAACGTGAGTGAGTGTGATGTGGATGAAGTTCAAGAGGCACGAATTGGTACATGCCAAATTAACTTAATAATTAATAATGCTTATCAACAAGAGTAAATCAAATGATATTTTAGTGTTGCATAACAAAATAAAATTCTCCTATTATTGGTTTCATTTCTCAAAATACACAAACTTTTTAGGGAAATTTACAAAACATAGTATTTTTGGTAAAAATTTTATACTTTTAGGTACATATATATAGTGGCAAAAAATTGTATCATGCCCAAATGACTCTTACAGGCAAAATCAAAATTACAATCCTTCAAATCAAATCAGTAAATGTAGTCTATTCATTTAAAATATATTGAGTTTTGACCAAATTACAGAGCTAAAACGAACTCAGTAGCTACAAGATCAAGTTAAATATAAAGAATAGGAGAACTTAGTAGCTACAAGATCAAGATCACTTCCCACGTTCATCTCTCAAAATGAAAGAGTCTGATCATTAGAGACTCTATAAAAGGAGAACCTAAGAGTCTTAAATGATCATCTCATCTTCATTTACTGAACTCTTACTCAATCATTCACGCATAACATTACTATTATTATCAGTCCATTCTGATCATTGTATATTTTTATGGTGTTCTGTAAAAATAACATAAAAATAGTAAAAAAAAATTATATGAAAGTAATAGAAAAATAATATCTAAATAATATAAATATAATATACAATTATCAAAAAATCAACAATACAATAACAAGATACAATAACAAGAGTACATCAGAAAAATATATCATGAAAACATTAAAAGACTGTATTTTCTATAATAAAATCTTTAAAATGTAAAAAAGAAAAATTCAAATTTTATACAACTATATTTTTGTAATTTTTTTTAGTTGTTTTGTTTTTATGTATTTCTGAGATAAATTTCATTTTTTTATTTGGTTGGTGTTGAAAGAAGTAGCAAGATTTATTTGTTTTTATTTGGGACAAATGTTTTTTTTTTTTTTGTAATTTTTTTTTTTTTTTTTTTTTTTGAGATGGGGGACAAAGGAATTTGGATTTGAAAGTGTTTTTATCAATTATATATACATTTTTTTTTTTAAAAAAAAAAAGGTTTATTCCAATTGTTCTAGACTTCTAGTATGATTATTATATTAATATACATATTTATGGCACATATAATTAGACCAGCCTAACGCTCACCATAAATAAAAAAATATTTTTTAGAATAAATAAATAATATATAAATTCTCTCAAAAAAATATAATATATAAATTAATAAATGTTTTTTTATGCTTTTTCACCTGAACATTAGTCAAATTAATTCAAATATATGTTATTTTATATTTATAGTTTATTAGGTTGGTATGGTTGCATTAAATTAATTTCTTCTTTGAATTGACTCACTATTATTTTTATTTTTTTAACGTAGTTGATAATTTGTTACGTTAAGTAAATTTGCTCCTAATTATTATTATTATTATTATTATTATTGATTTTCAAGTTAAGAAATAATAGTCAAACCAAGTCTCACAACATGAGATACTTGTGTTGTTTGTTTAAAAATAAAATATATGTTATGCACCATTTATTTATATATAATTATAAAATAATATTTGTAGAATAATGCTTAACATGATAAATGAGTAATTAATTTAAAATTGATATGTGTATACAGTGACAGATCCATTTTTACTTTGTGGTGGCTTATTTATCATTAAAAAATATTTATACCTATATTATAATCACTCTTACTAGATTTATTTAATTTTATGGGGGCTTTTCTACTATTTTAGTCTACAATTATCAAATTAAAAAAATTACATTTAATTTTTTAAAAGGCAATATTTTTATTAGTGGGGCTATAGCCCCCATATAAGCACTACTGGGTCCGTCCCTGTGTATATATATTTATGAGTATGTTTACAATATATCTCCTTAAAAGGAATGCTAAGCACTCTTTATCTATTTGGTTATCTTAAATTTTTTTTTTGTCTTTATCATATTCGTTTACATTGTAAATATTTAAGATATTTTATAAAATTTTAAAAAATTTAAAATAATTTATAATATAAAATGCAGTGTACAAATTATCTATTTCACACGCTTGAAATACATTGTTTAAACCCTGTTTTCATTGTGTTATATTTTTTAAAATTTTGTAGGATATTTTAAATAATTATAGCGTACATGACTATAAAAAAAATTAACTAAAAAATTATTTTAAATATCAAAACAAATAAAAATGTATCATTACATTCTTTTTAAATGATGGATTATATATTTTTTTTTAATATTTATTATAAAAAGGAAAGTTTCTTTCTATCCATTATTGACTCTTACAAATATTTTCATATTGTGCACTATCATTACACTATTTTTTCTTAAAGTGAGAAATAGATGATGAAGACAACACATTCGTTGACATGATCTTATCCCAAAAATAAAAGTATAAGAAAACAAAAAGAAAAATAGATGATAAAAAAACAAAAGAAAAGAGAAAAGAGAATGTGTACATAATAATGAAAAGAAAAGAAAGGCTAATAAGATTTTGGCTAATTTGGTTTTTGCAATGTATCAAATTATACCATATCAAGTTCTTAGGTGGATAAATTTTTTTTTCTGAACTATTGATATTGTTAGATTTAAATTTTTTTGTCTAATTATACTAATGAAAGTTTGATTTTGACGTGAATTACAGTTCAGGGGGCATTTGGTACATGTTAAAATTTAGGAGTATAATTTAGTAGATATTAAAGTTTGTAGGGTATAATTTGGTGATATCAAAGTTTAGGAGCACGATTTAATACATAAAAAATCATTTTATTAGTAAAGTTGAATAGAATTTGACAAAAATCTTTAAATCTAATAATCTCAAAAGTTTAGGGAAATTTTTAACGGTATAAATAATTCGAGGGGTATAATTTGGTGCATGTGAAAGTTTAGAGAGCAAAAATTGTAATTAGTCTAAAATTGTATTTCCTGCACTTTTCAGGCTGCTAAAAATTATTCTGAATTATTGAGATTATTGATTTAAAGACTATTATATACTTAATTAAGGAGGTGTGGAAATATGAATACTAATACCACTACAATTAATATATCACTATTAGTATAATTAAGTATCGAATATAATCATGTTAAAAATTATTAGTGTCTATTTTAGTATAAATTATTAAAATTAATGTATTGCTCTAGACTAAATTAATGCATTTCAATAAAGCATTGCTATGGTGCCTATCACTACTACAATGAGACACCTTATAAATAGTTAGCAGCTTTTTATAATATTTATTAAAGTAAAATAAGTGAGATCCGATATTGTGCATCAACAACGATATTACACCTCATAAGAGTGCTAGACACCATGAATGTTATTTAGCATTTCTCATTGTGCATCAACAACGATATTACATTTCATAAGAGTGCTAGACACCATGAATGATATTTAGCATTTTTCAACTCTATATTGAGTCTTACTTATTTTACTTTAAGTGATAAATCTAAAATTTTGAGTTTGTAACTGATATAAACTCAATAATTTTTTAATGACATAAGTACTCAATGTTTGTAAAACTATAATTTTTCTCAAATTTTGTCAATACAGATTCTGTTTTGAATTCATTAAAATGAAATTTAAAAGTAACTGACACTACATGTTTCTGTTCAAATCCAATGATATAGAATTTAAGTCTTATATATGTCCTATTTAAGACAATATCAGAGTATATACTGATGAAATTAGAGAAAAATTACAGTTTTACAAATATTAGGTACTTATGCTGCTAAAAAAAATTATTAAGTTTATGCTTTTTACAAACTTAACTTTAGTACTTATGTCACTATTTACTTTAAAAAGTATAAAAGATCGCTATCTATTTAGATGGGGCTTGATAGTAACGCTCAATAGTCAATAGTAATAATAAGAGTTATTTGCGACGATTTTTTTTTTTTTATGTTTTAATTTTATACACTTAATTCTTTTTTTTGTGTGTGTGGAAAAACTCCTTGTGTTTATTTTTTTTTTTGTAAATTTGAGGTGTCAGTTAAATATCACCGTTAAATACTAACGAAATTATTACTGTATTGATTTCGAAATTTTACTTTCACATATATACAGGTGTACACAATAATCATTTTATTAATATTTAAATTTAACTGTAATATTTAACTGATGTCTCAAATTTATGTAGAAAAAAAAATACACTTAAGAAATTTTTGCTAAAAAAAATAAGAATATTTGGGCGCCAATTATTCTAATAATAATAATAATAAATAATGAATAGTGCTGTGTACTGCAGTGTTGGTTGGCACTGACAATATTGTTAATATTCACGCCTATGTGAACACTTTTAAGAATGACAGACAGCAACCTTTTTCTTTCTTAATTCCAATCTAACTCAACTCAAACTCAACTCTCTTGTTAACAATAATGCTTTAAAGAAAAGATAATGGAATTTATTATTATCTAATAATAATACTAAACATATCACACGTTTTAATGCTTAATCAACATTCAAGACCAACTTCAATACATAGTCAAAATAAATAAACTATACTAAAAAAACTTCAAACATTCAGGCATGTGATTGATTCTTTCAATATATATATAATGAAATCCACAGTCATCACACTCATCAGTGTTGTGACATAATTATTAAGCATAGTATAAAATCAAGTTTGGCATTTACTACTAATTCAAGCCCACCATCAACCCAACCACCTCTGCAGATTTCTTACTCAAATACAGAAACAAAAAGACTACTTTTTTATCTTTGTGAGTTGGGTTTTCAAGCAATTTCAATGGCTTTCTAGATCTTTCTTCCCATCTTTTCAAAAGGGTAAGTGTCTTTTTTCCCATTAAACCTCAAAAGCTTGTAACTTTGAACTTTGAAGCCATTAAAAACAAGTTTTTTAGGTATGGAGTTTGGGGTTTTGAGTTTCTTGCTATTGTTGTTCTTAACCTTTTCTTTTTCAACTCACAATGTTTTTTGCTCACTAAACTCTGATGGGGTCACTTTACTTTCACTCATGAAGGAATGGGATTATGTTCCTTCTTCATTAAATTCAACATGGAATGATTCTCATTCCACTCCTTGTTCATGGGTTGGTGTTCAATGTGATAATACAAGAACTTATGTTAAATCCTTAAATTTCTCTAATTTTGGCATTTCTGGCAAAATTGGACCTCAAATTGGGAACTTGAGCCATTTACAAACTATTGATTTTAACTTAAATAGCTTCTCTGGTTCAATCCCCCAAGAATTGGGTAACATTCCTTTTCTTGAAACCCTAACTCTTGAGTCCAACTTACTCACTGGTGAAATACCCAAAAACCTAAACAAGCTGAGAAATTTAAGGTATCTTAGCTTTTTTGATAATTCTCTGTTTGGTGAAATACCTGAATCATTGTTTGAGATACCAAGTTTGGAAGAAGTGTATTTAATGCATAATAATTTGAATGGTTCGATTCCTTCAAATGTTGGGAATTTGACTAATCTTGTTAAGCTTTATTTGCATAGTAACAAGTTATCTGGTTCAATCCCATCTTCAATTGGGAACTGTTTTATGTTAAAGGAGCTTACTTTAAATGATAATCAGTTATTTGGGGTTTTACCAGATAGTTTGGGAAACCTAAAAAGACTTGAATATTTACATGTTGGGATGAATGGTCTTGTGGGTAGAATTCCTTCTAGTTTGGGTAATTGTAAGAGTTTGTCTTTTTTAGACATTTCATGGAATAGTTTTAATGGAAATCTTCCTTCAAGTTTGGGAAATTGTACTGAGTTAAATGTCATTGCTGCTACTCATAGTAATATAGTGGGAACTATTCCTTCTTCATTAGGGAAACTTCATAAGCTTAATAATCTCTTGCTTTCCGAAAACCATTTTTCGGGGAATATACCACCCGAGCTTGGGAACCTTAGAGTGTTGACACTGTTAGAGTTGTACACAAACCAACTCGAGGGTGAAATTCCCAACGAGTTAGGGTTGCTAACAGGGTTGCAGTATCTCGGTTTGTTTGACAATAGATTAACCGGCGAAATCCCACTTAGTGTATGGAAGATTCCTACACTTCAACATGTCCTTGTTTATAATAACAGTCTTTCTGGGGAGTTGCCTTTGGAGATTACTCATCTGAAGCAACTCCAAAACTTGACATTATTCGACAACAAATTCTCGGGAACCATTCCTAGAGAGTTGGGGATAAACAGCAGCTTAGTGTTATTAGATGTTACTAATAATGATTTCAGTGGTGAAATGCCCTCAAATCTTTGCTATGGGAAGAAATTGAGGGTGTTGAATATGGGTGGTAATCGATTTCATGGTAGCATACCGTCTCAAGTGGGAAGTTGTTCGAGTCTCGAGAGACTGATTCTCGGGAAGAATAACTTCACTGGGGTTCTTCCCGAGTTTGCAATGAATTCAAAGCTTTTGTTCTTGGATATCAGAATGAACAGATTATCAGGAGCTATTCCAGCAAGCTTGGGAAACTGTCACAACATCAGTTCCATTAATCTTTCGATGAACATGTTAAGTGGGTTCATTCCAATAGAGCTTGGAAAGTTGACACTCCTTCAAAGCTTGAGTCTTTCACACAACAATTTGGTGGGGTCTTTGCCATCTCAGCTTTCGGCTTGTACTCAGTTGAGTGTGTTCGATGTTGGATTCAATTCGTTGAACGGTTTCATTCCATCGAGTTTTAAGAGCTGGACAGGGCTATTCACTTTGACATTAAGTGAAAATCGTTTCACTGGCGGTATTCCAAAGTTCTTGTCTGAATTTAAAAAGCTTTCAGTACTAGAACTCGGTGGAAATCGTCTCGGGGGAGAGATTCCTTCTGTTCTTGGAGCATTCGAAAATCCATTTTACTCGTTGAACCTCAGCAATAACGGTTTGACAGGAGAACTTCCATCAGAAATAGGAAAAATGAGGCTTGAAAATTTCGATATATCTCATAACAACTTGACAGGAAGTTTAACAGCTCTTCAAAACATGGTTTCATTGCTCAAACTCGATATCTCATACAACGATTTCACCGGTGAAGTCCCACAAAATTTGATGAAGCTGCTGCAATCCTCTCCAACTTCATTTGCAGGCAATTCAGGTCTTTGTGCTCGTTGTCTCGAATCAAACATCTCAACTTGCAACCGAAACAACATTTTACAGCTTTGTGAGTCTCAATCAAGCAAAAGAAATAGCTTAAGCATTGTAGAAATAGCAATGATTTCGCTTGGCTCGGTTGTTGGTTTTGTTATGTTAGGATTGTCTTGCTTGTTTTTCTTATGCAAAAGGCGATCGAAGCAGCAAACAACAAGGATCTCTTCACCAGGACCATCTTCATTACTAACCCGAGTAATGGAAGCCACAGAAAATCTAAGTGACAAGTACATAATAGGCAGAGGAGCACATGGAACTGTTTACAAAGCTTCAATGAGTTCAGATGAAGTTTTCGCTGCAAAGAAGCTTCTCAATGTTGGTTACAAAGAAGGAAGTGTTGGTATGGTTAGAGAAACCGAAACACTAGGGAAAATCAGACACCGAAATCTTGTTAAAATCGAAGATTTCTGGTTAAGAAAAGACTATGGCTTGATACTCTATCGGTACATGGAAAATGGTAGCCTTTATGATGTTTTACACGAAAACAAGCCACCGGTCGCTCTAAACTGGAGCGTTCGTTATAACATAGCGGTTGGAACTGCACATGGATTGGCTTATCTTCATTTCGACTGTGATCCTGTCATTGTTCATCGCGATATCAAACCGAGCAACATACTTTTGGATGCTGATATGGAGCCACATATTGCTGATTTTGGTATTGCCAAGCTTTTGGATAAGCCTTCAAACTTAGCAACAGCTTCCATTTCAATTGCTGGTACCATTGGCTACATTGCACCAGGTATAAATCCTAATTTCTTTTCTTGAATAAATATGTATTTTGTTTTATGAGTGTTCAATATTCATTATCAACTTTGAATGTTAAATAATTAGCAATTTTACTCTCTAAAATATTACTAAACTATTTATTGCTGCCAAATTTATTTGCTTTAGTAAAAAAGCGCGATTTGGCAGTAGTAAAAAGTTGGATGGCAACAAATGGTAGTTGGCATAGCTCGGGAGTAAAATTACTAATTATTTAATGAAAGTTCTATATTTCACTAACAATCTTAGTTTAGAGGGTGTGATTTTTTTGGGTCAAAGTTCAAGGGGCAAAATTCTTATTTATTTTTCTATCTTTGTTTGTCTCAAAGTTCATGTTTTTTACTTTAATCGACTCCTTTTACTAATAAGAGTGTGTCCCTCGAATTGTTAGTAATGTTAAATATTCTATGTTGTTGAAATATGAGATTTTTGTTAGATTTCGTTACACTTCTATTAAATAATTAGTAATTTTTCCCTTTTCTGATTTAATAAAAAGACACCATTTGGTGCGCTAAATATGATAGTGTCATAATTCGAGTGTAAAATTACTAATTATTTTACATAAATTCGGGGAAAAAATATTTAGCATCGTAATAGTTTAAGGTGAAAACACCGGTTTATTCTTTTTCTTTTTGATTTCGGTCTCAAAGTTCATGTTTTTAACTTGTTTCTTACACTAACTCATTTTGCTTATTTTGATCATGACAGAAAATGCATACACAAGGAGCAAGAGCATGGAATCAGATGTATACAGTTATGGGGTAGTTTTGCTCGAGATTTTAACCCGAAAACAGGCATTGGATCCATGTTTTCGAGAAGAAACCGACATTGTAGGTTGGGTTAGAGAGTTATGGAGCAAAGGTGGAAAAGAAATGGTGAATGAGATAATTGATCCAAGCCTTGAGAAGGAAGTTTTTGATAATGATTTGGGTATTAAAGAACAAGTGATTGAAGTTCTTATGGTGGCTTTGAGATGCACTGAATATGATCCTAACAAGAGACCTTCAATGAGAGATGTTGTCAAGCAACTCTTAGATGTCAATTCGCGCCGAACACAAAGCTTGAAAATTTAGCCTAAGTTTATTTTTCAGTAACAATCAAATATTAAGTTTTTTTTTTGTATGACATTAATATCTTTTGTTAGACTTTTAGAACTTCTGTAAGTATTTGACTGTTATCAAACTCTGCCAGAAGATATTAATGTCATCAAGGAAAAAAATTTAAGTATTATGACTGCAATTGCAAAATAGGTTTTTTTGGGTTTTTTTTTTTTGGTCTCGTTCTATTGTGGAGTAATTTATAGTATTGTTGAAGTAATCGAGAAATAATATTATCTCGATAATACTATTCTGGAGATTGGTGTTGTAGTTGGAGTATAATTGGGTTTTATATATAATGTAATAATGTTTCTAATTGTATTAGTAACTAATTTTGTTTAAGCAAATGATTAATCATACCTCTTCTTTCCCCAACTCTATGATTCATTTGGAGCTAGAAAAGTTTTCAAGAGTTCTTTATCAAGCTAAATTTGCTTACCAATTAAAGAAGACTTTAATCATGGTTTAAGGCTTGGAGAATAATTAAATTAGTGCAATATTTTTAGGAAAAAAAACATTTTTCAGATTTTTAGAAAAAGAAAAAAGAAAATAAATCATTAATTTATAGTAAAGGCATAGGTATTATTAATTGTTAGCATACGAAAGTGTATAGTTGATTAACTAAGAATAGATGAATATATAGTAAGGTGTATGAGTTCCATCTTAAAATTAATTGACAATGGGAAGAGTAGCTCATGCTGTAAATATGATTTAAATTTAAGTATTTATGCCACAAATTACTTAATTAATAAATATCAATTACAAAAAAAAAAAAAAAAAAAAAATTGAAGCTAATCAAAATGGGATTACGATCGGACCAAATCCAATCCAATTCTTAATTTTCTACTCTAGGGTGAAGAAAACTTCGCCAAATTCTCTAATTCATCATTTTGTGTCTCATTCTAATTTCTCAATTTTAATTTCTCTACTATAATATTAGTATTGGTATTGGTATAAATTTTTCTAATTTAAAATTTAATTTCATATACATTTATTTATATTAAGGTGTAGTAATATTTATTTCATATACATTAATCTCTATCTAATATTAATTAGTTTTGATGATTGGAAAATATTTAACATAATGTATTATAATTACATATAAACATGATAAGAGTTGTTAACAACCAATTAATTAGGTATAATCTTACTTTATTATACAAAAGATTCCACGTTTAAATGACTCATCCAAATTCAATTCAATGAAAGAAGTCTTTAAACCAAACTTGAATCAATAAAGACTTCCTTCAAATGAAGTCAAAAACCTATGTTTGGTCAACTCAAAAGAAAGAAAATATTGGATCCTTTTCAAAAAAAAAAGTAGTATTTTAAAAAATTACTAAAACAAATATATGTATTTTTAAAATAATTTTATTATGGTGAAAAATTTATATCCCTACAATTTTAAAACAACAATATTTACTATATAGTTATTGGGAGCACTCTATAAAAGAACACTAACATATTTTATATATAGATAATTATATAAAGTATTATTTTTTGTAAATTTTTTATTTTTTTTATATTTTTTACAGTGTTCTATAAAAATAATAAAATAATTATATAAAAGTAACAGAAAAATAACATCTAAACGACAAATAAAAAAATAAGTAAATAATAAAAAATTAATAAAAGTGTAATATAAAAATACATCAAAAGACTTCATAATCTATAAATAAAATTGTAAAAATATTTAAAATATTTAAAATTTCGTACAGTCTTATTTTTATATATATATTTTTTTGTTATTTTTATGTATTTGTAAAATAATCCCCAAAATAAAAAAAAAAATAAAGAATATAACTTCTCGTTGAACAAAAAAATGTCCTATTATTTAAGAATTTATGAGTATGGTTTGTCAAGTCATTAAAGTTCATTCAAAAAAAACAAAAGCATTGCCTCAATTATTATTTTTAAGAGGTCATTTTGGCCCCAAAACATACTTTTGATTCTACCAAAAGTTAAAGAAAAAGCTATGTTTGGTATGGCTTGCAAATGTTGTATATAAGGATTAATGCATTATCATTCTCTAGCACCAAACAAAGCACTACTTAACACCATTTACTACTATACACTCCATACTTTGTTTCAATGATTACTTAACACCATTTACTACTATACACTCCATACTTTGTTTCAATGGCTTAATAAACTTCCATGAAGTTTTTGATGTTCTTTTCCTTTTTCTTCCATCCAAGCTTTGAATAGGTAAGATTCCATAAATCCCATTTCTTTTTTCACTAAAATTCTTGTTCTAAGTATGGAGTTTGGTTTGTCTAGTTTCTTGTTGTATATGTTATTATGCTATTCTTTTTCTATGCACAAAGTTTTTGCTTTGAGCTCTGATGGAGTGGCTCTCCTTTCACTCCTCGAAAAATGGGATTCCGCTCCCTCTTCCTTGATTTCGAGCTGGAATCATTCTGATTCCACTCCTTGTTCATGGCTAGGAATTGAATGTGACAATACTCACCATGTCAAAACCTTAAGCCTCTCTAGCTATGGAATTTCAGGCCATATTGGACCTGAAATAGGCCAATTAAGAAGTTTGAAGACTCTTGAATTGAGTTCAAACTACTTATATGGCTCAATCCCACAAGAATTGGGATATTGTACTCTTCTAGAGAATTTACTCTTAGCTCATAACAAACTCAATGGAGTGATACCAATTAGCCTAAAACACTTACAAAACCTAAGAGTCCTTGACTTGTATAACAATTCTCTAAATGGGAATATACCTAAATCTTTGTTCCAAATTCCAACCATAGAAGAAGTGTATTTAGGCCTTAACAACTTAAGTGGTTCAATCCCTTCAAATGTTGGGATCATGACAAATCTTGTAGTGTTGTTCTTAGAAAACAATAAGCTATTCGGGGCGATTCCTTCGAGTATAGGAAACTTGAGTAAATTGCAAATAGTTTATCTTCAAAACAACCAATTGACAGGATTTTTACCTGAGAGCTTTAGCAAACTTAGTAGCCTTACTGATTTGAATGTTGCCAATAATCTTCTTGAGGGTAGAATTCCTTGGGGATTAAGTAACTGCAAGAATTTGAGTTATGTTGACTTGTCATTGAATAGTTTAAGTAGTGAGATTCCTCCAAGTTTGGGAAATTGCACTAGTTTGACACAATTTTCAGTTGTTCATAATAATCTAGTTGGGAATATTCCATCTTCATTTGGGAAATTAGTTAAGTTAGAAGAGCTTTACTTAGCTGAGAATCAATTAAGTGGGAAAATACCATCTGAGCTTGGAAATTGTAAGTCATTGAAAATGATTCAATTGTATCAAAACCAACTTGTTGGGGAAATTCCCAATGAGTTGGGGTTCTTAACCGAGTTACAAGACCTCGAATTGTTTGAAAATCGTTTGAGCGGGGAAATACCGGTTAGTGTATGGAAGATTCAGAGTCTTCAGCAAATACTTGTGTATAACAATAGTCTTAGTGGTGAGTTACCTTTGGAGATGAGTGAGTTAAGGAAACTACAAAATGTTTCATTGTATAACAACCAATTCTTTGGTAGTTTGCCTCAAAATTTGGGAGTGAACAGCAAGTTGTTGCAATTAGACTTTACTAGTAACAACTTCAGTGGTGAAATCCCTCCAAATCTTTGCTATGGAAAGAAATTGAAGAAGCTTTTGTTGGGTTTTAACCAACTTGAAGGTAACATACCTTCACAATTGGGAAGATGTTCAACTTTAGAGAGATTGATTCTCAAACACAACAAGCTCACTAGGGTTCTTCCCGAGTTTGTAGAAAACTCGAGGCTTTCATACATGGACATCAGCGCGAACAAGCTTGGTGGAGAAATTCCACCAAGCTTGGGAAATTGTTCCAACATAACATTGGTTAACTTGTCATGGAACAAGTTAACAGGATTCATTCCCTCAGAGCTTGGTAAACTCGCGCATCTTCAAAGTTTGATTCTTTCTCACAACAACTTAGTTGGTTCTTTGCCATCTCAACTATCAAATTGCACCCAAATAGGTGTGTTTGATGTTGGTTTCAATTCCTTGAACGGTTTAATTCCCTCGAGTTTAACAAGCTTGACATGTTTAACCACTTTAATCTTGAGTGAAAACCGCTTCACCGGGGGTGTTCCAAGCTTCTTGTTCGAGTTTGAAAAGCTCTCAGTGTTGGAACTTGGTGGCAATCTTCTTGGTGGAGAGATTCCAACATCAATTGGAGAATTTGAGAATCCATTTTATTTGCTAAACCTCAGCAATAATGGATTGATTGGGAAGATTCCATCAGAAATGGGAAAAATCAAGCTAGAAAAGTTGGATATTTCTCACAACAACTTGATAGGAAGCTTAGCGACTCTTGGTAACATAACAACATTGTTGGAGATCAATATCTCATACAATGATTTCAATGGTGTTGTACCAAAAACACTATTGAAATTGTTGTACTCATCCACATTGGTTCAGGGTAATCCTAGCCTCTACTTACCATGTAGTAAAGACAACATGTTAAAGCCTTGTGATTATGCACCAAGCAAAAGAAATGTCTCAAGAAGATTGAGATTTGCTATGATCATACTTGGAACACTTGTTCTTGTTATTTTCGGGTTGGTTTGTGTGATTTTCTTTTCTAGAAGATCGAAACGGGAAATGAGCTTCTCTTTAGAGGAAGGGCCATCTTCCTTGCTCGAAAAAGTGGTGGAAGCAACAGAGAATTTTAGTGACCGGTATGTCATAGGGGAAGGATCTCATGGAATTGTTTACAAAGCCACATTAAGTCCTAATGAAGTTTTTGCTGTAAAGAAACTTGTGAATGTGGGGAACAAACAAGGGCGAATCGGTATGATTAGAGAAATCGAAACACTTGGGAAGATCAAGCATCGAAATTTGGTTAAGTTGAAAGATTTTTGGTTGAGAAAAGACTATGGTTTAATCTTGTACAATTACATGGAAAATGGTAGCCTTCATGATGTTCTACATGAAATGAATCCACTACCAATTCTAGAGTGGAGTATTCGATATAACATAGCACTTGGAATTGCACATGGATTGGCCTATCTCCATTTTGATTGTGATCCTACAATAGTTCATAGAGACATCAAACCGAAGAACATACTCTTGGATTTTGAGATGGAACCTCATATCGCTGATTTCGGTATTGCCAAACTTCTAGATGAGTCTTCTTCAATGTCATCTAGTGCAATAGTTGGTACCACCGGATTCATTGCACCAGGTATAATCTTTTAAAACCTTTCAAAAGATAAATTTCTACATTTATATGGATTTTTATTACAGTTTTTCACTTATGGCCATTTTTTAATTTGAATTATTTTTAAAATAAAAGGATCATTTTTTAAATTTTGCTCTAGTTCCATACAAGCTAGAGATGATATTTTGATTATTAGCTAATTATCTTATTTTTGATAGAAAATGCATTTGCAACAACTAGGAGCACAGAAGCAGATGTGTACAGTTATGGAGTAGTTTTGCTCGAGTTGATAACTAGAAAACAAGCTGTGGATACTTCATTTATGGAGGAAACTGATATTGTGAGTTGGGTTAGGTTGTTATGGAGCAAAGGAGCTGAAATCAATGAGATAGTTGATTTAAGTCTTGAAAGAGAACTGTCTAATTTGACTGTTAAAGAACAAATTATTGAAGTTCTTCAAGTGGCCTTGAGATGTACTGTGGATGATCCAAAGAAAAGACCAACAATGAGAGATGTTGTTAAGCAATTATTAGATGTTAATCCTCGTCTTAATTCACAACTTAACAAGCTAATTCAATAGACATTGAAGTCTAATTTTGTAAAATTTATATGTTACATTTTAGTATAAGTAAGGTTGACTTTAGGCATAAGCAAGCTAAGCGCATGTTTGGTGCCCTAATTCCCAAAAGGACTCCAACCCAATAAGTTGGATAAAGATTAAGGATTGTTCCATCATAGGTTTGTTGTACTAGGTTGTTCTATTTGTAAGATTTATATATCTTCAATTGATAAATTATCCTCAATTCCATTCCAAGTTACCTCAACATGAGTTTGGTTGACAAAAAAAAGTGACAACAAAAGTGAAAATATCAACTCACGAACTGGATAGAAACAAGAGTTACGAACAAGACAATAAACAATTTTATTTATAAAACGCTTAACAAAATAAATCTTAACAAACTTTAAGATAAATACTAAAAGCTTACAATGTTGCACCAACAAACCGAAAGACGATAGTGAAGGTAACAAATTGTAGTTCTTTTTTTTCTAGTATAGCTTAGAATGGGAAAGTGGATGAAAAATTCACAAGACTAAACTCACCACCTTATAAATGTACTCTTGACTATGCTCAGCTCATTTTAAGAGCTGAATTTAGCAAATTGAGAATTGTTTACAATACATTTTCAAGTCCATGCTATTGAATTGTACAAACTTGGATTGGAATCAAGATCTAATAATGAAATAATTAACATATAAAAACTCACTTCAATCTTCACTCATAAAAGAATAAATATAATTTGTAACCATAGAACTGCAATTTTCAAACCTTGGACAATAATATCTCAAAAAAGAATCAAAAGAGAGAGTAAGACAATAATAAAAGATGACCAAAAATAGTGGAGAAATTCCTTACTAATGATGATGATGATGATTACAAGGCTTTTGCCAACAAAATAATGTGATTTCTTTTTAATTTACAATGGAAATTGTAGCCCTCATGAACTTCCATGAGATCTAACAGACGAGATCGATTGAGCTGATACAGATGCTGTAGGGCTGTTCAGTTCGCGTTCTCCATTGATGCCTTTCGGTTTTCCGCTCAGTCTTTCTATTGCGTCTTGGCATACTTCGTTGAACCACTCATCTTCCGGTAGCACACTGTTTGGAGTTTTTATAAGTTTTATAAGATATGTAAGAATGCAAATATGATATGTATAATGATGTTTATAATGAAACATAATGGTAAGGGGTAACCTACTTATTGGGATCCATCCCTGTTGAGACAAATGCTGCCATTGCTTTTGATATGATCTCACCCACAACTCGATTCAGAATTCGAGACAAAAATCGGCCTTGTGAAGCAAAGCAGATAACAAACTTCATATCCAAATAGAACTGCAAACCGATACAAAAAAGTCAAAACTTTAATCAGAATAGCCTGCATTTTTCGTTACTTACAATGACCTTACTATCGTTCGATTCTCTTTCTCCTAGACATCACCATAAGGAAATGGATACCTTTCTAACGTTGTTAAAACTATTTTTTTAATGCTTCAATCGTGTGAAACGTTAGTTGTCATAACTCGGTTTTGGATAGACAGCTTAAATTCACTAACAAAATAAAAATAAGATTTTTTTTTCGGAAAAAGGATACACACCTGTTGCAGGCCAAGAGGACCAAGGGGCCTTGGACCATCCTCAATGTCATCCCAAAAGCTTTGGTCATCTGAGAGCCACAAGATGACCGTTTCCGTTAATCTCATTAATAGCAATGTAGCAAATCTTTCTCTGCCTACAAACATATCCGCTGCTAAGGTAGCCATTCTGTTCAGCTTTAAGAAAAGTTCCTGATTTGAATCAAACATGAAAAGAAAAATGGAAATATCAGACTCGAAACGGAAATAAACGACGGAAAAAGTATTTAAAGAGTTTGCATATTTACCTGGAATATAAACGATGGAAACCAATCTATCTCATCTACATTTCCATCCATGTTTATGTACATATCTGCTGTAAGATGGCTTTCACCATCTTCCGTAAATATGAGATCAAGAGCGTGCTGTCGACAAAAAGTATCTTTTAGTCTATCGACTGAGCCAGCAAGCCGTTTCTTCCATTCTCTCTGCTCGGGATGACGATTATGCCTATCTGAAGATCTTCTACGTGGATCATCATAATTATTACCCTGATTCAAAGGAGACAACTTCATGGCTGCACGTGGAAGTAATTCATCTGCTAATAACGAAGCATTTGCAAGCAATGCAATTTGTTGAGCCTCCGACTCAGCCATTCTAACAATTTTGTTTCCAGAACCCTCGTAGTCTGCTTCTTCCTCCATCGAACCAGGTAAGGCTTTTATGAGCATACTCATGTATGTGTTGAACACTTGAAACAAACCTTCCAATGTTTGACCTCCCAATTGCATACTTAGTAACGGTCCCACGTCCTCAAAAAAGTCCTGAAAGAGCAATGGATGTAAAATAATGTATGCCTTGAGAATACCCAGAAAAGAGAAACTGACATTAACAGATCCAACAGTCCTGTCCCGAACATGAGCTTTGAATGGAAAAAACAAAACAATAAAGAGGATTCTGAACAAGCTCACTCAATCTAACAGATCCAACAAATATAGATCAAAAGAAAACATCAATTAATGAATGCCTAAGCCTTTATAAAGTATGCCTCTATATCTCCAACAGCCCTGTCCCAAACATAAGAATTTTGAATGGGAAAAACAAAACAAGAAAGATGATTCCGAACAAGCTCACTCAAAGGGTAAGAACATATAAATAACAAATTCTTACTAATATAGCATTAACTTTGCATACTGCCATTCTTAGATGACTAATGTTCTAGACACTGACATAAAAGAGAGTAGAAAAAGATCATTCTAGCATCATCAATTTGGTAAAAGAACAACGCTGACTGTTCACAAAATGTTAGCTTGCAGAAATTCTAAGGCCAATATCTTGGAAACAATATTTCATTATATAGTCTGTTGTTGCAAAAAGGATAAAATTGTTCACCTGAACCATCAAATTGAACCGGTGAGCGCTACTTGTGAGTTTATGTTGAAATGCTAGCGTATTACCAGCACCTGTACTTGAAAGTCTGCCAGACTGACGTGTTGTTACCGGAGGGTATGTGAGTATCCAATCATCAGCAGCTGCCAAGGCAGCAGTGCTTTCTTCAATTCTTTTCAAATTGGCATTTAGTGCCTGTTCAACACTAGGTCTAAAAAGTTTCAAGAGCACAGGACAAAGTGCCAAACCACGAGCCTCCAACAAGGAACAATGACCTAATGCTATTTGAACACATTCCGCTGCAGCTCTTAAACCCCCAGCAGCAGCTGACGAAGCTAACGCGTGTCTTTTAACAAGAAGGGCAAAGGCTTCGGTTTGCTTTGTAGCCCACATCACAAGTTCAGAAGTATATGCCGGTTCCCCGCCAAAAATGGCTATCGAGTCACTTGCAGCTTGAGCAATAGCGGAAAATACTAGCTGTGATAGGGCAGCAGTATATGCTCCTCCATAAGAAGTGCTCGAAGGACGAAGGCTTTGCATATTATATTTATATCTTTGGAGGTGTGCGTTCATTAACAATGTATGAGCACGAGGGCCGTCCCCAAGCTTTTTAAGAGCTGAAATAGCAGCACGAAGCTCACTACCACGTGTAGAAGGCTGGCAAGCAGCTTCGGCAAGCTGATCAGCCAACTTTTGCCTGTGCTCTATTATAGAAGTCTGAAGAGACGAGAGCATAGCAGGACTCAGTTTCTTGGTTTCTTTTTCTTCGGAAACTACACGCTCTCCTTCATCAAGCAAAGCCAAGGCTTCATCTATTCTCCTCTCAGCTAGCAAAACGTCTAAGAGATCAGGGAACTCTACTAACCATTTCTCTAGATCCGAAGGTTCTTTATCTTCAAAAGCCGATGGAGAATTCGCAAATGAACCATCAGGAGCAGTTTTCGTTAATGAATCAATGTTAACTCCTTCTGCTAAACCATGAATTAAAGCAGTTTGGGTAGACATCAGTTTGCGGATAGAAGAAAGCTCCCCCTCTAAATCTGAAATCTCTTTAGAGGTCCTGTAAGTAATAAGTAAAGACTACTTACAATCTGAAATATTAAGTATATAAAAGAAAATAATGTCATATCATATCATCAAATGACGGTATAACATTAACTACATAATTTTGTTCCATTCTCTTTTCCCAAAGTTTAGCAATTTTATTTCAAGTTTGAGGAAAGACAAATGTTTCCGTTCTTCTTCATCAAATCATAAGAAGATTCGTTAGCTAAATAAATTAATAGGCTTTAATTTGCATCAAATAGTACCAACCAAACAGAAACTAGGAAAAAAAGCTTGAGGTTTTTTTGGGTAAGATTATTGTCTTTAGACCAGGTCAATATGAAATGCAGTAATATGAAGTATATAGATTGTAACTTACCGAATGAAAGCTGTATAATTAGCATAAACACTTTTACGCATTTCCTCAGCAGAAGCTTTCTTCAAATCCAAAAGATATGAACATAGATGTTTTATTTCCTGTAAGAAAATAAAAAATGTATACCAAGAAACTTGTTATTATGTATGCATTAAACAAAGAGGTAAAAAATTGATTTTATTCGGTCTCAAGTCAGGCATCTAGCAATTACAAAATAATTGCGGAAATATCAGCAATAACTGTCACTTAAAATTAAAGTAACCATCTTCAAGAAATAATAAAATGCATAATCCTTAATTAACAGATGAATAATACAAATATAATGAAGAAACAAAATGTTAGCTTTCAAGTACTAATTAATCTAAATCAGATGTGATGCTTCAGATAAATAACTGCTCTCTTTTTTGTCGAAAAAGAGAAAGGGACCACTTGTCTTAGGCTCTCCCTTGTGGCGGAGGAATACCTTGGTAAACAAAATCTGGTACATCAACATACTCCACTCCCTACTCAAGTCTAGAAAGGAAAAATTCTCAAAATGTTTCGTTTTAAACATAATTTAGCATCTGATTCTTATGTATGATCCTACAAATCCATCTCTTATTTCATTCTCTTCCCTTTAAAATCTTCTAATGTCCTCTAAAAGTATCAATCAAATTCTCTTATCAACAATAACAGAATTTAGCTAAAAACATTACTTTAATTGAGTCAATAGAAAAACTCCTAACTTTTCAACCAAACAATAACATCAAAAGCTGCCCACAATACAGAATCATAAATAAAGCATAAGAACCCAGCCATTAAAGACAATTCACATAGCAATAAAGCAATCAAACATTCCATTCAATACAAAATTAAACCTAAATTGTAAATGTCATCTCACTCAAACTAAGCAAATTGAGTACACAACAAATTATCATCAAGTATTCAATTTTCTCAAAAGTACCTTCTCGTTAAGAGAGCATCGTGATTGAACGTAGTTCTGGGCATCAAATTTATCAGACTTGAAGAAATTAAGACCTTCTTCCAACTTAGCACCGTTCTCTTTCACCGGAGTACCTCTAGACCGAGCTGTCTTCGCCGAAGCCATACTCAGATCCCGATCAGATCAAAATCAATAAATAAATAATAATAATACTTCGAAAATTAGGGTTTTTTGGGTTGAATTATAGAATTTGCCAAATTGAGATCCAACCACCAAAAATTCTGAAATCTATGTCTTCTCCAAAGGAAAAGAGAGAGAGAGAGATTAGGCCATCGAACCTAAGCAAGAGCAAAAATGCATTAGGAGAGAGAAAGTAGAGAGAGAGAGAGAGAGACTGTTGTCTTTTGTTGTTTTACGCTTTGGTTTATCTTTTTTGTTTCAGTATAATTAACACAAAAGGTTGACTTTTATTTTACATTTATTTCAGTCTTTGACCAATTTTTATTTTATTATTGGGTAAATACTATTTTGGACCATGTGTTTTGCAAAAGTTACAGATTGGACCCTGTATTTTGTTAAATGACAAAATGGACCCTAGATTTTTTAAAATGGTAAAAATCAGACCTTGAGCTTAATTTTAGACAACTTTTTTTTTTAATACAACCAACTTGAAGATAATTCCTAATACGAACAGATACAAAAAATGTAAAAAGTTTTGTCATAGCACTTTTACATCAAAATATAATTAATCTTTCAAAATCAATTTAGGGTCCTATTTGTATTATTTTAGAAAATACAGGGTCTATTTTGTCATTTAACAAAACACAGGGTCCAATTGGTAACTTTTACAAAACACAGGGTCCAAAATGGTATTTATCCTTTATTATTTAGAAAAAATAAAATATCTCTACAAAATGTTTAATTTATAATTTAAATAGAGTATTTCACTTTTGAAAAATAATATAACAAAATAAAATAATTTTCTAAAAGAATAAAGGTTAATTTTTTTATTTGAATATTACATGTTCCGATCATGATTTTCATTATTAATTTTATATTGTTACTGATTTTAAAAGTATTTCGGAGTTTGTAGGAAGTTGTTGAACAAATTATACTCGTGTATTTCAGTCTCTAATTGTCTAAAATATGAATTCATCGCTATATCGCTTTTGAATAGAGTAAACAACTCTCTTGCAATTCTCAATTTATCTCTATATTAATCAGTGGACTAAATTTGTTTGAAATTATATCAAAGTTGATGTTGAAGTCGCACTTTTTTAGTAAGATTGTCGGTTTAAGATGAGACTACAACAACTCATGTAGTGTCTACTAGTACTCGACGTTGTATTCGGCTAAAGCTGTCGAAGGCCTTAGGGGTCAAGGAGATTTCCAGTTGATTGAAGCTTCATTTATTTTCAGAGATCTTAGTTGAATGCAAGGAGTTGTGAAATCGATTATACATATTATTACAAAGTAGTTTTAATATTATACTAATTGTATGTTCTCATGCTTTTTTTAAACTTTTATCAATATCATTTTGAATTTTATCTTGTAAAAGTATACATTTCGTGATCTCCATAATTAATGGGCTAAAATTAAATTGACTATGGGTTTGGAGTGGTTGCACGTGATTCAACCGGCCAAATAATTGATTTTATTGCTAAATATTACCATGGGGATTACAAGGCGGAGGTAGTTGAGGCTTTAGGGGTTAAGGAGGCCCTTAGTTGGATCAAGAATAAAGGGTGGAATACAATGGAGGTGGAAACTGACAGCTTACTCACTGTTCAAGCAATTTTTAGTACACAACAAATGTCTTCGGTATTTGGTTTGGTTACTAATGATTGTAAAGCTTTACTGTCTTCTTCACCAAATACTAGTTTACGTTTTGTTAAACGATCAGCAAATCGAGTGGCACATTTTGTGGCTAGACGCTCTCGATTTTACTCTGATCGTAGCATTCTTGAGAATAATGTTCTAGCTGATCTTCAAGCTATTTTGTAATTAGAATGCTCATTTCAATGAAGTTGATATTTCATTTTCAAAAAAAAAAAAATCAAAACACATCAAAGCTTAGAGTATTAAAATGGACAAAATATATTCACAAAATATTTGTAACAAATAAACCCCTCTTGGTTAGAATTGAACACCTAAATTACTAAAAAGAAAAAAGAAAAAAAGGAAAAAAGGTAAGAATATAAATTTTAAAATAATACCCTAATGATTATATTCTTGGACACCCTATCATTAGTCATGAATGACTTATTTATGATTGTCATAATTTTATTCTCTTTATTATTTTTATGCCTCCTAGTCTCTTTTTTTCTTTCAATATCTATATTTTTTAAAAACATTGGCACATAAAGTTCCAAAAAAAATTGTTAGAATAATGATTCAAAGATTTTAAAAACTATGCATCTGTATTTTTTTTGTTTGTTAGTTATGAAAAAAGAAATCCCAAATTTATAATAATTTGATATTAAATTAGTTATTTAATTGAATGATAATTAACTATAATTTACTAAGAGTCTACATTTGAATAAAATAATAATATTAATTTAAACTATTTGCTTCAATTTTAAATGTTTTATATGAACAGAAATAATAGTTTGTGAAGAACCATAATAAATCACATAATTATATACATTATTATAAATTTTTGTAATAAACCCCCTAAAAGTCATTTTATTAGAAAAGTCAGAAATATGTAAATCTTATTTTTGATATTGTAAATTATTTAAAAAATTTTAAAATTTTACAGGTGATCCTAAATAGTTACAACGTATGCGATCATAAAATAAAAATAGATTAAAAAACTCTCATAGATATTAAAATAAATAAAAGACCCACCAAAACATTCATTTAAGGAGTAAACTGTAAACTTACTTTATATGATTAATCTCTACTAAAAAAATACATAATACCTTTAAAAAAGAAAAGCTAAAATACACTCCGAACAAAAATTATAATTCACTTAAATTTTATACTTTAAGTATTTGCTAAAAATGAGTGACTTAGAAGCATTTTTGCTGATGGCCTCTTGAATGGATTAGCTTGAATACATTTCATTATGAAGTCTTTAGCCTCTTCGGAAATATGGTGGCTTAAATCATTGCTCCACTTCACATTTTTGGTTAACATGAACAAAATTGTGATACCAATTGCCCATATGTCCGAAAATTGCCCTTGAATTCCATTTTTACCCAGACACTCTGGAGCTAAATACTCTAAAGTACCTACAATAGGAGTGAGAGTCTTAAAGTCATCAACCATTTTCGCCAATCCAAAATCTGAAATTTTGGCTACAAAAAAAGTATCTTCTTCTCTCTCTTTGACTAGCAATATATTTTCTGGATTCAGATCAGAGTGAATAAATCCCTTCTCGTGAATATAGTTAACACCTTTCAGAATCTGTCGAATGTACTCTTTGACTTGTTTAGATTCGTCGTAAGGAGGAGAAGTTTTAACGAACTCAAATAATGTTCCACCGTGAGCGTATTCCAAGAATACATTGTATAACACTTTCTTATTACCATCAATAATATTGATAGTAGTATCATCACCGTAACACTCAATAATATAAGGACAATCGACAAAATTATCAAGAATTTTTTTTTCGTCCTCTAATTCTTTGCTCTTCGAAGGAAATGCAGTTTTAACCGCCATCAACGGGTGGAAGCTACGAACATGGGAAATTCCGTCAATAGGTGTTGGTAGAGTCATCATTCTTGCAAAATATACACACCCAAATCCACCTTCTCCCAATATTTGACCCCTAGCCCAAAATGGAAGAGAATGTACACTCTTTTCTAGCTCTACTCCATTGTATTTTGCCATTTTTAAAACTCTAATTTTCTCTTATTTATATATATATATAAAAAAAAAAAGGGTGCCAATAAAATTGTGAGATATATTTGTAAAATGACTCCAAAAATAAATAATTTTACACTCCCTTTTTAACTCGAATGATATAATAATATTAATAATAAATAAAAAGAAAAAGTTATGTTCAAATAAATTCTAATCCTAATAGAATTTGAAATATTTTTTTTGAACGATTATATTTAAGTAATATCTGCCTTTATTATTATTATTTTTAACTTTATATTACATCTTTTATTATCTTTTTTTATTCATATTTATCTTTTAAAGTCCATATACATCACGTAATTAATTTTAGTCGAATTTAAAATTTACTGAGATATTCTTAATAACCTACTATAATATTCTTATTAAATTTTTAGATTTTAATTTGTAATGCATTTTGTATTTTTAAATTTTATTTATTTATTTATTGTATGGATTAATATTTTTCTTAAAAAAATTTACTGCAAAAATTTGTGTCAATATTAGAGATTTCTATTCGTCTAATTTTATTTTTTTAAAATCAATTTCAAAATATCGTCCTCATAAGATGATTCCTATTGATATAAATAATGGAAAATAATCTTTTTAAATTAATTAAGTTTTACAGTAAATGACTAAATGTTATTAGGAATAATAACAATAGATAATTATTTATAATGCTTTAGTGACGCCAAACCGGACAAAATTTTGGGCCCTCATTTGTGGCCCATTACAAATCAAATGGGCTCAAAAACTATAGATTGTGTACAATTTGGGCCCAAAAATGACCTATTATTATTAGGGATTTTTTTAGGAATATACTATATTAGGTAAGTTTTTACAAAAATAACGTTAATAATGTATCACACACAAAATGACGTGACACGTCATCATCTCCTCCACGATTACCTGCAAACATAAACACAACTGTTAATCCTAAAAATGGAAAATTACCAAAAAAAGGCAATTATATATACAAAAACTTAACATAACAAAAACAACGTTATTTTTGAAAATAATTGCCAAAATAAGGTGGCCCATGAAAATTTCCCTTATTATTATTATATTTCCTTTAAATGTTTGTTATTACTAAAAGAGTTGCATTTACATTATGGTATTTTCAAAATATATATTTATTCGGTATAAAATATGATTATGTAACAAAATTTTTAGTTTAACCGTATTTATAAGAGATAAATCCGCTCAATTGGATATGCACAATTCACCACGATATCTCACTTGAATTTTATTAGGGAAATTTACATAATATATTAACTTTTGCTATTTTTTTACAAAAATACCGTCAGACGGTATTTTTTTACTTTTTTACTGTATTTTTTTTATAAGTTTCATATTGCACTATACTGTGTTAAATTTTTATTGTTGTTCTACTAGTTTTTTTAGTTGTTCTACTGTTGTTTTGAATTGTTCTGTTTTGTGTTCTACTTGTGTTTTATAAGAACACAGTATTTTTGAAAAAAATTCCGTGTGACAGTATTTTTGTAAAAATAAACCAAAATTCTAGTATTTTTGTAAGTTTCTCTTTTATTATACATATCAAATATATATATAATCGGCACACCAATGTAGCCAAATAGCTAGAAAGAAGATTTCAAAGATTAAAATCTCAAACTCTACTTTAAAAATGAAAAGAATACAATATTTAACTAAAAAAAATTAAACATACATATATTACACTTAATATTACTTAATTGAACCTAATTAAAATAAAAAATTTATTGCATGTAATATCAATCTAGTATATATATATTGATAGGTTTAAAAGCATATGTATCACTTTCACAAAATTTTAATTATATACATTTAATAGTTTAATGAAAAAAACCCTTGTAAACAAAACAATGCCCTTTAGTCAAGGTTTTTGCCCTAAAATTGTTTAAAAATCAAGAGAAAATTCAAGAGTAATTATTTATACATGAGTATGGAATTACTATATAAGTAACCTTATATTGATCAATTTCTATTGGATTAGTATGTTATTTTCGGTCGTTTTAATTTGATTTTCTTACGTCATTTCTGATGAAAATTGATACAAAATTGATGAAGTCTCGATGCTATTTGAATTGAATTGGATGGCGAATCAAATTCTTTTCTTTCAAATAGTCTTAAACTACTTTACATTTTCACAAAATTAAATAATCATTGAATCTACCTTAATGGTTATTGATGTTTCATCAAAATCTTCAAGTATTAACACAGTTATTTTTCTCACATCAGTATCTCGATGGCCTTCGATATTTTATTAAAAACCATCGAAGCTCTCTTACTTATTTATATGAGTACTCGATGATCAAACAAAGTACATCCAAAAATATTAAAATAAATTTAAAATCATATTATTCACCAATTAGTATCAAAATATTATTGTCTAGAATTAAAACTTCAGATCTACATTGATATAAATTCAATCTAAAAATGAATTGGAGAAAATATTTAAGGAGAGAAAAATATTTATATTTATCACGATGTTAGTCGTATTTTAAAATATTACGATATATAAATTAGTTAGGGCTCGTTTGGAATGCCGTATTAGGTCGTATTGTATTGTATTGTATTATATTGAATTGTATTTTATGCAATATTTTTATGTAAAACTATATGTGGTATTAACTTTTATGGACACTTAAATATATAATGTTTTAGTATAAATTAAAGTTTAACATAGTATTATATAAAAATATGATATATAATCCAATTTAATATAATACAATACAATACAATACGGCCTAATACGACGTTCCAAACGAGCCCTTAATTGTGTTTTTAACATAGGCAATATATTTTTTTTAAAAGAGAGGAAACCTTTTTATCTTTTGTGTAAGTATTTTTGCTTTTTATTATTTTTTTAATTAACCTTATAATATTAAAAATTAAAAAAAAAATATATAAAAAGTTGGAATAATCTAAGAACATAATATTCTCCAAAGTCCAAGGAGAATGAAGGCCAGCCTAAGCCAGATAGAATCTTCCTTCTTAGTCAAATATAACATAATAAATAAAATATAAATTAATAAGTAAAGAATAATTTTATAAAAATAATCAAATTTCCAAAAGAATATCTTAAAAGAGGGTAATGAAACTATAGGAAAGACAAACCCACTTTGTTTAAAATTACATAATTATTATTTAATGAATAATTAATCATTTTTTATATTTAAAATTAATTTTAAAATAAAATTAATATGTAGCTATTTTTATTTTATAGTAATTCACATAATTATTTTATTCTTTATTTTTTTCTTTTTTTTGAATTAATTCATTCACATAATTATTGTTGAGGTATCTATTGAAAACTAACATATTTTGTTTGAGTATGGTCTCAAACACCTCCCCTGTGTTTATCGGTTGTATGTTTGAACATATTAGTAGACAATGTAATTTTGCGGCTTATAATGTGGCTAAGTGGGCTTTTTCTCAAGAGAGGTATGGTCACGTGCCGCTAACCTCTATGCCCGATGTTATATTTTGTATTGACCGAGAGGTCTAACTGTTTTTTTTTTTAGTTTAATATATGCAAGCTTTTCTTCAAAAAAAAATATTTAGGGCTTAAAAAAAATGAAAGTACATTTACACAAAGCACATATAATGGAACTTTTTTATTAAAAAAAAAAAAAAATACTAATTTTTTTCTATAAAATAATATAATTTTTCACGTTGTGGAAACATAGTAGGGTAAATACCATTTTGGACCATGTATTTTGCAAAAGTTATCAATTGGACCCTCTGTTTTATTAAATGACAAAATGGACCCTATATTTTCCAGAATAGTACAAATAGGACCCTGAGCTTAATTTTTGACAACTTTTTTTTTAATATAACCAACTTGAAAATACAAACAGGTACAGAAAATGTAAACAGTTTTGTCATAACACCTTTAGATCGGATAATTATTAAATTTTATTTTGACAAAAAAATAGTTCAGGGTCCTATTTTTACAATTTTGGAAAATATAGGGTCTATTTTATCATTTAACAAAATAGAAGGTCAAATCAGTAACTTTTGCAAAACACAGGATCTAAAATAGTATTTATCCAAAATAAAATGAAATAATAGAAATTTATTTATTCATTTATTTGTTTGTTTTTTTGCTTAACAATATTACACAAAATTTAGGGGGGCCAAGGAATAAAAAAAAAAATTGATGGCTAAAATTAAAAATCAAAATTAATTGTTTTTTTTTTTCTAAAAAATAAAATTAAGATTCTCTTTCTTTATCATTTGGTCAAATTTGACTTTGGTCAATATTAACCTACGGCAAATCAATTTTATTTATTTATTTTTTTTTAAGGGATTTTATTTATATTTATTAAAAAGAAAAAAACAGCTAAGCCATGCATGCACCGACTGATAATAAGATTTAAAATTACATATTTACCCCTATATTTATTCTTGAAATAATAATTGTAATTTTTGGTATGACAGCTCATATTGATTATTCCATTAAAGGAAATCTTGGAAAAATAGAAAGTTGGTCTTATTTTTCTCCCCTACTATTCTATCAAGTGTAAATTGCAACCAAATTTTTAATATTTTCATTTCCTTAACAATTAATTCTTAAATTTTTAATATCCCGACTAAACTGCTATCATGTTTGGTAACAGAGTTTGAAGTTTAATAAAGCTTATGAATATTCATTCAAAAAAATTCTTAAATTTAAATTTTAGTAACAAAACTCTTAAAATTACGATGTCATTAACATTTTACAGTTTAAATTTAACTGTTAACTGTTGTTGACATAATTTTTTGTCAACTTAATTTAAGAAAATTACTTATTCAAAAAAAGAAGAGACAAATAATAAGTGAACATCAAATATTTTTACGTAATTTTGTAGTTAAAATTTACATACTTTACGAGTTCATATTATTTTTGAGTTTTGGTTGTATTTACAATTTGACAAAGTTTCTATAAACCAGAATTATTCCATTTTCCCTTTAGTGAACTCGTATTTATAAGAATAAGATTGTGGTTACTTAATCTTATCTTAGTAAAAGTTACAATTTATGAATAGTTAATACTCATGCTTCATACATAAATTGTACATTTAGATAAGTATAAATAACTGTTTATATTTAAAAATACAAAGAAGTAGTCTTTGAAGTAGTCTTTAACTTGGTCAGATTATATTATTTATGAAGAGGTGCATTATTGAGCATATATTTTGAGGAGACGCATTGTTATTGCGTAATACGAGGCAAATCATTACTGTCGTGTAATATGAGATGATTCATCACTCATGTGTATTACGAGGTAATTCATCACTGATGTATATTAAAAGGTAATTCATCACATTGTGTGGCAGACAGTAGTTCCGTGATCCATAAGGGGAAATACTGGGCAAGCTGTGTAATCCCACATCGCTTAGAGAATGTCAAGTGTGATGATTCTGAGGCTGTGTAGGTATGGGACTACACAGTTGAAGATGGCTAAAATAGATTGATTGGTACTACCTATATCAACAAGGTGGATCTTATTTTTTTGTAGCCCATCACGAAAGAATTTCACGGTTAAGCATGTTTGCCCTGGGGTAATTTCAGGATGGGTGACCTCTTGGGAAGTTTTATCAGGAAGTGTGCGAGTAAAGACAAAGCACGCTGGAAAGACTCGTGTTGGTCTGTAGGGTCAGTCGTCATTCCATAAAACAGCCAGAGTGACGTACTCGTGTATAAAAGCCACCATTCTGTGGTGTAAGGGCCCAATGGAGGCTTAAAGCGGGGGACGTTACAACATTGTGTCCACGTGGACAATCCAACATGACAGTTAACAACTAAATTTAGATGGAAATTGTAAATTGCTAACGGTATTGTGGTTTTGAAGATTTTGCTGCTAAAATTTAGGTTTTAGTAGTTAATTGCGTGCAAGGTAAAAATATTAGAGGTTTTGATGCAATTTACTCTTCAATTTTTTTTGAATGAAAATTCAGCTTTATTAAACTTTCACCTCTGCTAGCAATTTTAGTAACAACTCAGTCGAGACATATCCCAAGCTGAAAACACAATTAGGATATAAATGGGAAGCTATAGCAAACTCTGAGCCACATCATTTGCTGGTCGCTTAACAAAACAAACAAAAATATACTTCAAGTAAATTTTACAATCCCGAACCACAAAACCAAAAAAAAAACATACTTATTGAGCTTCGTAAAGCTTGGACTACTGCAAAACAACCAGTTTCAATTGTTACCAATTGTCACAATTTTGTTTTAATCAAACTTAAAGCTTCACGAAGTCTCATTACTTTTCTATTAAAGTTGTTTAACTAAAATGGTTCTGGTTTTTTCCTAATTTTTTAACTCATAAATATCATATGTACTGAAGATATAATTCAAACATTTAGCATATGTGCAATAATTATTTTGAACTTTATTTTTGATACGGTAAAGTACTATTTAAATTTTTTTGAAAACCAATTTTTTTTTATTAGAATTATAATATACAATGCCATATATAAAAAAAATTGGGATATTATTTTTTAAAATATGAAAGTAAAAAACACCAATAAATAAAAGTAAAAGTGATACACTACCTAACAAGTTCCGTAAGAGTTAAAAAAAAAATATAGAACAAAAGTCTTGTTAATTTATTTTTATTTTTGGGTAAGTGTCACATCCAATGATTTTAATAAATAATTTTATCAAAATAATTTTTCTGAGATCTTATTATATATATTTTCTTTGAACAAATTTAATAAGCACATGCATAACTCTAACAATCATTTTCAAGTTTGTTTGGATACATTTCTTTATTAATTATTAATTCTCTCTTGTCATTATTTTGCAAATAAATTAATTTTATCATTGTTTGCAAGTTATAACCATATTAACTAATCAAATATATTGAAATTAATTAATACTCCCTTAAGTGATGTAATATGTTTGACCAAAATAATAAAAATACATATATTTTAACTTGTTATTTGTTAATACATAAATTTACAAGTCCTACAAAAATGCTAAAATATCATAATAAAATTAAATTTTATACTTAAACTTTGACAAATTAACATTTTATTTTCTCCCATGTTTATTTAAGTACAAACTTATATACATACAATTTTTTTTAATATTTCATTATATTTTATAGCTAATTAAAAAAATAACATAAAATAAAATATAATAGATTAATGATTTCTAATTTAATATACAATCATCAATCTAACACAATCCAATACAAATATTATGGAAGAAAAGAGTGTAAAACCTCTTTAGAGAGAGGAGAAGCACAATAATATCACAATCACTAAAAAATACAAACTATATATATATTTATGGTTTCTAAATTATAAATTTACAAAATATATTTTTTTAAAAAAAAAAATTGTGAATTTTAAAAAAAGATATAAGAAAAATAGTATAAGGTAATTGATTACATGGTTTTTCCATATTTTTTAATTTTTTTTTCAATTTTTCTCATAAAATAACTTTTTTGAAAAAAAAAATTTATATTTTTTGTGTAGAAAGTATAAAAACTCATAAAATTTACAATTTTCTCTTATAGATATACATATTTTTTTGGCTTTCGGTTCGGTTTGAATTCCATAATCCCTCAATACGAAGAAAGAGGTTACATGATTAGGGTCACAAAATGTATTTCAACACAGTTCACAACTCAAATATGATACGAGTTTTTATCGGTTAGGGTTTGAAAAATTAGATGAGTGTCGAAAAAGTGTGTTAAATGACTAGCACAGAAACAAATAATAAGTCAAACAAAATAAGACATAAATACAATAATACAACAAACATAGTTTACCACCTTTAACCACGACCAAGGTCGGTTCTAAGAGTAGGCAAAGTAGGCTCGTGTCTAGACTACAGGGCCCAAAAATAAAAAATTATTTAATTTATAAATAGTAAATATTTATATATCTTATTATAAATTAAAAAGTGATAGTAATGTAGTGGTACGATTTTTATTTGGGTTGTGTTAGAGTTAAGGTATGTGATACGAAATCAACATGAATTGACCCGTTTATATCCAATATATTATTAAAATTATTAATTTATAGTTAAATTATTATTTATTTTCATAAATATATATATATATAATGAAGAAATTTACTTACAAGAATATATAAGATAGATCATTTATATTTGATATTACGAATTTTATTCATATTTGTGATAATTTATTTTTATAAAAATTAAATATGCAATACTAATCATGTTGATGAAAATATATTATTATATAAGTATAGTCGACAACTGAACATAATAGGTCGACACGATAACACGATAAGTTGGGTTAAGGTTAAGATTTCTTGATACAAAATATATATGGGTTAGGTTATGGTTGACCAATTAAACATATCAACCTACATAACACAAATATAAATATGACATGACAACATAAATTACCACCCCTATGTTTGCGTAAGGCCTTCTATTCTCTTAAGTTCTCGTGTTGGAGTCCCAGTAAAGTCTTTTTTTACCATGTATAATTATAAATTTATTCAATACAAAAGTGTACAAAGAAGAGAATCGAATATTGAACCGGCCTCTTATCACACCAAAGTTAATTATTATTATAAGTGTTTAAATTATCTAATTACAATGTATATTAAGGGTCCCAAAATTTTACATCGTTTCTTTAGGCACGACCTGATCATTACTAGGTTAATATGTGGTTATTTTATGAGAATTACTTTATATATTATTTTTTATTTTTTAAAAAAAATTTACGGTTTAAGTTGCTCCAATAATTTCTATGTGAGTTGCTATGTGAATTTTAGTTACGATTTGAGTTGCTATGTGGGTTACTATATGGATTTTCGTAAAAATACATAAAAAACTGCTTTATGTTATAAAATATTAGTATTATGTAATATTATAATTTAGAGAAAGAAAATAGAGAAGAGACGAGAATTTTCTGAGTGTTTTATTCCAATAGGTGATCTCCTATTTATACACATACAAGAGTCAAATATTAAGAAACTAAGAGAAAGGGAAACTAAGAAAAAGGGAATGTTGATTACATTAATGGTAATAAATAAAAGATTTGGACATCCACATAATTAATACTATTTATAACACTCCCCCTTATATGTCCATAATAACTGCCTCATTAAAAACCTCGCCGAGAAAACCCAGTGGGACAAAACTCGGTCAAGGAAAAAAGAGTGCAGTATGAAATTACTCCCCCTCATTTTGGCATTCGTGGAGATCCTTTAATCGACGCATTCCAATCTTGTGAACCATCTTCTCAAAAGTTGATGTTGGTAATGACTTCGTGAATAAGTCTGCAAGATTATCGCTTGATCGAATTTGTTGAACATCGATATCACCATTTTCTTGAAGATTGTGTGTAAAGAAGAATTTTGGTGAAATATGTTTAGTTCTGTCTCCTTTAATGTACCCTCCTTTAAGTTGAGCGATGCAAGCAGCATTATCTTCATAGAGAATTGTTGGTACTTCTTTATTAGATGTTAATCCACATGTTCCTCGAATATGTTGTGTCATTGATCTTAACCAAACACATTCTCGACTTGCCTCGTGAATTGCAAGTATCTCAGCATGATTTGAGGAAGTAGCCACCAGAGTTTGCTTTGTTGATCGCCAGGATATAGCAGTGTCACCGCAAGTGAACAAATAGCCAGTTTGAGATCTGGCTTTATGTGGATCAGATAAATATCCTGCATCTGCGTAGCCAATAAGTTGTGACCCACAATTATTAGAATAGAATAATCCTTTATCAATAGTACCCTGGAGATAACGGAGTATGTGCTTAATCCCTTTCCAATGTCTATATGTTGGAGCAGAACTAAATCTTGCTAATAAATTGACAGAGAAAGCTATGTCAGGTCTTGTACAATTAGCAAGATACATCAATGCTCCTATTGCACTAAGATATGGTACTTCTGGACCAAGGAGCTCTTCATGTTCTTCTCTAGGTCGAAAAGGATCTTTTTCTACATCAAGTGACCTAACTACCATTGGGCTACTCAATGGGTGTGATTTATCCATATAAAATCGTCTCAAAATCTTTTCAGTATAAGTTGACTGATGAATGAAAATTCCACATTTTAAATGCTCAATTTGTAGACCAAGACAAAATTTTGTTTTTCCTAAATCTTTCATTTCGAACTCTTTCTTTAGATATTCCACAGCTTCTGAAAGTTTTTCAGGAGTTCCAATAATATTCAAATCATCAACATATACAGCAATGATAACAAACTCAGGACTTGAACTTTTTATAAAAACACATGGGCAAATAGGATCATTTTTATATCCTTCTTTTAATAAATATTCACTAAGTCGATTGTACCACATGCGTCCTGATTGTTTTAATCCATACAATGATCTTTGTAATTTAATTGAGCACATTTCTCGATTGCTTGAATTATATGCATCAGGCATCTTAAATCCTTCAGGGATCTTCATGTAAATATCACTATCTTAGTGATCCATATAAATAAGCCGTGACTACATCCATTAATCGCATATCGAGTTTTTCACTCACGCCCAAGCTAACCAAATATCTTAATGTTATTGCATCCACCACGTGAGAATATGTCTCCTCATAATCAATACCCGGCCTTTGAGAAAAACCTTGAGCTACAAGTCTTGCTTTGTATCTCACAACTTCATTTTTCTCATTTCTTTTACGTAAACATACCCATTTGTATCCAACGGGTTTCACACCTTCAGGTGTTTGGACTATAGGTCCAAATACTTTGCGTTTAGCAAGTGAATTCAATTATGCTTGAATTGCTTCTTTCCATTTTGGCCAATCTTTTCTATTTTGACATTCTTTGATAGATTTAGGTTCAAGATCCTCGTTTTCATTCATAATTTCTAGCGCTACATTATAAGCAAAAATATTGTCGACAATTACTTCGAGTCGGTTCCATTCTTTTCTTGTATTGACATAATTTATTGAGATCTCATTATTGCTAATATTTTCAGTAATTCGAATCTCTTCAAGAGATTTGTTTATGTCAACATCTTCCTCAAAATTTTCAAATTCTTCATTAGGGCCATCTTGATTATTTGCTCCCTTTCTTTTTCGAGGATTTTTATCTTTGGAACCGACTGGTCTACCACGTTTCAAACGTGCTTTAGAATCATTAATTAATTGTCCTTCTGGGACTTCAATTCGAATTGGAGCATTTTCAGCTGGAATATGTGATTTTGTAATTTTCTTTGGGTCAGTGAATGCATTTGGTAATTGATTTGCAATATTTTGCAAATAAATTATTCTTTGAACTTCAAGTTCACATTGATTTGTACGAGGATCAAATTGAGATAATGATTGTGCATTCCATATAATTTCTTTTTCCAGTTGTTTCTTTTCCCCTCCCCCTAAAGCTGGGAAACTTGTCTCATCAAAATGACAATCAGCAAAACGTGCTGTAAATACATCTCCAGTTGTGGGTTCGAGATATTTAATGATAGATGGAGATTCATACCCAACATATATTCCCAGCCTCCTTTGAGGACCCATCTTTGTTCGTTATGGTGGAGCAATCGGAACATATACTGTACAACCAAAGATTCTTAGATGGGAAATATTTGGCTCCTGACCAAAAGCCAATTGTACTGGGGAGAATTTGTGATATGATGTTGGCCTAACGCGTACAAGTGCCGCAGAAGATGTAAAATAGCATGTCCCCAAGCTATAATTGAGAGTTTTGTTCTCATAAGTAATGGTCTTGCGATTAATTGGAGGCGCTTAATAAATGATTCTGCTAGACCATTTTGTGTATGTACATGAGCAACAAGATCTTTAACATTTATCCCTATCGACATACAATAATCATTAAAAGCTCGTGATGTAAATTCACCAGCATTATCAAGGCGGATTGGCTTGATTGCATAGTCTGGGACGTGTGCTCGTAATCGGATTATTTGAGCAAGCAATCTTGCAAATGCTACATTACGAGTAGATAATAAGCAAACATGTGACCATCTAGTTGATGCATCTATCAATACCATAAAATATCTGAATGGTCCACATGGTGGGCAAATAGGCCCACATATGTCGCCCTGAATTCGTTCAAGAAATCCAGGGGATTCAATTCCAACCTTTACCGGTGAGGGCTTAATGATTAACTTTCCTTGAGAACAAGCAGCACATGAGAACTCACTGGATAAAAGAATCTTTTGGTTCTTCAATGGATGACCATGTGAGTTCTCTATTATTCTACGCATCATAATTGAACCGGGATGGCCTAACCGGTCATGCCAAATAACAAATAAATTTTTCTGGTTTGCGAACTTCTCGTTCACAATAACATGAGTTTCTATTGTACTTATACGTGTAACGTACAAACCTGAAGACAAACCAGGTAATTTTTCTATTATGCATTTTTTTCTTGAAACAATAGATGTAATGCAAAGATATTCAAAATTATTTTCATCTATTGTCTCAATATGATATCCATTACGACGTATATCTTTGAAACTCAACAGATTCCTTTTTGATTTGGTGGATAATAAGGCATCATCTATAATAATTTTTGTTCCTCTAGGCATCAATATAATGGCTCTTCCAGAGCCTTCAATTAAATTTGCAGTGCCTGATATTGTATTAACATTTGCCTTCATTCTTGATAAATTTGAAAAATATTTATCACTTCTGAGTATTGTATGAGTGGTTGCGCTATCCACCAAATACATATCATCACCATTATTTGTAGAATCATGTATAGAATGACAAATGTCCATTACTTGGTTAGAGGCTCGTGCTGATAACGTGTTATAAAATATTAGTATTATGTAATATTATAATTTAGAGAAAGAAAATAGAGAAGAGATGAGAATTTTCTGAGTGTTTTATTCCAATAGGTGATCTCCTATTTATACACATACAAGAGTCAAATATTAAGAAACTAAGAGAAAGGGAAACTAAGAAAAATGGAATGTTGATTACATTAATGGTAATAAATAAAAGATTTGGACATCCACATAATTAATACTATTTATAACACTTTAAAGTGCAAAAATAAAAAAAAAAACCCTTATTTTATTAACAAAATAATAATATTATATAATTTTCAAAATTAGTAAACTATATATATAGAATGTTCTAATTGCTCATATATATAGTATACACACCCACTAGTTTGAAAAGGAAAGAGCAATGACTATTTCTTCTCTTGGCATTTTCTCACACAAGAAACACATTGCTATTTCACTTTTCCTTTATTTATTTATTTATTTTAATTTCTAATGGGATAGGAACAACATATAATAAAATTTTATAAGATATACATATTAAAAAATTGAGTAAAAAATAATCACTTAATACAGTTGCATTTATTTGGATTTATTATATTATATATTATTTATTTATTTATTTGTTTGTTTTGACGTAATAGAGTAAACTAGCATTTATATATTTAGTAATATAATAAATGATAGTTTGGTCTTCATAATAAAAGTATATCAATTTCTTTACCAAAAATATTTAGTGACAAAGTTTATAATGACACACAAAAATAGTACAATTGGGGTATTAATTGAGTCAATTAAAATATTTTTTTTACTTAATTTACTTTTTTTATGATAGTGCATAATAAGTAATTAGATTTGTTTTGCCCAATAATTGTGTAAATAATAATTTAAAAAAGTAACAATAAATAAATAATCTAATAATTATAGAAACTTGAGAATAAGATAAGCATATTCCAATAGTTGGAAAAAAAGGCAAGTAAAGTATAATAATAGAGATTTTTTTACACTTGTTTAGTACTAACCTTTCTTTTCAAAGAAGACCACCGACATTTTAGAATGGTAGGAAAAAAATAAAATTATATATAAAAAAGAAATTATAAATAAATAAAGAAGAGTGCTAAATAGTGTTTTTGCTAATTATAACTTTTATTATGTTTTTTTAGTTAATTTTTACATCTGAAATCAAATGTCAGAATATTTATTTTCAAAAATTTTTATAGTAGTATTTGTTATAGTTTCATTATCATTCTTATAAATTTTTGAAAAATTTTGAATAGTCTACAATGCTAAAAATAAAGTTCCTGGTATTTTAGTTTACCACGCGCGTTTAAAAAATTTCAAATGTATTTTCAGTACTGTAAACTATTTGGAATTTTTTAAAAAATTATAGGGATGATGTTGTAAGCATAACAAACACCATCATGAAAAAAATATTTCGATATGTATTTTTGGGCACAGAGGTTGTAATAGGAGGTTAATAGTAGCATTCCTCTTTGTAAAATTAGTCTTTATGAATTTTTTTATTAGCGAAATAATCTTGTATAGTCACAGAAACGACTATGAATTACACTGTGCAACCATAACTATTATGGTCTTAAAATGACCATAGATATACACTGTCTGGTCACCATAGTCGCATAGAGTAAATTAAGTGATGTTATTTTACGATAGTATTTCACATTGTTAATTTGACAAATTTTACAGTGTTAAATACAACCTTTTAGTTAATCTTCATGCTCAAAATCACATATCATTTTTTATAGTAATATTCGTTATAGTTACAATATCATCTCTATAAATTTTTAAAAAATTATGAATAACTTACAGTACCGAAAACAGAGTTTCTGATATTACAGTCCACCACCCGTGTTCAATAAATTTCAAATTTATTTTCGTCAGTGTACTATGAATTTTTTTTTTTTGAAAAAAATATTCTATTATGTATTTTTAGATACCGAGATTAACTAAAATATTGTAATAGAAAATTAATACTACCACTCTCCTCGTAAATAAATTTATTATTTTTTTGTTGTTAAAAAAACAAATAATATATTTAGTTCACACATGGACAAAGAACTTATTATAACTAAGATAAGACTTGGGGATCTGTGTTTTCAGTGTAACCAATTCCTCTCTATCTTCTAATTTTACTATTAATAATATTATTGTTAATCTTATTTAAATTCCCAAGTCCAAAACATATGATCTTTGGCTCTGTTTTTTTTTTTTCTTTTTCTTAATTAATTTGTATAAAAAAGAGCTTAAAGTTGATAACTTTATTAATAACTTATTTTATTATTTTATGGGTTGATGAAAGAAAGAAACTTTATGTAAATTTTATAGTGCACCTTATAAAAAAATATAAACGGATGCACCTTAACATGTTTTCTACATTTAAATAGATTTAATTTTATTTTTTAATAAATTTTTTAAAAAATTTAGAATAATTTAATACGTCATAAATAAGGTTCAAACAATTTATTGTACACACGTCTCTTATTTTATTTATATGTGTAAAATAGACAATTTAAACATTCTATATTATAAATTATTTTGAATTTCTAAATTTTACAAAATATTTTACATAATTATACTATACACTATTATATATATATATAAAAATTTACTATAAAAATATCAAAAACATGAAGGGAGTGAACCTTAGAAACACTCAAAACTTTATTAATTTTTATGTGTTTAGAAGTAACAGTGTAATTACTAAGGTATTAATATTAATTACATAGTCTAGTAATTACACTATATTTTAAATTACAAGACGTAAATTCTATCTTGTTTTGCAAAACAAATAGTAATTACACAGGAAAATAATATTTTTTAGTAGTTAATATTTAAAATAGAAAGTTTATAGTAATTACACTCAATTCTCATGGGGGCCATAAAGATTAAAGAGTGTAATTAGAATCCGTTACATCCTATGCAGTTACAGTGTAATTACATGATCAAACAAACATATCAAATCGTGTAATTAGCTCCAAATACACATATTACAATGTAGCTTTCCAAACGCAAATTACTCGATTTGACATGTTTGTCTGACTGTAAAATTACACTGTAACTGTCTAATTGGAAATAATTAAGAGGTTTCAATTACACTTTCCAATTCTCATGGCCCTCCATGAGAATTTAGGATGTGTTTGGAAGTAACTGTATAATTATTAGGTAGGGTAATTACTAGGGTGATAATTACATAGTTTAGTAATTACACTATATTTTAAAATACAAGGTGTGTTTAGATATGAGATGATAATTACATATGGATTCCTAATATCTTATTTGGCAAACTAGTTAGTAATTACATGAGAAAATAATATTTTTTAGTAGTTAATATTTAATATATAAAGTTTTTAGTAATTACACAGTATAATTACATTCAATTCTCATGGGGGCCGTGATAATTAGAGAGTGTAATTAGAGCCCCTCAATTACTTCCAATTACACGGTTACAGTGTAATTACATGGTCAGACAAATATACCAAATTGTGTAATTACCTCTAATTACACACAAATTCAATTATATTGTGACTTTCCAAATATACCCTTAGTGTAATTACACTATGTAATTACTAAAATTTTCTATTTTACATATTAATTATTAAAAAATATTATTTTCTTGTGTAATTACATCTCATATATAAATATACCTTATATTTTAAAATATAGTGTAATTAATACCCTAATAATAACACAATTACTTCTAAATACACCAATAATTATAATAATTATTTGTTTAACCCAAATGTAGAATTAGTATGTGTTAAAAAGTAAATTTTGGGTTATTTCTGTATGTTTTCTTATGTTAGTTGACTAATGACACCCATTGTATATGTATTAATGTTTTTTTTCTCTCTCTCTCTCTCTCTTATAGATTTTGATGCTTAACCATTCCTCAAGTGGGGGAGCCTTGTGGAGCCTTCCGGTGGTAGCAAGTAGCAACTAAAAAAGAAGTGGAAGAAACTCACTCCAATGCCCAAAAATTAAAAATACAGAAAAAAAGGGAGAGGAATAGCCATAACAACAACAACAACTCATTTACACTCTTTTTTTCTCTTTTTAGTTATATATTGTTTGTTGCATTTTGTTTTCTTAATACTCAGTCTGAAAAGTGAGGTTTTTTCTTTACTTTCTTAGCTCTAGTGTTTTGGATCTGATTTTCTCTTAAATGGGTTTGTGAGTTTTGTTCTGTTTTTCTTCTTTTCAAAGCTCAAGTTTCAATCTTTATCTCATTTATGAAAATGGGCATTTGTGTTTTTCAATGTTGGGATCTGATTTTCTCTCGAATGGGTTTGTGAGTTTTTTTCTGTTCTTCTTTTTCAAAGCTCAAGTTTTAATCTTTCTCTCATTTATGAAAATGGGCATTTGAGTTTTTCAATGTTGGGATCTGGGTTCTCTACATTATTAGCTCATATCAAAGTTTTGAAATTTCTGTTCTTAAAGTAACAACCTTTATAATCCTTCCCCTCTCTCTCTCTCTCTCTCTCTCTCTCTCTCTCTCTCTCTCTCTTATGGCTCCTGGTTTGGGATTCTCAAAATGGTGGGCTAAAGATAATTCAAGGAAGGGAACACCAGTGGTTGTAACCATGGAAAACCCCAATTACTCAGTGCTTGAAATAGATGGCCCAGATGAAGCATTTAGGCCAGTTGATAAAGATAGAGGCAAAAATGCTAAACAATACACATGGGTTTTGCTTCTTAAAGCTCATAGAGCTGTTAATTGTGTTTCTTGGGTGGGAAATCTTATGTGGGCATTACTTGGTTCAGTGAAAAAAAGACTCATTTTTGGTGAAGGAGTTGCTATGGAAGAGAGTGAGAAATCTGGGAAATCAAAGCTTTTGTTTAGACTCATATTAACATTTTTGTTAATGGCTTTGAGTTTCTTAGCTTTTGAAGTTTTTGCCCACTTGAATGGTTGGCATTATTTTCAGAACAGCAGCAACAACAACAACAGTTTGCATATTCTTCCTAATGCTTCTGAGATCAAAGGGTTGTTTCATAGTGTTTATGTGTTTTGGTTGGAATTTAGAGCAGACTACATTGCTCCTTTGATTGTTTCTCTATCAAATTTCTGTGTTGCTCTTTTCTTAATTCAATCACTTGACCGTATGATTCTTTGTCTTGGTTGTTTTTGGATTAAGTACAAGAAAGTTAAACCAACTGTTGAGAAAGAACCATTTAAGTCTAATGATTTGGAAGGTGTTGGATTTGATTATCCCATGGTTCTTGTTCAAATTCCCATGTGTAATGAGAAAGAGGTATACTTTTCTTTCTTTATCTCTCTCATGTTAGTATTTCTTTATCTTTAAAAAAGTTATTTAGTTCAATTTTTATTCATGATTGTAAATTTTTAGTGGCCTACTATTATAGACTAGTCTAGTGCTTCTAGTTATTTAGGATTACTTATAAATTTTTAGTGGAGTATTTCAGTAGACCCTTTATTTGTTTCGGTATTTTCAATCTAATTATTTCTCTTAGTTATTTAAGATTACCTGTAAATTTTCAGTGGATATTTTGCTAGACTCCCAATTTGCTTCGTTTTAATTATTTAGAATCACCTGTAAATTTTGACCAATTTTTTCCTTAATTTTTATATTGGTTAAAAAGAGTTTTAGATTATTAAAGATTGTTTCTTTATGAACTTGTTTTTTCAGGTATATGAACAATCAATTTCAGCTGTTTGTCAACTTGATTGGCCAAAAGAAAGACTTTTGATTCAAGTTTTAGATGATTCTGATGATGAAAGTATACAATGGTTAATTAAGGCTGAAGTTACTAAGTGGAGCCAAAAGGGTGTTAATATAATTTATAGGCATCGTTTGGTTAGAACTGGTTACAAAGCTGGGAATCTTAAGTCTGCAATGAATTGTGATTATGTTAAAGATTATGAATATGTTGCTATCTTTGATGCTGATTTTCAACCCAACCCGGATTTTCTCAAGCTGACAGTTCCACATTTTAAGGTACAGTTATAAGTTTAGCTGTTCTTTTATGTTTCCTTAACTTTAACTGTTACTTATGATGATAATTTTGATAATAGGATAATCCTGAATTGGGGTTAGTTCAAGCTAGATGGACTTTTGTGAACAAAGATGAGAACTTGTTAACTCGCCTTCAAAACATCAACTTGTGTTTCCATTTCGAGGTTGAACAACAGGTTAATGGGGTGTTTCTTAATTTCTTCGGTTTTAATGGTACCGCCGGTGTTTGGAGAATCAAAGCACTCGAGGAATCGGGAGGTTGGCTTGAACGAACAACCGTTGAAGATATGGATATAGCTGTTCGCGCTCATCTCAACGGTTGGAAATTCATATTTGTCAATGATGTAAAGGTAGCTCCTTTTTTCTTTTCTTTGTAAGTTGTTTTAGGGTTCGAGTTGTTATAGTTTCCTGGTCTCGAAATATTGTAGGGTTAGGCGAGGATTCTAGTTTCAGATAGTTCGATTACAATAACAAAACTCGGTTTTTTTATTTCTAGGTTCTTTGTGAACTTCCTGAATCCTATGAAGCTTACAAAAAGCAGCAACACCGATGGCATTCTGGCCCGATGCATCTTTTTCGATTATGTCTCCCGGCTATCATTACCTCAAAGGTAGTTCAAACAAACACAAACATCCATTTTTTTACCTTACTTTTGAATTCTATTCATTTGCTCATTGTTGATTTTATATTTCAGATAACATTTTTCAAGAAGGCCAACTTAATACTTCTATTCTTTCTATTAAGAAAGTTGATTCTCCCATTCTATTCATTCACATTGTTTTGCATAATTCTCCCCTTAACCATGTTTGTCCCCGAAGCCGAGCTACCTTTATGGGTAATTTGTTATGTCCCGGTTTTCATGTCATTCCTAAACATTCTCCCATCCCCGGGATCATTTCCCTTTATCGTCCCATACCTTCTCTTCGAAAACACAATGTCCGTGACCAAATTCAATGCCATGATATCCGGATTGTTCAAACTAGGTAGCTCGTACGAATGGGTCGTCACCAAAAAAGCCGGTAGGTCATCAGAATCCGACCTTTTAGCCGTGGAGGAGCGAGAATCAAAAGCGATGAATCATCACACTCAACTCCTCAGAGGAACTTCTGATAGTGGTCTCTCCGAACTAAACAAATTAAAAGGGCACCAAGAGGCTACTCCCCCGAAATCTCCTACAAAAAAGACGAACAAGATCTTCAAAAAGGAGCTAACTTTGGCTTTCTTACTACTCACCGCCGCCTTTAGAAGCCTTCTTTCGGCTCAAGGAGTACATTTCTATTTCTTGCTTTTCCAAGGGGTGACATTTCTCTTGGTGGGTCTTGATCTAATTGGTGAACAAATGAGCTAGTTAGTAGTGAAGTTAAGCTAAGTTAAAGCTCAAAAAATAAAGGAAGGAGAATAAGCTAAGCTATTCAAGGTGTCAAAAATACAGGTAAAAAAAAAACCAAAACAAAAAAAAAAAACATACAAAACTACCTAAAATCAAAATAAGTTAGTTATTATTCTCAATTAAATTTCTCTTATATAGATTCTTTTCTTTCTTTGTCCTTGTTTGCAATTAATTTTTGTCTTAGAGATATTAGCAAGTAAAGTGTTTAAGTTAGCTTCATCATTCATATTCCTATATACCATCTTTCTTTATTTTTCTAGTTTATTTGGTTTTGGTGGTTCATTTAATTTTCAAGTGAGAGAAAAGTGAAAGAAAAAAAAAGGGGTAATTGTTGATTGTTTTAATTTAAATGTAATAACTTGTAATCTTTGGTTTATTATTGATATATAGCTCAAAGTTGTATTTCAATACCAAATAGGCTTGTTTATTTGGAGATATATTTAGGTGAACATTACATTGTTATGAATTCTAAGATTTTTACACATGTATAAAACTAGTTGTATATCTTGCATTTGTTCAAATTTTTACTATACATATCCAAAGTTTCACTATGTATTTACATATATAGGGAATGAATTTTGCCCCTTTATTCTCAAAGAACAAAACCATTCTAAACTTTGTTTGATGTACTCTAAACTCGGTTTGATGTACTAATTCAATTTTGTTATTTTTGCGACGGATGAAATCCATTTCCATTTTGATGTATTCTAAATTCGATTGGATGTACTTTGGTTTTTTACTGTTAGATCAATTCAATCTTAATCTAATAGTTGTATATGTTTGTTTGACACACCTATATATGTATATGTATATGTTTTGTTATTTGATGTTGTTATAGTATAATTAAATTATACAAAAAAGTGTCGGCAGGGCAAGGGAGTGAAAGAAGAGTGTTAAGGAAATGGGATATTGGAAGTGCAATGATAGTCAGACGATTTTCAATATTTTTAGTCCCACATCGGAAGGGACCCATAAGATTTTACAAAAATTGACATATATATATATATTTTATTATATTTATAGTGTTTTAGGTATGCATGTTTATTTATGTTCCATGTGGGATTCACTTAAATGGTAGGCCTCAAACCAACTCATACCTCTTCTCTTATTACGAGTAGTATTGGTATTGGATACCAGTGGTGTTTAATACTTTTTATAAGTGGCGTTTTATGATTAGTTAATAATATTTTTTTTTTATGTTATATGAGACTTGATATTTAATTATACTAATAATAGTATGATACCAGAAAGATGCTAAGTATCAGTGATGCTTTTTAGTAATTTTTTATTATGAAACATTTCCATATGGATTTAAGTTTGCCTTTTTGAATTTCTTTAATAATTTGGACACTTTTTTGACTATGAATCTAACCCTTTTTATTTTTTTAATATTTATATAAAAAGAAATAATTTTATTATAATATATATTTTTTTAATCTATGACCAAAGTCCAACTAGACAATGCATCTTCCCTTGTTTTTGTTTGTTTATTGTTTCTTTATTTAAATATGTATACATTATTTGTCGATATAAATTTTATGGGAAGGTAGGGATTTGATTATTCATATTGTTATGTTATGATAATTGAAAATTCTTTGGCACAATTTAAGGAAAAATTATAATATCTAATTGTGTTTATATAATGATGTTTAGTGTTAGTTATTTATGGGATTTTGTAGATTTTAAGGAAATATGAAACATTAAGTGAGAGTCGAAATAAGAGTTTAAACAGTTTATTGTACGTAAATATATATTGTTTTAAAAAATAATTATGCGGGTAACAATTGTTTAATTTTGATTTTGATACCATAAATAATTTTAAATAACTATTTGAATATTGTAATATAATTTTAAAATTAGAGTTATAATTGCAAAAGTCCTATTGGATTGGGAATATAGTTTTAAAATAAACATATACTCTTTTAAGATAAGATTAATAAAGAATGTCCAAAACTAAGTTTTCTATTTAAACAATAAAAGTGAATTAGAAGTACAAATATTTTCTAAAAATAAGGAATCTCTTGGTATTGACATGTGAGCCAATGATTCAAATTTAGTTGAAATCTTTCAATCATGGTCTATAAAAATTGTTCTATTTCAATTAATTACTTTTTATATTTAAGTTTTAAAATGGTTATTTTCAACTATAGTCCCTTTTTAATGTTTTTTTAGTTATATGAAAAAATGGTTACTAAAAAAGAAATGAGTCTATTTGGAAACTTTTTTAGAACAAAAAGAACATTTTTAGTCACACAAAAAATGTGAGTTTCTTGTTGAAAGAAAAATCATGTAAAGAAGTTCAAGAAAGTGATACTAATAATCAATAATAATAATAAAAAAAACTTCTCAAAAAATAATATGAAATAAATTATGACTAAAATAACATAAAATATTACTTAAAATACATATTATTATTCAAATAAAAAGCTAAAATTGTTAAAGTAGGCTCTTAATGAGCTTACTTTTTTGTGTATTGGAGAATATTCCACCATGTTTGTTGATTGATATTGTACTTGATGACTAAAATTAATTAAGAAATTATATAATAACAATAGTAATAATAAAAAGCTAATTTGCCAACTATATAATTTCTTTTTTATATTAAATTTTTTAAAAGAAAAGTAATGTGAAGACTTCAATTAATAAGAATGACCCATGTATCTTGTGACCTTGTTGTATGCAATAATTGAGGGAGGGACATATTAAATAAAAATAAAATATATTTTAAAATTATATTACACTTCAAAATCTTATAAAGGCCCCCTATTTTCCTAATTTTTTTAAATATATCTTTGATTTATATTCTTATAAAATTTACATATTAAATAAAAATAAAATAAAATATAATTTAAATTTAAGATAAAAAATTAAAATAAAGAATTACATGAAATTTTATTAGATAAAAAATAAAAAAAATATACATGATTTTAAAATATATATATTTAAAAAAAATATAAAGTAATTATTTAAATAAACATAAAATAATGTAACAAAATAAACTTAAAAATGTTAAGAGAGACTTATTAAAATCAATTTAAGTTTTTTTTTTTTTTTTTTTTTTTTTAAATATTGAGGTATACTTATATATTTAATGTAAAAACATATATACTGAAATTGTAAAAAATAAAAACAAAAAGATCTATAATAGACCATACACACCTCAAGTGAGACAACATATCTTTTACTACAATCATTAAACAAAAACAAAAACAAAATAATCAAGTGGCATATGTAAGTATTGACTTTTCCCAATAATTTTATCAAATAATGTACCAAAAATTTTAAGAATTTTTTTTTTTATATGTTATAAATTGCTAAAATGTTAATTATGAGCCAGTATTGTATTACATGACAAATATACCCCTATTTAAAATTTCTCCAAAAATATACTTGAACCGACACAAAATTAAAATTAAAATATTTAAAAAATATAATTGATAAATATGAATTGAAAAAGGGTCAAAATCTCATATGACTAGATTGGAAATTTCTCTAGTATATATTGACACAACTACACAACAAACCAAAATTGACATGTGCCTTGAAAGTAACATGGTCATCACTCTTCTCTTAGTCCTTTTCATTAATTTTATTTTATTTTTTTAATTTCTTTTTTGTCTTTTATATCTTAAGAAAAAAGAAAATAAATACTATTTAGTATCTCCAATTTTGTAAAAATTATTTATTAAATATTTTATTTTAATAAATAGTAAATTAAATTTTATATTTTTTAAAATAGTCTTAAATAATATCTTGAATTAATTTTTTTAAAATAAAACTTAATAATAACCAAATCTAAAAATATTATTATGACAAAATTAGTTACATTTACTGTATTGGTTCATGTTAAGAATTATTTTTAAATTAAATTATATTAAAAAAAATTATTGAAAAATTAAACTCAAGATCTTATTTATACTATTATAAAAAATACAAAGTCTATTTTTTCATTTAACAAAATAAAACTGAAAATCTAATAAGTAACTTTTGCAAAACACAAGCTAAAATAGTATTCTTAAAAAATAATAATTAAAAAAAAAACATCTCATATTTCTAGATCAATTAAATAAAAATCAATATTAGTGAATATCCAGTTATAAATAATAATCTATAAAATATGATTGAGATTTGAGAAAGTATATATGATACTATACTATATATATCTCTACTTCATTTACTATTTCAGAAGCTTTGGTTGTTAGTTTACCTACCAAATTATCTTCTATTAAAAAATGGTCTCTGACACAAAAGTGTCATTTTAAATGTAACACTCCCATATTTGTGCTAATATTTAATAATAATATTATTAATGATATTCACCAAATAATAATAATAATAATAATAATAATAATAATAATAATAATAATAATAAATATAATTTGCGATCAAACTTCTTAAATTTTTAATTTTAACACAATCAAACTTCGATTCTGTTTTGGTCTCCACTTTGGCATCTACTATGGTCTGTTAAATATTAATGTGGACTGCCACTGTGTCCAGAAATGTACACGTGTAAATTTTAATTGATACCTTAAAATTCAATATTGAGAATTAATCGTGCCAAACTTAAAGGTTTAAGGAGTTTGACTGCAAATTATCCTAATAATAATAATTTGTAATAAGTTTAACATGAATGAGAGACCAAATTTAGTGTCTAGAACAAAGAGGCAGCCATAATCGCAAATGCCTCCTTTAATTCATGTCTGTCAACAGGCTCACCTACGTTTACTTTCTTGCGTTAGTCCACGACACGTCTTTTTAATACTATATCACAAACTAAAATTGGACATAACATTTGCCTCCAAAAAAGAAAGGCAAGTGTAGCACAATGTTCAAATTGCACGAAGTTTTATACGTCACACCATCAAAACAATACAAATACCGTTAATAATAGAGTAAAGATATATGCACACAAAATATACATCAAAACAGTTCTCACTCTCTTAGTAATAACACTGTTTTTTAAAATAGTTAGAGCACTCCCAACAACTTCTCTACTCTACACTTTAAAATACATCACCAAAACTTCACTTATTTTACCTCAAACTTTTATATTACACCATACATCAACTTCTCTATATTTTCTTTACATCAACTTTTATATTAAACAATAAAGATATCAGTCGAAACTATTCTAAACCACTGGTCATAGACATAACTTAGTAATATCTCAATATCTCTCACAAAGAGAAAGTTTCAAATTCGAATCCTCCCTCCCTCTCTAATATTTCAAAACCAATAATAATAATAATAATTATAAAAAAACAGTAAATCCTATCTCAACTAAATATAACATATAACTTTTGGTACATAATTTGTATTCACATATCATTAGTCAAAATAATAATAGAGGAGTTTTTGGCATGTGTTTAGTAGGGATGGAATAGGAAGAGGAATAAGATAGAAGTAGAAGAGAGTTGATCCCACAAATAATAGATGAAGGGTTTTATAGAAGAGAGGTTGCACATGCAGCCATTAAGAGGGGTGTCTTGTAGTGGCCTTAGCCAGCCACCCTTAGATTTACAAAGATTAAAATTAAAGACCCACGTACGTATGGTTTTAAGCAACAAAACAAACACACACACAGCCTTATCATTTCCTTGTCTCTTTCTATGTTTCATATTATATACAAACATAACATATATATATGTATAATGTATGTATGCATGTATGGACAGATGGTGACATCCCACCTTACACTATCAATTGTTTTTTTCTTTTTGACATTTTATTGCATTAAGTATGCAAATCTCATATTATTAAGTTTTGGATTTAGAACCAAATTTAAAAGAATAATCTTGTTAGTTGTTAAGTAAACAAACAATTTTCCCCCATATAAAATTATGTACTAAGTTTTGCTTGTTATTAGCCAAACTAATATAATCATCACTTAAGTGTTTTCCACATTTTTTAATTATGGAATTATAGGAAATTTAGGGCAAAAATTCCTATGCAGTTCACTTTGTTGCATTTAAATCTCTATGTAAATTTTTTTGTGGCAAAAATCTTTATGTAATTCGTTTTCGGGAGCAAAAATCCCAACATCAGTCCCTGAGATGGTAACAACAAAGGGACTAACATTGTAACAAAATGATTACATAGAGATTTTGCCGCAAATTTTTTTACATAAGGATGTAAATGCAACAAAGAGAACTGTACAAGTATTTACACCGTAAATATCCCTATAAAATACCCTAATATATTTGAAGATTAATAATACATGCACCAAAATATTACCTATTTGAAGTAAATGTAATTGGTTGAAACAAACTGTTACATCATTGTGTGGAATATTTTGGTGTACATATTGTATTTGAATGTGACCTATGTTGAACAGCATCATTATAAATAGCAAGCAATGTGTTGCTGTTCATTAATGATTTTGCACTAGAATTTGAATTTAAACATTAATGTAAATTGGAACCAAATCCATCAACAAGGCCAATTAGTTCAAACAAGTTCATATTTGAATTGGAGGCAAGAAGTTAACTCGAGTGGGGCCAAAATGAAAAAAGTATTTTTTGCAGGGGGCCAATTACAAAAATTTTCACAAGACAGCTAGAAATTTATTTACATCTTCTTCAGCAAATCTAATTTTGATCTATCAATATGTCTACAGATAAATATATTTATAATCAGATATTACCTCACACAGAAGCAGTGAAATTCTCTTCATTTTGGATTCAACTTGTTCTTGAAGTGGTTTCCTTCTTACCGCGCTAGCTGTATTTGATCAAAGAAACGATATAGATGTTTCACTGAAAAAGGAAATACCAAAAGGTTTAATCTTTGTAATCCATGTCCAGTAGTTGGTATGCTTTTTTTTTTGGTTTCAATACAACAAAAACTTTTACATGAAAATTGAAAAGTGGACTTGGTGAGTGTATTAAAATATACAATATGAAACATCAAAAAGAAATTAAAAAATAGTACCAAACTGTTATGTAGTGCCAAAACAAACCAAATTGTTGTGTTTGACCAGGAGGTTTCATGTCATTGGTTAAAAAAAATACCATACAAAATGATAATAGGATTTTTCAGTAGGAAATTAATCTGGAAGAGCCACATCACAGAATGTTTGTAAAAATAATTAACAAGCATATAGTTCAGATTTGCTAAAAAAACCATTGAGAGTAGAAAAATGTGCAAACTCTCTCTTGCAACACAATCCAAAGGCTCTATTTTGTGTAGTAACACATCCTTTTTTACCTTGAGTCTTTATGACCAATATTACATGAATTGCAGGAAAGTAGTTTATAGGAAAATTCTTAAGCGAGAGTATCACTTTCGCTCCTACGGTAGAGACATTTTTTAGGTATATAGAGAATTGTAAACCGATTTTTTTAAATAACAGCATGCATTATAATCATAGTAGGTATCTTGTCTACTTTGGAAAAATTCTGAATAATTTATAGTGCAAAAAATATGATTCAAATAGTCAATTGTATGCACGCCTTTTTTTATTTTATACGCGTCCAACTAATTATTTTAAACTTTATTTTTAATGTCGTAAATTATTCAGAAATTCTCGAAAACAAACATGATGCCTATACCTGTCGTATAAAAAAAAGTAGAATATAATTTCCCTAGATACCAAAAACAGAAAACGCTACTACGGTAGGGGCAAAAGTGATGCCCCCATGTAAAAAGCTCCCTATATGTATATTTTTTTTTCTAATCTGATTACTATTGCACAGCACAAAATTCAACCTGTCTTTCTACCATTAAGTCTATGTGATTCAATATTTCAGGAATTGCAGGAAATTTAGTTACCTCTTTCTCAATTATGAATACAAGACACCGTTCATTTCCTCGACGCAGTGGAATAATCTCTAACCATCAAGATCTCACTACATAACTTTCGGGGCACTTGTTCTAGTGCTTTTCCTTCTTGCCATGCTTGCCCGATAGACACTCCTGGTCCCAGGTGACGAACGTATACAACAACTTGATCGTTGAAAGGATAGGGATGTTTAGCTGAAACAAAATGTAGCAAAATTCATGTTTAGTAGCTAAATACAGTTAGTACTTAAGTCATTATCATTGAAAGGAACAATACACTTGTCTTCTTTAAAATAGACTTAGTACTCATGGAGATTTTAGTAACTAGAGACTCTCACCTGGTCTAGGAAAGCCTTGTGGGTAATCATGGATATCAAATTGCCCATCCCCGAATTCGTAAGCAAAATCACAAGGTTGCTCAGTGGACATTACTTCCTTATAATTCTTCAATGCGAAATACAGTGGACTCCAGTTACTTGCAAGTTGTTCTAAAACTGATCCACCTGAGTTGTTCAAAACAATTTAGCAACACGAGAAGACTTGATACCGAAGAAAAACAATTCTGAAGTGCTGGTTCATAAAACCCTTCAAAGACTGAACTAAAGACCAGAACTAGATGAAGCCATATTGTAGAATGAAAATGCATTTACAATAAAATGATTGTAAACACAAGTAAGGAAAATAGAACTGACATTTCTATATAGCTTGTGCTATGAGGAAATATACTTAAAATTTTGTAAAATGCATTTTAAAAGAGCTCCTATTCATACCAATAACAACAAATACACAAGCTATCTATATTAACTTAAAAATTTAATGCATAATATGGATTTATTAACAGTTAATATGAGGCCTTTATATGGTTGGAGTGTTGAACTGACATTATAGGTCAATAGCAAATTTTACAACACAGGGAAGCCCAAGTGAGTTAGAGAAACATTAATTAAAGCATATTTCCTAAATTAAGTGCCTCATGTTGTTAATTTCTCGAGTTTCTGGCGGGTAAAGATTAAACAAACTTACCAATAAATCTTCCATAGATATTCCCATCTTTACAAGAAAATAATGCCTGAATTCATTAGAAAATTAAGTTGCTTCAGCAAGGCATCAAAAATGTAATTATTAGACAATAAAAATAAAACATGAACCCCATGGACATAGTATTTACCTTCTTAAAGGAATTTATCCAAGCAATGGGCATTGGTCCTATTCAACAAAGTTCAATATAAAAAGCATCAGTTTCCATTTCCTGTAACTTCATATAAATTGTTGTGACTGAATACAAAAGAAAACCCGAAAAACATAGCAAGTGCCCATTTATCATGCAACACACTCACACCACAGAAGAGAAAAATCACCACATAAAAGTGTCGTAACATATGCCACTACATGCTAGCAAATGCATATATTCTCAGAAATGAAAAACCATGTTGCTATGAGTATGCATATTCAAATACACAATCTGCAGACCACAATATGTGTCTGCTTGAGCATCTGTAATTTTTCCCTGACAACAACGATTGGACTCACCTCCGGTTGTTCGACAATGATAACATTCAAGTGACATTCCACCATCTTCACCAGAGAACAAGTTGAACTCACTTCTCTTAGCTAACTTGGGATCCTCATATCGCGTGCCAGCTATCTGCCATGCTCTTGAAATGTGACTGCATTATATTTACCCGATCGTTTTCAAATTAACTATACAGAATTACAAGATCATATGCAAATATAAAGTTTCTTTTCCTAGTAAATGAAGAAATAAATGAGTACATTCGCCCTTGTAGAAATGTAAAATGAAATCAAAGTAACACAACTTTTTAAGATTTTAACATATTATAAGACTAACAGAGGGGTTAGCAAGTGCAGCAATCGATGACGCCTTTCTTCAGGAATATCTTCAATCTTTTTCCTGAGATTCAAAATAATAAACAACAGAGTGAATGTGTGAAGAAGAGCATCTTCATTATAAACATTGTCATTTCACATTTCACTTCGAAACAATGTTAATATGAGAAAAGAAAAAAAAACTAGAAATAGGTCTGAACTGGTGGCCACACTAAAGATAAAGCAACAACTGAAACTGTACAACATGAAGATGAAACATAATTCTTGTTAATATCAAAATCTTCTAATCTATGTTTTTTATCTACAGCTGACCATCACCTTTAAATTTCAAAAAGCTAAAGAGAAACAAACACAATTGAATACTTAAGATGAACAATGCAACATAAGCAAAGAAATAACAATTCTAAACTAACATGAAAAATCACCAAAATGTTGAATCAATTATGTAATGTGTATCCAAACATTAAGAGCAAGCCCTTTCCAAAGAACAATGAAATAAACAATTAGAATTATTAATGGCAGAGAAGAGAACACTGACCACATATAGACAGCTGGGTTATATGAAGCAGGGTCCAAAGGAATTAACTCCTTTGGAGGATCAAGAAAAGTCACAATGTCTTGCTCATCTAAGAAAACCCTTTTCCCATTTGGAAGAATTTCATATGGTTTCTCATCCCAAGGAGACCCATAAGCACTCACTCCACCATTAATGGAGCTAACTGAACCACGAGTAGTACTACTACTGCTACTACTACTTATCTTACATCGTTTATACAACTCAAAGCCTGCAAAACCCAAACAAATGACCAAAATCAACTCAAATGATTAATTCTTTATCAAATTAATAGGTATTTTACTAATAGAATCATGCCCCTGAATTATTAGCGATGTTAAATATTCTCCCTCAACTAAATATATTTAACAAAAATCTAGTATTTCACTAACATTCAAAGCTGAAAAATGAAATATTTAACATCAATAACAATTTTTCTACCAAAATTCATGAGACAAAATAACTATAATATCCATTTTAGCTCAAACACTAAAACCAAAATACTTGAACAAAAGGTACTTATAGCAAGAAAACAATTGATTATCTCAGTCTACAAGCTCAATTTCTGAACGGATAAAAGAAAAACTAGACCTGTTTGGTAAGCGAGAAAATGATGGAAAACACTACTAGACTGTAAAGAGTAAACTAATAGATAAGAGTACCTTGAGAAATACGATATGGAAAGTTGAGTTTGCCGGAGAATGGAGAGTGGTGAGAAGCGGAGAGGAGTGGAAGAGGATGACGGAAGGTTGGCGTTGATGATTTTGCCGCCATTGAAATTCAGCCAAGAAACGAAGAAAGAGAAGAGAGTTTCATTTTCGTAATTCATTGATGAGTTCTTCATTATTATCGTTTTTACAAGTTTTATGTCGTTTTATGCAATCGATGTCGTTTTCTTAGTTTTCTTTTTTGAGAAATATGTCGTTTTCTTAATTCATTGATCAGCTCTTTATTATTATCGTTTTGACGAGTTTTATTGTCGTTTTCATGTTCATTGTCGTTTTATTAGTTTTCTTTTTGATAAATATGGCGTTTTCTTTAATTCATTGATGAGCTCTTTAATACTGTCGTTTTTACTAGTTTTATGTCGTTTTATCCAATCGATGTCGTTTATAGTTTTCTTTTTTGAGAAAGATGTCATTTTCGTAATTCATTGATGAGCTCTTTATTATTGTCGTTTTACGAGTTTTAATGTCGTTTTCTTAGTTTTCTTTTTTGAGATATATGTCGTTTTCTTTATTCATTGATGACCTCTTTATTATTGTCGTTTTACGAGATTTATTGTCGTTTTTCATGTATATTGTCGTTTCAATCAATCGATGTCGTTTTCTTATTCCATTGATGAGCTCTTCATTATTGTCGTTATATCAAAATTTATTATCGTTTATGAGACTAGAAAAAAGCAGGGACTCCTGAAGAGAGAGATCAAGTCGAAGAGGCTCGCCACAATTTCTACAAAAATCGTTACAAAGTCACTCCCTCCAGTGATCTCATCTCCCGATTTCAGTCCTAACAAAAAAGCGATTCCAAGCTACTGCATTGACGTCTTTCTCAAGCAAACTGGTCAATATATGAGGAAACCCAACAAATGCATTTCTTTCGTAAGTACAATCAAATTATATTTTAACTAATATATTTTATGTATTTAAATATTTTAAAGTCATAAAAAGATCAGATCTGAATGATATCTCAGATCCTCATTTGGATTGGACTTAAAACTCGATTATGAGACGAGTTTCTTTTTTGTTTTTGAATTAAATCTTCTTTTCCTTTTAGATATTCATATGAGTTATGAATTTTAGAAATATCTTTTCGAACTCAAAATTTTAATCCCTTAAATTTTCTTGGCCCGTGAGACCCCAATTTCTCCATAGGAGACAGATTTCTAAAACATAGTAACACTATTCTTCTAGTTTATACTATTTTATTTTTCATTTTGTACCACAGATTGTATATACATACAGTATGTGAATCTAGATAACACTAGTCCTTTAGTTTTAGATTCATTAGGATTGTTTGTAGTTGGTTTGTTGGGAAATTTACGTTGGTTTCTTTTTGAGTTAGTGAAAGGCCTATAGATTTTAAAATTTTTGCTTGAATGTTTGCACAGTGTGATGAAGTTTTTGAGTTAAATTTTTTAAATTTAGTTTTGAGCTTGGGAGATCTCGGTCAGTGTCGTGTTGAGTTGAAGGCTGAAATGGTGGATAGTTGATTTCATCTTGTTGTTTGTTATTGATTTTGTTCTTTTTTGGGTGAACTGATATAATGGGATACACTGTTAATTTTGTTATAGATTTGTTTTATATTAATTTTGTTCTATTTTGCGCCATTATTTATGGCTTTGGCGCCTTACAAGGCTTTAGCACCTATTATATGGTTGGCCCCTAATTATTTAGGGTAATTTGTTTAAATTTTCATGTTTTTTGGTATTGAATGTATAAGAAAATTTTGACAGAAGAATATTTTAAAGTTAAAGTTATGCACTATACAGATTTATTAGTGAGAATAAAAAGATTATTTTAGTTAAGGTATGATTTAAAGAATATTTTAAACTGAAATAAAGTTTAAGAGGGTTTATTTTAAATGCTAATTCCTATTAGCTATATTTTGGTTTATATTCTTTAAGGAATTTTCGTGTTTGGAATTTTAGTATTCAGATTCTAATATTATAATTAATTAAATAAATTGTAGAATAAGAATCTTGAGGATCTTGTAATATAAGGAGGTGGGAACACTAATGGTCTAATGAGAATATATTGCTTCAGATATATTTGGGAAGTCAAATTATTATGGAATTCTTGTTTATTCTCAATATTATGGGAATGTACCAAAATTATTACATTATTTGTATTTTTAAATAATTTCTGGATGAGTGGTATTAGTTTTTATGGAAGTACAAATTTGATGGATGAGCTGCGCCATTGTTTATGGCTTTGGTGCCTTTCAAGGTTTTCGCGCCTGATTTATGGCTGGCCCCTAATTATTTAGGATAATTTGGGTAAAATTACAAGATATCATTAATTATAAAAAATATTATAAAATTTAATAGCTAACAATTATGATATGTAATTATGAGATTATTGCCTCATTAGTTTATTATAGATAACATAATATTAATTTTCGTATATAAATTATAAATGTGAGATTTTGTAATTAATTGGAGGTAGGAACATTTATTGTGAATAGAGAATATTTTGTTTTATTTTATTTTTATTTTTGGAAAGATATTGAAATAAATGAGAAGTAAATGCTAATGAAGTATTGAGATTATTGCCTTATTAGTTGTATAGGAAGATACTAATATGAATGGTTTTTATAATAATTTGAATGGTATAATAATTAGGAGGTAATCTTTTTAAATAATAAATAAGGAAGCATTATGTCATAATACCGAATTGGATTAATTAATATTAATTTAATATTATTAATTAAATGTATAATTAAGTGGTATTAGAAAAAAATGTATTTTGAATGTGAAGAGTGCAATCTTAAATTTTAAGGATATTAATACAATTTTGATTTAATTTAGGCTGAATAAAGATTATAGATACCATGTTTTACGCTATAAATAAAATAATAAATAATTTGACTTATTAAGAATTTTGACATGTTTTAGTCTAAAAATAAGTAATACTTTTAAGAGATAAAATGAAATAATTAATATATAATATTTTAAATATTTAAGGAATAATGGGTATTAAAAGGAAAATTTTATTTATGTTTGTTTTTAAAAGGGTAAAGGTAAGGAATAGGGATACTATGAATGTTATGAAGTATATTGCTATAATTTAGTTGTTACTAGCCAAAGGGTACTCCCTTTGGCTAGTTCTAGTATTTTATAGGGAGATCTAGTTGCTTAGTCTTGGTGGTTGGTTGAATCTATTCAGTTTGAATAGTTTTCTAATTAAAGTTTTATTATGTTTTTTGATATTTTTTTTAGGTGGAACTTCAGTATTATATTGAGTTGGGAATGTTGTTAGAAGATGTTATAGCTTTATTGTCTAAATTTCCGGGGGCAGTTTTGTCCCATGGGGCTCGCTCTTAGATTTTAGCGGCCTATGGTTGGCAAAGCATGCTCTGCGGTTAGACGATGAACTATCCTGGTTCGAGGAGGTTCCAGCGCCGGTGGCGGACGTGGGCGTCGTAAATTCATGAGTGATTTTAATCACTTTGTCAAAAAAAAAAAAAAAATTATTATCGTTTTTCATGTTCATCGTCGTTTTATGCAAATGTCGTTTTCTTAGTTTTGTTTCTTCAGAAATATGTCGTTTTCTGAATTTATTATTGAGCTCTTTATTATTGTCGTTTTCATGTTCATCGTCGTTTTATGCAATTGATGTCGTTTCTTAGTTTTATTTTTTCAGAAATGTGTCGTTTTCTTAATTCTTTGATGAGCTCTTCATTATTGTCGTTTTTCACGTTTATCGTTGTTTTATGCATTTGATGTCGTTTTCCTAGTTTTTTGAGAAATATGTCGTTCAGGAATGTATCATGTCGCTTTTATCAATTTATGTCGTCTTCTCCAATTATTGTTGTTTTTCTAATTTTATGTCGTTTTTGAAAGTCCCATGTCGTTTTCAATCAATTGTTTCTGTTCAGTTCGGTCTGCAATTGTTATCATTATCATCATCATCTTCACCAAGACTCAACCTTTAACCCTTTTCCTCGTACAAACTAACACAGTCTTCATTTCAATAGCACTCTTCCTCTCTTTTTCTCATCAATCATCAACCCCAAGAATCTATTCAATCAAAATATTCCAGATCAAAAAATTTCAACTGAACAATCCAAAATTTCAAAGACTGTATTTTTAAAATGCTTCTCCAAACCCAATCTCTCACAACAACAACAACCCACTTCTCTCTCTCACTCCATTGCTCTATTCCCGTCTCCAAATCCAAATTCAATGTCTCAAAAACAAACCCTTTTCGTAAAATTCGATTCAAAACTCTCAAATGCTCGATTTCGACTGTTTCTGAACCGACCCATTTGGAATTGAAAACCCATAAGCCATTTCCAGCTGAGGTTTCGAGAACAATTATGGAATTGGGTTCTGTTGGGACCCTTTCGGCGATTACTCAAGAGGGTTGGCCTTTGGGTATTGGGGTTCGGTTTGCCGTTGACTCTGAAGGAACACCTGTTCTTTGTTTGAATGACTCTAATAGTCAATTCTCCATTGATACCAAATCTAGTCTCCATGTTCAGGTGCTGTTCTCAATTAGTTTTTTGTTAATTCTGAATTTACTATTGTTTGTATAGTTTTTACAATCATTAAATGACCATGAATTACATGTTGCGACCATTATAATCGCAAAACGACCATAGTTAAGTTAGGTTATTTTGCAAATTTTAGTATTTCACATAATTTTAGATTGGAGAATTTCCCAAACTAACAACATCAAAGTGTAAAATTTACAAATAACCATATTGAATTTATTATATGCGACCATTGTGATCGAACAGTGTAAGTTTATGGTCGTTTGAGTTTTAGTGTGTTTACAAAACACTCAAAGAAGTTAAAAAGGTGATTGTAGTAGTCAATTAGAGGTGTGTCATTGCAAATTAGTTGCTCACTTCTGAAATAAAATCATCTTCAACCAATGTGTTTGTATTAAGAGATTCTTAGGAGCGTTTCTTATTTCTTATATCCTAATCTTTTTATATAACACCTTGTCTGTTTGAATCCTATTTTTTTTGAAATAGACAGAATGTCTTAACATAAATAATGTACACCATTGTATAAAAAGAATTGGTTTATAATTTCTCTCTTAACTTTAGAATTTTCCTCTATATGTATGTCACATCATATCATGCTCAACTTGTAATGTATTTTGTGTCATGAAAATAGAGTTTGTTAGCTGTTTTCCTTGCATTTCTGTTTGTGGAGATCAAGGTTGTCTCAAAGAAGCTTTTTTTTATCTTCAATTTTCTGTTCTTTATATATGATTGATCAAATATTTGAGGGCTATCCTATTATTTTCAGTGGATGGTGTTGATTTGGATGTGAATTTTTTAGGTGTAATGGGTGAATTTCTTGGTTACAGTTGGAACAATGTGGATTGCGTACTCCTCAGTGTACCATATTAGGTAGCATTGACAAACCAGACGACGAAAAGACTATGAAGGTACTCCATTTTTTATCCCTGTTTGAGGTGTTTTTTTTTTTTTTGGGACAACTCTTCTAAATTTCTGAACTTTAAACAAAGTGGTTGTGTAAATTGTTCTAGTTTTCGAATATTTTCTTGCGTATGGATATGTGTTACGCCTTCATATTAGTCTTGGTAGTATAATTGATTAGGATTTTCGAGGCTGAGTTGTCAAGTCCTTAGTGGCTGATATGATTGTTTAGTGTGCTTAATTCGAAATTCTCATTCTTAGATTTAAGTAGAGAATAGAGAACTTTGGTGTAATCTTTTCTTATTTTTTTGGGGCAAATGAGTATTTTATATACTTGTGAGCTGTTTTCAATACTGTATGTTTTAGTATTTTTATGCTAAAACTTATGTAACCACGGTTTTCTTCCCCTACAAGTGAGGGTTTTCAATACATAACGGGTGAGGGGTCAGTTTAAGACAAGTAGCCACTTTCTTTCTTTCTTTAGAAAAATAATCTTAGATTGCTATTGGTTGGATAGCTTGGAGTCTTTGCTAGCCGAGCCTATAAATTCTAAGATAGTGTAGTGTCTTATGAGGGGTATCGAATTTTGTGTGAATTATTTAGAGTAAAATATTGCTTGGAGAGTTTACAGAGTTTCTCGAATAACTTGGGATTTTGTATCTGTGTTTCTTACTCTTATCAATAAACTAGCTTTTCATGGTTCTTAAATTCATAGTTCTTTCAAGAACTGAATTGTCCACCTAAAAAGAAAGGGGGTTATATTTGGATGTTTAATACCCCAAGCCTTAACACAAATGGAATAGTTATTATTATTGAGAGTGTTGTTTGACCTTTGACTTTTATGTAACTTGATTATGTAAGATTGGTTTTGTTTTAAAGAAGAATATTTGTGTTCCTTCTAACCACAATGCCCAAGCTTATAAACTTATGTTTGTGTATTAGTTCTCTTATTTGATGCTCAATACATTATTTTACAGAAATTTAACTCGATTTGGAAGAAGAGGTATGGCGAAGAAGTTGATGAAAGTCTTCTATACGTTGTCTCGGTGGAACGGGTACTTCAAATGGAAGACTTCAAAGAGGTAATATTAGGTGCTTTATATTTTGTATTTGAAGTTGCTATGTCACTTTGATTAGTCTCAAATTCAATCATTTTAAATTGATTCTCTTATAATTTAGAATGCAAGTCAATATGAGAATCAATCACATTTCTCTTCATGATTTAATAACAGAACATTTGATAGAGGTATATAGCTACTGAAATATTTCGGGTTGCTCCCGAAAGTAGTGCTAGTGCTGGTCGATTTACTTTTTTGAAAGTGACTCGAAAGCAATCTGACATCTTAGACCATTTCTTCAGGTTGGCAAGTGGGTCGATTCTTCAGACTATAGAAGTGCTCAGCCTGATCCTCTTCGATGCTTTGCTGAAAATCTAGTGAATGAGATTAACACGAATCACGTAGAAGATGTCAATCGATTTTGCAATGTCTATGCTGATTTGAACTTTCAGGTTACCATGAATTTCATGTTTTACATTACTTTGTCTTCACTAATTTAGTCTGAATTCTCTCATGATATTTCAAATTGGTTTGGCAGGTTTCTGAAGCAAAGCTTATATGGATTGATCGGTTAGGCTTTGACATGCGTCTTTGGTCTCCTTTGAAAGGCATATTCGAGGTTCGAATCCCATTTCCCGCAGAAGTAACAGATGAGAAGGGCGCAAAATCCACATTCAATTGCATGTCTCAACTAGCTTGGGAGGTGGAAAAGTGTTTCAGTGCCCCGGATTTTGAGAAGGTGAAAGAAGTGAAGCGGATATGTTAGAAGGTATAGAGTTAACCGTTTTCGTGTGTGAATCTTTGATTTGTATTCTTTCGCTCACCGCTTTATGTTATCGTAGTTGTATAATAGGCGGGTCGATTAGAGCTGTAAGTCAAGTTTGAGGCATCAATCTTATCCGTTGATTAGGTTCGAAGGAAGAACATGATTAATTACTAAGATTTCTTGTAATTCTATGCTCAAATTTTGGAACATGCTTTTTCATTGTTGTCTATTACCATCAATAAGAAATGAAGGAAAAAAAATTATGGCTTTTGCTCAATATATGATTTTTTTGTTTATTATTTGTAAGGAGAATTGATAAAGGTTAAGATAACAAGGGTAATTACTACGTTACACCATAGATGGATGCGTCTTTAGCCAATTTATAGGTCTCAACAACAAAGGTGAGGCTGATATGAGAAAGAAATGTTCTCAGAAAAACTAAAAAAAATAAAATCTTAATATTAGTGAAGTTGTGAATTTTTGTTCCACAAATCAAACATCAACAAAATAATGAAAATATAACTTATTTAGATTCATTATTTAGATGATGTTCTGAAAGACTTTTGAACACATCTAACCTTTTCATCCCAATAGAGAATCAAGATACTAGAAATGAGAATTCATTAGAACTTTTGTTATGGAGCTCTTCTTATTTAGTATAGTATTGGACATAGAATTGAGCTTTTATTTTATGGTAATACATGACACTGAATTCAAATATGGCTAGTTATTCTGATAAAAGCTTATCATATGATGATTTTCTCTGTTCTTACTCTTGAGAATCCTCAAGCTCCCATGATCCGTCATCGTTTTGGACCATGGACTTGTTCTTCCCAGTCCACCAACTTGTAATTTTGAGATACTCATCCTTAACAAAGTCTCCTCCTTTGTTCATGAGGCCAAGGTCGCGATCAATTTGCAAATTGAACCCTCCGAAAACACCCTGTGTTCCTGCAACTCCATGCAAATGGAGCTCCAAATTATGAACCGGTAGCCACTTTCTAGTGGCAACCAAATGAAGGAATGGCTTAATGTATGGTGATTTGAGAACCATGAGGAGCAACAACTGTCCCACGTCGACATAGCCTTGGAAAATAAAAGGGTATTGGGGGACAATGTCAAGAAATTCATTCACTCGAAGGATGTGAAGGCTCCTGCCGGTGTTGAGATCAGAATAGACGCTACCGAACCCGCGGTCTCCAACACGAGGGCTGGCAAAGACAAAAGCAGTGATCGAAACTGGAGCCTTGTTTGGTTGGGTAGAAAATATGTTTATCTTGTTGTAAGCCATGTCAACTGCATTGAGTGTTGCGAGTGCAGCTCCCATGCTGTGGCCAGTCACTGTTATACTTAGTTCCTCCTCTTGGTATTTCGCCATTAGTCTCTTAACCTCTGAGAAAACCTGTTCAAATTTGATGTGAAATACCATTAACATTCACAATATGTAGTGTCAAACACTAATATGTTACTCATCGTCATTACCTGGTCGCGAGCACTGGTTCGATTAAACTTGGAAGTATTAGTCGCCGTGTAGATAGAGTACCACCCTTTATGCACTTTAGGATTGTTAGTTGCACCAAGTATGTCCTTCCCAGACACCAAATCAAACTTAAAATCAGCAGTCCAATCCTCTGACACCATGCTACCCCTCCAAACCACAATGATGTCTCGCCTTCCCAAAGCAACCTTACCCTCATCCGTAGCAATAGCAATGTAGCCAATGCAGTTAGAGGTCTCAGTCTCGGATAGCGGAGATAATGATTTTTTGAAAATCTTATCAGACCCACCATTGTCGAGATCTCCATAAGCAGCATAGAAAAAAGTAGTGACCTCATATTTGTAAGGGTTACCTTCAGTGATAGATTAAGAATTTTTATTTAACAGAAACTTTGAATATAAAAAATATGTACACTAATTGACATCAAGTGTAACTCTTTTTAGTAATTCTATACATTTTTCGAAACATAATTATTTTTAAAATGTAGTATCTTTTTCTCTAGAGTACATTAATTGTGGAATTAGGCTTACCTTTGTCTAACCCTACATGAGAGAAGAAGCCCTCAGTAGGGTATCGAGATAGGCCACAGTTCTTGGATTTGGTCTCAGCGATGAAGGCGTCAGCTATTGCTTGCGCCCTCTCGCCATAGTGAATCACGTATTGGCGAAGGTCTAGATCGAGTGGTTCGAGTAGACCTTCCCACTCATTCTCACCGCTCAAAACTTTCCATCTTTTTGCAATATTGTTGTTCTTAGCCATTTTCATGCACGTACACATATGGAATGATATTCTATACTATATATATACATATAAGTATATTAATTAGAGATATTACATATTTGCATGGTAGATATAGCTTAATTTTCAAAACGTTAGAAACATGTATAGTGGATTTGTGGGAACGATATTGAAAGTGTTATCATACCAATGTCTTTGTGTGCAATTTGAGAATATATTACATTTTTTTTTACAAAGTGCAATAATAATGCATGTCTTTTTAGGGGACCAATTCCCATTCATATTGCTATTAGGTATTAGTGGTGGTGTTAAACACCATTTAAAAGTAACGTCTTGCAATTGATTAGTAATACACTATACAAGTTACTACATTTAAGTCAGGGCCGGCCATTGGTATAGACGGGCTAGGCCTGTGCCCAGAGCCCACCTAGCTCAGGGGCTCAAAACAAATTTGTCATTTTTAAAATTACATATATTTTTTTTTACGAATTTTAAAAAATACTACATTTTTTTTTAATAAGGGTTCAAAAATATTTTTTTCCCCTATGACCCACTAAATTTTAGGACCGATCCTAATTTAAGTATATAAAATCCGATACTTAATTGCACCAATACTAATATTATACTTTAGAAAATACTAAATATTACTGATGTCTTTTAACATTTTTATTCCTTTTTATATCTTAAGTAATTTTTTTTAACATAATAGGAATTATTAAAAGAGAACAACTCCATCCAAAATCCTAAAAAGATAAAGTAAATACCATTTAAAATTCTTTATTTTACAAAATTTATCAATAATTATTTCACAAATAGACAAAAACAATAAAAAAAATTATAAAAATATAGTTGTACGGAATTTCAAATATTTTTACGATTTTTATAATTTTATTTATAGAAAATACGGTCTTTTTATGTTGTACTCTTGTTAATTTATTGTTGATTTTTTGTTATATGTATGTTATTTTTTGTTGTTATTTTGATGTTGTTTAAATATTATTTTTATGTAGTTTTCTTATTATTTTTGTATTGTTTCCATAAAACCGTAAAAAGGAAAAAAATCTTTAAACGTAAAAATATAATTTTTTTTAAAAAAAATTATGCTTTATGTAATTATCCAATTTATTAATTGAGCATTCTGTTTTGTTAAATTCAAATTCAATATCTAATAAATCAAATAATTCTAAATACCTCTTCCAATTAACGCTTTTTTGATTCCCGATAACAAATTTAATTTTGTATTTTCTAAAATAGTACAAAATATTACCACAAGTTGATTTTTTGTTGAAATAAACTTAATAATAATCCAATTTAGAGGTGTTATGACAAGATTGGTTACATTTTTTGTATATGTTCGTGAAATTTCTTCAAATTTATTATATTAAAAAAAAGGTCAAAAAATTAAACTTAAAGTTCTATTTTGTACAATTTTATAAAATACATGGTATAATTTACTATTTTATAATACAAAAAATATATATTAACTCAATGAAACATAAAATTTAAGAATATATGAACTCAATAATCACACTTGTAATCATGGTGTATATTACAAAATCTAAAATAAGTTTTTGAGTACAAACAAACCTTTGCCAATCATATATAGATAGGGTGGTCCATTATGTTGAAAGAATTATATATGATCACGGGTTCATCAACTTATATCTATGTATTTGTTTGTATTTTTATTTTTTATTCTTTTATTTTTATGGTGTGTGAGTATTCTCTGATGAATTTTTATCTCATTTTAATGAAAAATTATTGCTATTTGGTATTTTAAGGTACAAACACTTTGCTGATATGATATTTTAATATTTTATAATTGATTAGTAATTTTTTATATTATTTTTTAAATTAAAATGTATGAGATCTAATTAGTACTGACCCTAGGCTAAGGTGAGCCTAGAACCCACCCATCTTAGGGGTCAATTTTTTTTTTCTTAAGGCACATTTAACTTCAAAATCAGCCATAGACCTAATATTAAAATTAAAATGTACTAATATCAATATTAGGCATTTGAGGTACCCCTTGACACTTCTCTTCATACAAAATAGAGCACCTTTCTCATATTTGAAGGATGTGTCTTTGATGAAAGGCCTAACTCAAGGGAGAACAACTTTATCTTTCTGTTTTTGGCTAATTATAATTTTTGTCTTCCGAATTTTAACACATATCAAATCATGCCTTCCGAACATTTTAGACAATTAAAAATTCCCTTTCAACTATTAAGATAGTTAGATTTAAAAAATTTTGTCTAATTTTACTAATGAAAATCTGACGTGAATCAAATTTTAAGGAACACAATTTAGTACATTTCAGGAGATAATTTGGTAGATATTAAAATTTAGAGGGTGCGATTTAATACATGGAAAATCGCCACATTAGTAAAATAAAATGGTATTGGAGAAAAGTTCTTAAATCCAATAATCTCAAAAGTACCTGAGAAATTTTAATAGTGTAAAAAATTCAAAAGAAATAATTTAATACATATCAAGATTTAGGAGCAAAAATCCTAATATTTTTTTTTTTTGAGAAATTTCACTATTATTAAAACTGATAATCCTAATTAAACCTTTTCTTTTATAAAATTTATTAATCCATTTTATAAAAATAGAGGGAAAAAAAAGGGACAAAATGGTAATTTAACACCATTACTACCACTTCCTCACACTCCTCTTCATATAAATACTCCAAATAAAAAAAATAATAATTTTATTTAAAAGAAAAAAGAGGGAAAAAGAAAAGGACAAAATGGTAATTTAAGACCATTCCTCTTCATATAAATACTCCAAATTTAAATGCAAGAAGAAGAAAGAAGAGAGAGGTATGAGAGGATTCCGCCATGGGAACAGGGAAGAAGAAGAAGAAGACGACGAAGAACCCTAACACAACCCTGTTCGGTATGGAAATTTACTTCACCAATCCCATCTCTTTCAAACTCCGTAGAAAATCATCACTTATCTCCAATCTTAAATCTTCCATTTCCACCAAGCTTCTTGATTTTTACGCTGAATTCGCCGATGAAATTCTCGCTGTAAGTCATCATCATTTTCATCGATAAAATGAATGTTTCGTAGAAATTCATGCTGTGTTTGATGTACTTTCTTTGATTGATTTCTTTAGGAATATATTACGGTGATGATTTGTAATGGAAAGGATCAGTTTCAAGCTAGGGATGATTTAGAGCCGTTTCTCGGTAATCGGAGTGCTGAATTCGTAAGCTGGTATTATGATTGCTTTAATTTCTTGATTAGCTTAAGGAAACTGGTTTCTTGGTTCAAAAATCTTGTTATGTTTTGTTTGGGTTAGGTTATGGGATCATCTCTTGAATTGCCATCGTAAATGTGAAGATGATATTCATTTAAGGGTTTCAAAAGATGTTTATTTCACCAGTCCTGAAAGAAGTGATAGAGAAAGAGATTCAAGAAGTAGCAGGAAACTTCGCAAGGTCGGTGTTCAATTCATAGTTTGTTAGAAATGATTATCAATTAATTGTGTTTCTTTTCCTAATTTGAACTACTTATTTGGCCTTACCTAAATTGTTTCCTGTTTTAAGCTCACTCTGTATTAGTATCTGGCTAATTTGTTACGTGTCAAAGTTTGAGGCACGATTTGGTACATGGACAAACAACACGTTAGGAGTCTATTAGTAAAATTGAACGAAATTAGATGGAAATCTTTAAATCCAACAATTTTAATAGCTTGGAAGAATTTTTAACGACTTGAAAAATTTTGGGAGCAAAATTCGGTACATGTCAAAGTTCTGAAAAAAGTCCTAATTATTCTTAGTATTATATGTGGTTTAATTATCTTGAAGAATGGCAATGAAAACATGGGAATATCAACCACAATATTGATTATCTTTTTCTTTTCTATTGTCTCTGTTTTGCTTTTTCTACAAATGAGATTGATTAATGAACAAGTTTCGTTGCAGATTAGTAGACATGAAATGATTTCGAGAGAAATTGAGGAAGATGAAAAGATTAATGGTGTCTCAGCTAATACAAATGAAGGTGTTGTATACGTGAAGAAGCCTGAGCAGGTTTTGTTGTTTTAAATTATCTTTTTGGGTTGTGTGCATTTTTCTTTACCAACTAAAATAATTTTCCTTCAAGTGTAGGTTCTTGATCATAATCAGCCTGTACCTATTTCAATTATATATCCACAATCTTCTGGATCAGGTAACTTTATTGTTTGATAGAATAAAATGTATCTGTAGTATGTGCCCAAATAAAGGGAGCGCTGCTTATTGGCCTCTCATGCTGTTGTGCCCTTTGAAGTTTTATGCTATCTTTTTTTTTTTCTTTTATGCAGATCGTCCTTTTTCCAAACAGCCTGGTTTCTGTAATGATTTGGGGAGAAGTACTACCGTAGGCACTGCAATACCATATTCCATGCATTTTGAAATTCCTCGGGTTAGTGTCTGGGATAGACTAGGCAGGCCATGTGACGATGTACCTGCAAAGGACAAGAGTATTGATCAGGATGCTGTTGGTCATCACGACCAAGACGAGGATGTGCACAATCAGCGTGCATCAATAGCTTCCCGGCTTAGTTATAGGGCCTCTAGTATTGATGGAAGGTCTGAAAGTTACAATTGCCTTGATGAGAGTGAGAATCCAGAAGATGGTGTCATGAGAACATCTGAGCCTCATACTTTAGATGATATCAGACAAAAAAGGCTTTTTAGCGAACATAGCAGTGGCCCTAGCATCGGTTCTGTTCCTTCGAAAGATAAGAGCCAGATAGAGCCAAAAGTTGAAGAAATTTCAGTGGAGTTCAAGAAATCAAATGTGGTCAGCAAAGATTCAACTATCACTCCAATTGTGGTCTCTGTATGTCCTTGTTGCTAATCTCAAGCATGTATTATCCATTAGGAATATAGTGTGTGTTTTTCGTTTTCCCCTGAAGAAGATTTCTGTCTCTCTTTATTCAGAAGGTTTGGTATTAAAGTTAGAGTATTAATATTCTTCTGCAGAAAATGCTTGGTGTGAAACGGAAACTGAACCAAATAGAGATGGAGATGGCAAAGCTTCGGCTAAAGCAAGCAGAGTTGGGGTTGGATGGGAAAATTTCTCAATTGTCAAATCCTAGTAAGCATATCCCATCTCTTGAGGGAATTTTATTAACTCTGAGATTGATTTGTCTTGGGCAATGCAGTCTAATTTTGTTCATTATTCAATGCTGATATGCGATATTGGAGTGAAGGGAAAAAAATTAGAAAAAGAAAAGGGATTGATATGCCTGGTAATTTGGCTTAGTTCACACCTAAACCTTCAGCTAGGTGCAATATATTTGTACTACTAAATAGTTAATAGGATAGAATATTGTGCTGGGAGTTGAGTACATAGTCCTAAACTTCTAAGTCGAGTTTGATTTGTGAATATTATTTTAAGCTTGAAATGCTATCAAGATGTTTTACTTTACCCCTTAAAAGGGAAAAACCAAGATTAATTAAAACATCTTACTTGCTGAAATTTCTGTTATTCATTAATTTGGTTGATGTCACCTTCCTTGCTGCCATAAATTTATTCACTTGTGTTATTAGCAGGTGACTTAAAGCATCCAGTGGAAGATATTGATTCGAGAACTATATTCGTGACAAATGTAAACTCAACAAAACTTTACATCCTTTTAGCTACTAAATTGGTTGCAACGAGTCCAAGATGTCACTTCATTTTTAGACTTGGTCATTCATGAATGCTTTCTTGTGTTGGTGAAATGTTTGGTCAAAAGGTTATTTGGTTTTGGTCATTTCGTCTTGTGAAGTTTCATGTTCTATGGTAGCTAATAATTCTTGAGGCAAAATACACCTTCATTTCATTAGTCTTTCTTTGCTTGAAACTGTTGTCCAAAGAACTTTAAAACAGGTTACAAAGTTTAGAATGATGTCTATTTTTCTATGCAAACTTGGTTCGACACCAAATATGAAAAGCATATCTAAAGTTTTCATATATTGTTTTTAAATCACAAGGCTGATGATATTTATGGCATCATTGTTTTGAATTTTGATTTCACCACCACTCTTTTCATATGCTGTACATTGATTGGAAAAACAGGTTCATTTTGCTGCAACTAAGGAAGCTTTGTCATCCTACTTTGCCAAGTGCGGTGCCATTGACAATGTGATAATATCGATCGATCCAGTAACCGCTAAACCAAAAGGGTAATGTTTTATCTATTATATAATACCGTCTATATAACAATAATTGGTTTGAGAACAGCATATAAGACTCTTCATTCCTTTCTCAGGTCTGCTTATATTACATTTGCTAGCAAAGAGTCTGTTGACAAAGCAGTGGCGCTCGGTGGAACGACATTTCTCTCAAGGACAATTCAGGTATACAAGTGTTTGTTTTTTAATACCTTTTTCGGCTCGTGCAAAATCAATAGCTTAGTTGTAAGATTTTAATGTAGGTGTTAAGAATGACAGACACAACATTAGGACCAATCCATCCCGGGAAGTCTTCAAAAGTTTCGACGCTGTTACCTAACGGCAACAGTGTGACTGTCCCTGTCCAAGTCCCCACCAAACCATATTATTCGAGCCATCATCTACAATGGCGAAGAGAGAATAATACTTAACTATACAGATGACAATAAAACATTTAGATTTGATTTTGTTAACCATACTCTGCAGCATTACCATTTGGATTAGTTTGATTTGTTAAGTTTAGCTTGATGCATATGTAGAATTATCATGGTTTGTAAATACCTTGATCTAGAGAGAATCATAAAAAATCTTATTGTTCATGCTTAAATTTTGATTTGTGTATATAATAAGCATGGAATGAAAAGGGGTTTGTTTTGTTTAACACTAATCAAATCTCTCTACTTCAGTTTGATAAAGTAAATAAATATTAGTTGTTGGCTTTGTATACACAAAATTTACACTCTATTATTATTTTTGTATTTAACTAAGTAGTTGCTTGTAGTTGTTGTATAAGTTGTGATGTGTGATCTTTAGCAATATATCAATAATAATTTCTAATAAACACAAAAAATAAAGAGTGTATTTGAGGGTGTGATTGTGATGTTGATGATTAAATGTGTAAGAAAAGAATAACCAAATTATAGAGCAATTAGGCTGCGTTTGGTGTAAAGTAGAATTGGGAGTTTTGACTCCAAATGTAAATTTGTGAGTTGACAGTTGAGTTTGGCAAGAAGAAAATAAATAATAATAATAATAATAATAATAATAATAATAATAATAATAATAATAATAATCTTGTTAGGGATGTTAGCTAAACTTGGTTGTTTAGAGATTTTTATATATTGACTGCCTTAGAAGACAATAATGTGATTTTGACACCTAAATTTATTCCAACCAATCAAGAAAATGACTTATATTAAAGTCTTTTTTTATAATAAAGGTGATATTGTTTCTGAAAATGACTAAGTACAACTCATTAAAAACAACATAACTAAATTTTAATCATAAATTGAAGTACTTAACAAAATTTTCACTACATTTGTTAAGTACAGAGCAATAAAATACATTAATAACTGCATTTTTTTTTACATAGCAGTAAGAGTAAACCTTAATTGATTAGTAACAACATTCTTAAGTTTACCAATTAAATGAACATGTTTGTTGTTGTTGTTGGAAGAAGAAGAAGAAGAGTACTTAGTAGTAGCTAGCTTTGGTTGAAACAAAGAACTTAGCTTACTCTCTAAACTGTTTTCGGTATGCTTAACATACTTACCAGCACTAGAATCTTGCTCAACCAAGGCCTTGTAACTCTGTATGTAACACCTATAAGTTGTTACAACTTTCTCAACTAAAATCCCTCTCATTTTTTGCCTCAAGTTTTCATCCGAAATCACCCAATTCGATTGCTTTTCATAGCTTTCTTTGAATGCCTCATTGAAAGCCTTTAACCTACTAATTGAAACCGAAATTAGGCTGGTAGTACCTTTTTGGGTTAGAAGAGGAAGAAGTGTTTTTTCCCATGTTTCCTTAAAGTACAATGTTGCATAGTAATCCTTGTATTGATCATGTGATGTTAACCAAGTTTCTCCCATCATATCACCAAGATTTGTTCCTCTTAGATTGGTGAAATGACAATGGTTGTTCATCATGAAAAGGTATGAGAGTGAAGTGTCTGAGTAGGCCTTTGACCATGAATCTAAATTCAACCCGATTTCCTTCATTATGTTGTGGAATTGGATTGAGAGAAGATTTTCTTCATAGATTTCTTGTTTCCATTGTTGATTTATGGTTAAGACTTCAATCAAAGTTGCCTTGTAATCCTCTCCAAGAAGTTGGTTACAATAGTTTGTTATGAATTTCACAAGCCTTGGAACACTCCCGTCTTGAGGAGGCGAAAATTGCCTTTGTGACCCTACTTGAAAAGGGAGTTGTTGGAATATGTCATAAGCATTTTCAACAAGTCTCTTGACAAGATCCCTTGTCGGGTTTTGGATTTCAATGCAGGCTGAGCTCCCATAGAGCCGGTTGAAATCCATTCTTAGATTGTTTAAGACTTTGAAAATGTCTAGAAGGGTTAGGAGTTTGATGGGATCATTTTTCATGTTGGCAACTTCATTTCCAAATTGAATGAAAGAAAGGATTCCCGATTCAATCGAAATTCTTGCGAAACAAGTCATCCAAATATTCGATCCAATCTTTTCGAAAACCTTTTTGCTGAGTTTGTACTCATGATCAAAAATTTGTTTCAAAGCCAACTCCAAATCCTTACTCCATTGTTCAATGTAAATCTCAACATTATTTGATATCTTAACATCATCAAGATAATCCAAACCAAGAGCTTGTAATCTCCTTTTAGCAATTGAAACCCTAATTTCGACAAACAAAGATACACACTTTTCAAGTCTTCCATTCGCCTTTAACCTCTCCATTATGGCATGAATCTCTCCCAATGAAGATGTCAATGCAAAAAGCTTTCCCAACTCAATTTCAAGCTTGTCTAAGGCATTAGAGAGCAACCCTCCTTGGATATGACAACTCTCTTCCATTCCATGTAATTTCTTCAACACCCCCGAAGAGTCTTTCAAATTCATCAGGAGCTCGTCCCCTTCAAAGAGCTCAAAAACACCTTCAAGCCACCGAATCGCTAGCAAGCTGTGGCTGCCAAGAAACTTTAGTCCTTCTTCAAGCCTTCTAATGAGAAAAAGGTAAGAAAAGAGCTCGGTATGAGGCTCAGAAAAGGCGATCGCCTTTTCAAGCTCGATAATAGCCTTATAAACTCTTGGAATTGCAGCTATAGGACCAATGACACAATCAACTTGATTCTTTACTCTAACATATGTTGTTCTATGGTTATAAACCTCTCTAAATTCAACTTCTAAAGGAACTAATCTTTGGTTGATTTCTCTCAATCTTGACCCGGTTTCATCTAACTCAATACCAACTTGTTTAGACTTGTCTAAACTTGCCTTGAGTAAATTTCTAGCAGCTTCAAGATTCTTAGCCATTGCCAAAAATGTCTCTCTTTTTTTCTTTGAGTAATTCTTCAAAAGTTGATATTATAAGACTTGTGTGTTTCTTTTGGATTACTCAATCACTTTCCTTACCAAACTCACCAAAACCAAACCAAACCTCACTTGCAAAACAAACATATTATAGCATTGGAAAAAAGCTTCACTCAACAACCAATGCTTCTTTGAAATTTCAGTTTAGAATTTAGTGAAAAAAACAGATAATTCAGTCCAAAAGAAAAGAAAATTTATTTTAAGCTTTAAAAGCTAAGTTATTTTTTTTTTATTTGGATATGAAGTCAAGCCTAAATAAATAAATAAAAAATATTTGTGTCTTGTCTTAATTAAATGTGATTGGCTGAAAAATACTGTCATGTTACTAAGTGAGTGATTTAGTGCATATTTTATGTGCATAACTCTAAATAATTTAGAGAAGATTACATTAAGGTGGCGTTTGGTTGGAGGTAATAAAATGGAATGGAATGGAAAGGAAACAATTTTCATTCCATTCCTTTGTTTGGTTGCATTTTAAAGTATTGGAATGGCATTCCAATGGAATGCTCTTTCCACCATTTTGGTGGAATGGCTATTCCATTTTAAAAAGGAAGGAATGACCATTCCAATGTAACAAGAAAAAAAATTTAATTATTTTTTTATCAATTTTTTTTATGCATTTCAAATTTTATTCCATTCCATTCCTATTCTTATTCCCATTCCCATTCCTATTCCTATATTTTCATTCCTCCCAACCAAACGTCTCCTATATTTTTACGGTACAAATTGAATAACTTGAAATTTGACAAATCATCTTATATATGGAATATGTATTTAAGGGCATTCCATCATTTTGTATAAAAATTTATAATTTTACTGTTACACGAAATTTTTTATACAAATACTATTTTTTAATAAAACAACCGTAAAATAATAAAATTGAACAATTAAAATAACAGTGGAACAACTAAAAAACAACCGTAAAAACTTAACACAGTACACAGTATAAAACTTGCACAATATTTTTGAAAAAAATTTCACCCAGCAGTACAAAAATAAAAAGATTAAAAATTTCAATATTTAGTGTAAAAATCTAAAAAAAAAAAAACAAAAATTACAAAATTACGGATCCACAATTTTATCAATATTTGTATGGATTTAAATACATATATAAATACATTTAAGCACTATGGCATTGTTTCTATATAAGTTAAGTTGTCTTTCATTTAACTTTGTTATACTGTATGTCATTTTTCAAATCCTACATACAATACATGTATCTAAACTAAATATTTTAAAACAAGGGAAATTTATTTAATTAGTCTAACATTTTTTGTCATTTTGCTTAGGGGTGTTCATCCGATCCAATCCGCACTTTTTTGGTCAAACAACATCCAATCTTCACTAAGTGCGGATTTCATATTTTGGATCCAATCCGATCCGCGTAAGAGTTTAAATCCAATTCAATCCAATCCGCAATAGTGCGGATTGAATCGGTTATTTTGGATCGGTTATTTTTTTAATAATAAATTATTTAATATTTCATAGAAAAAAATTAAAAAAAAAACTATTATTTCTTAATCTCTAATAATAATCTATTTCCATCTCTATTTATATACAAATTAAACCAATATACATATATATCAATATATATATATACTTATCTTTAGATTTACACTAAAATATATATGTATCTATTACTAAAATAAATAAGCTAGTATATATATATTTAAACTTTATGTGTACGTGTCTATATGAATAATAATTATTTTTCTTGTATTTTTTATTACAAAATAAATAAAATGCACCAACTCACTATATTACTAAAAAAGATTAAGAAATTAGAAGTTTGTGTCTTTTTTTAATTAATATATATTATATATTATAATTTTTTAAAAAATATATATAATTAAGTGCGGATTGGATTGAATCGGTTACTTTTTGAGGTCAAACAACATCCAATCCGCACAAGTGCGAATTTTAGATTTTTCAATCCAATCCAATCCGCACAAGTGCGGATATCCGCATTTTGCGGATTGGATTGAATTGGATCGTGTAGATTGGATTGGATCGGATACTTTGTGGACACCCCTAATTTTGCTCCATTTAGAACATCTTCAATGGATGACTATAAAAGTGATCTATACAATTGTTTTTAGGCTTTTTTCGAGTTGCAGCTACATTATAGATACAATCTGAAAATAATGTTGTTGTTCATAAAAATGTAACTAGAAAATTTGTGAATTTTTTTTAAAGTGCAATTTTAGGTATTTGTGTAAAAATCCCTTGACAAAAGTATATACCTTTGATTTCACCAAGAGATCCCCTCTTTGTAATGATTTATGATTTTTTTTTAGAGAATATTATTAATTTGCTTTTTTTTTTTTTGAGTATCTCTAATTCATACTCACTATACAATGAATTAAGTACACTCAAAGTGGATGACAAATTAATTTTTGGATAGATATGAGAGAGAGATACAAACTTTATGGATTTTTATACTATTTGAGCAAAAATATAACTTTTTCTCAAAAATTTTATTTTATAGAAAAAATTCAATAAAAAAACAAAAAAAAAAAATGAAAAAACCAATAACTAAAATGGGTAATCAATTACTTTAAGAGGGTAACTGTAAGCAGAGTTAACTTATATTATTTTTCCCATAATTTTTAACTTTTTAGAAAAATTCATATTTTTACAAATTTATACCTTTAGAACTATAAAAATGAAAATTCCTCTCAACAAAAACTTATATAAATCCAAAGTACTTAAGGGGAATTACACTACATACCTCTTTTAACTTGATGTTTATAATTTTTACCTTCTTTTTTAAAATTTATTATGTTTACCCATTTTTTCAATCATTCTACTAATTTTACCTCTATCACTTCACGATAGTTTTCATTATTTTTTAATCAAAATTTTATCTTAAATTTTTTACAAACTTATACATCTATTTAGAAAGAACACAAATCTATTATATTTGAAATTATATCTTAGTTATGTAAGTGTGTGAGGATAATTTAGGTACAATACTCAATAAAAAAATATATTTAAATTAAATTTTATTTAGAGGTAAATTTGGAAAAAAGGTATTTTTCAACTTCTCCCAATACCTATGTACATGGGCCTAAACTTCTTATTGGGCTTAATCTTGGGCCGGCCCAGCCCAAATACATCCACGGCCTTTAGATCTCCAAATTTTCACCTTCTTCTTCCTCGAACACGAAAACATTTCTGTAACATTCCCAATTCTCCATTCAAATTCTCACTAACCACTCACTCAAATCCCTAGATCTGAAAAAAACTTCAATTCCAATCTTCTCAGATCTCCAATTTTCCGAAAATGGAGAAGGAAAAGGCATGTACGTTACTGGTTCACTTCGACAAGGGAACACCCGCCATGGCCAACGAGATCAAGGAAGCTTTAGAAGGAAACGAAATCGAATACAAGATCGAAGCTATGAAAAAAGCTATTTTGCTACTCCTTAATGGTGAGACCATTCCTCAACTCTTTATCACTATTATTCGTTACGTTCTTCCTTCTGAAGATCACATTATCCAGAAACTTCTCCTTCTTTATTTGGAGATTATTGAAAAGACTGATAATAAAGGTAAAGTACTTCCTGAGATGATTCTTATTTGTCAGAATCTTCGTAATAATCTTCAGCATCCTAATGAGTTTATACGAGGAGTTACTTTACGATTTCTTTGTCGTATTAAGGAGGCTGAGATTGTGGAGCCTCTGATTCCTTCGATTCTACAGAATTTGGATCATCGTCATCCTTTTGTTCGTCGTAATGCTGTTCTTGCTGTTATGTCTGTTTATCGACTTCCTGGTGGTGATCAATTGCTTGTCGATGCACCGGAGATTATAGAGAAGTTTTTGTCTTCGGAACAGGATAATTCTAGTAAGCATAATGCTTTTCTTATGCTTTTTACTTGTGAAGAAGATCGTGCTGTTAATTACCTTTTTACACATGTTGATAGAATTATTGATTGGGGTGAACAGCTTCAGATGGTTGTGTTAGAATTGATTAAGAAAGTTTGTAGAATCAATAAGGGTGAGAAGGGAAAGTATATTAAGATTATTATATCACTTTTGAATGCTCCTTCAAGTGCTGTTATCTATGAGTGTGCTGGTACTCTTGTTTCCTTGTCTTCGGCCCCAACTGCGGTTAGGGCTGCAGCTAGTACTTACTGCCAGCTTTTGCTCTCTCAGAGTGATAACAATGTTAAGCTTATTGTTCTTGATAGGCTTAATGAGCTTAAAGCTTCACATAGGGAGATTATGGTTGAGTTGGTTATGGATGTGCTTAGAGCTTTGTCTAGCCCGAATCTCGATATTAAGAGGAAGACTCTTGATATTGTGCTTGATTTGATCACGCATAGAAATGTGGATGAGGTTGTTCTTATGTTGAAGAAAGAGGTTGTTAAGACTCAAAGTGGTGAGCATGAGAAGAATGGCGAGTATAGGCAGATGTTGGTGCAAGCTATCCATACTTGCGCTATTAAGTTCCCTGAGGTTGCGAGCACTGTGGTTCATCTTTTGATGGACTTCTTGGGTGACACCAATGTGGCTTCTGCGTTAGATGTTGTTGTTTTTGTACGTGAGATTATTGAAACCAACCCGAAGTTGCGTGTTTCTATTATAACTAGGCTGTTGGATACTTTTTACCAGATTCGTGCTTCTAGGGTGTGTGCTGGTGCTCTCTGGATCATTGGTGAGTATTGCCTTTCGCTTTCTGAAGTTGAGAGTGGAATTGTGACTATTAAGCAATGTCTTGGGGACCTTCCATTTTTTACCCCTTCTGAAGAAGGGGAGGATCAAAGTGCTCAGAAGACATCTCAGCCTGTAAACTCAACCACTGTGTCATCTAGGAGGCCTCTGGTACTTGCCGATGGGACTTATGCCACCCAAAGTGCTGTATTGGAAACTGCTTTGTCTCCACCTACACTCGTCCAAGGATCTTTGGCTTCTATTGGAAACTTGAGATCTCTTATTCTTTCCGGTGACTTTTTTCTGGGGGCTGTTGTAGCTTGCACATTGACAAAGCTTGTATTGAGATTGGAAGAGGTTCAGTCTTTAAAAAGTGAAGTTAACAAAACAACTACACAAGTTTTATTGATATTTGTTTCTATGCTTCAATTGGGTCAATCCTCGGCTCTTCCACAACCCATTGATAACGATTCTCATGAGAGGATTGTGTTGTGTATCAGATTGTTATGCAACACCGGCGATGATGTTAGAAAAATATGGTTGCAGTCGTGCAGGGAAAGCTTTGTGAAAATGCTAGCAGATAAGCAGCGCCGTGAAACAGAGGAGATAAAAGCTAAGGCTCAAACATCTAATGCACAACCTGATGACCTTATTGATTTCTACCATTTGAAGAGCAGAAAGGTATGGCATACTCGTGTTTTTTCTATTAAAATGCTTTTCTATGTTTATATATAGTATTATGTTTCATTATTTCTTCATTTACTTTGAGTAATTTTGATAATCATAAATTTTGTATTGGATCTCTATCACAAATGTTATTATAAATTGATGCATTTCTCTTACCCTCTTTAAATTTTAAACTTGGTTTGTGCTCAACACACATTCTATCGATACATCTTAAGTAGTACAAAAGCATTTTACTAAACTGTTCATATAATCTATACATGATATGAGTGACACTTTTCACTAAGATGGTCATGTGTTTTGTTAATGTTTTCCTTGATCGGTCTTTTCAAAACTGCTACTCAATAAGATACAATTTGTCTTCATCGTCTATGTTCATGCCATGCTATTAGCTTTCATATGATTATCTTACAAGTGCATATTTTTCAGGGCATGAGCCAGCTGGAGTTGGAGGATGAGGTCCAAGACGATCTGAAACGTGCTACAGGAGAGTTCACAAACGATGGAGATGATGCAAATAAACTGAATCGCATTCTTCAGCTCACAGGATTCAGTGATCCTGTTTATGCAGAAGCATATGTCACTGTTCATCATTACGATATTGTACTTGATGTCACTGTCATAAATCGAACTAACGAGACACTGCAGAATTTGTGCTTGGAGTTGGCTACCATGGGTGATCTCAAGCTTGTAGAGCGACCTCAAAACTATACTCTAGCTCCTCAATCAAGCAAACAGATAAAGGCAAATATCAAGGTTTCTTCAACTGAAACCGGAGTCATATTCGGGAATATTGTGTATGAGACTTCTTCGAATGTGCATGACAGGAGTGTAATTGTTCTCAATGACATCCATATTGACATAATGGATTACATCTCTCCTGCTTCCTGCGCTGACGTGACATTTAGAACAATGTGGGCTGAGTTTGAATGGGAGAACAAGGTATATATATATTCACTTAGTCATTATTATTTGTTGATTTGGATGCAATTTGTATGATAGTTTGTATTTGTTAATGGTTTTTGATTAAAACCGAAAAAAACACTCTGAAAAGTTGTGACTTTAGAGAACCATCTGACAAGATTTTATTTATTTTTAACATTCATAGAAGTTGAGGGGTATTTTGGAGGTACTACTACACTATATCCTATGATTGGAGTACTTTCAGTTAGGTTAGAAAAATTTGGGTGTAGTGAAAGTGGCAAACGAGCATTATAGTAATAAATTTTTTCTGTATTTTACTGAAACTCTTGCAATTTATTTATCTCATGAAATTTTACTGACCGAACAATTGCTCGGTTTATTTCAGGTTGCGGTTAACACCGTTATTCAAAACGAGAAGGAATTTTTGGACCACATTATGAAATCAACAAACATGAAATGTCTTACTCCACCGTAAGCTTCTCTATCTTGAACTCTCAACTCAATCTTTGTTTAAATTGAAATGAAATTCATTCAAATGAAATTCGGGTGTTAATTGGGGTTTTTGTAGATCTGCACTGGAAGGGGAGTGCGGGTTCTTGGCAGCTAACTTGTACGCGAAGAGTGTTTTCGGGGAAGACGCGTTGGTGAATGTGAGTATTGAGAAACAAGGAGACGGTAAGCTAAGTGGATACATAAGAATAAGAAGTAAAACTCAAGGCATTGCTTTGAGTCTTGGAGATAAGATCACATTGAAACAAAAGGGTAGTAGTGTTTAAGTAAGTCTCTCTCTATTCCTAACTTTGTCTTTTCATCAAGACAAGTTATATCATCATCTTTTGCCAATTTTATTGTTAATTTTTGGTCTTTGGATTTAGTTTGTGCATTGATTTTTTTTCTTCATCATCATCTTCTATAATTAGTATAACCTTGAATTTGTTACAAATTCCCATCCTGTATTTTGATCTTTTTAGAGAGAGAGAGAAAAAGAGAGAGAGAGAGAGATGAACTTGGTCATCATCACCCTGGTATCAATAACAAAAGGCTTCATGCTGTGTTAGTAAATTTGTATCGATATGAAAAGAGTTCTTCTGTTTAGTGATTGAGAAATGTGATTTTGACCTTATTTGTGTTTTGGGCTTAGAACATTTTGAACTGGGCCAGCCCAATTAATGACGCGGCCCACAATATGGCAACCTCTATGGTATGGCCCACGTCAAGGAAAGGGTAATATTGGCAACATATAATAATATTTTTTTAATCGTAAATTTTTATTTTGTTTATGTTATAAAATAATGGAATATAATATTTAAGTTTTTCTAAAAATTAACTTTTAATTTTTTAAATAATATATTTAATGTAAAAAAAAAAAATTTAAAAGATTATATTCCATATTAGGAAAGTTTGAAATTGACTCCAAATAAATTAGATACTAAAAAATCTCAATACAGATTTTTACTTTTTTTTAAAATACTAATAAGAACTAATTAAATATAAAATTTTAAGGAAATCAAAATATCTTATTAAAGTTAGTTAGGGTTTCTTTTCAAAAGAAAAAAAGATCAATTTTAAATTTAAAAGCTTACATTTTTTTTCGCATTGACTATATTTTATCTGTATATATATATGTATTTTCCTCATCGTAAGAGTAAGAAAATTTCATTATAAATAAGTGAGAAACTTTTTCATTAAACAAGTTAAATTCTAGAAAGAAATAAAATAAAATAAACAAGTTAAATCTCGAAGTAATAAACGATGGAAAATTCAGTTTTTGATAAAGACTTTGAAAAGAAATCAGTTTTTGATTTTGATGAAGAAGTAGAAAAGAGTGTAAACCCTAATGCACCTAAATGGATTAGGGGTCCACTCCTTGCAAAAGGAGGATTTGGTTCGGTTTTCTTAGCCGAAATGATTGAAACAACACATGTTCTAAGGGGGCGTGCACGCTTTCATCAACCTATAGTTGTCAAAACTACGTTATTTTCTAAGGGTGAACTCGTTAATGAGAAGAAGATTCTAGATCTTTTCGTAAATTGTCCTTTTATTATTCAGTGTTATGGAGATGACACAACAATTAGCATTCTTGATTGTGGTAATGGCATTGATAAAGAAGTTACATTGTATAATGTGTTCTTGGAGTACGCTTCGGGTGGAACATTGTTTGATTTCATTAAGGATTCTCCGCTTTACAATGAGTCCAAACAAATCAAACAATTCTTACAAGAGATTTTAATAGGTGTTAAGTGTATTCACGAAAAAGGAATTGTTCACTGTGATCTAAAATTAGAGAATATACTATTGGTCAAAGAGCGAGAAGAAGATAATATTTTTGTGGCTAAAATTTGTGATTTCGGGTTGTCGAAGATGTCGGGTGATTGGATGACTCCCATTCAAGGCACTAAGGCGTATTGGGCACCAGAGTGTGTAAGTGAAAACCCAATTCAAGAACAATACTCAGATATTTGGGCAATTGGTGTAATGGTTCTCTATATGTTAACAAAAAAATTAGAGTGGAGTGAAGAATTAAGTAAGCATATTTCTGAAGAGGCAAAGGATTTTTTGATGAGGTGTTTCGAAACTAATCCCCTTAAGAGACCATCAGCAAAGATGCTTTTAGGTCACCCATTCGTTACTGGGAAAAAAATTATAAAAAAAAATTATCGTTCGAAAATTTGAAGATTTTATAGATGATGAGAAGATGTGAAGAGAATTTCAAGAATTTTAAGTTAGATGATCTCTTTTGTAATTTTATTTTATACAATTATAGTGATACTGTGTAAAATTTATTTATAATTTTTTACATGATTTTTTTTAATTTGTAGTCATAATTTTTTACCGTGTTAAATTTGTAATCTACATAGACTTAATAATTTTTTTAGAGATAAAAATATCTAAAATTAGAAAAAAAAAAAATTATTCGGTTAGTTTTTGTCCATTAAATTCAGTTAGATAATGACTAAAACAAGAGTCTTAACATTTAATTAGTTCATCATGTAACTATTACTTTTAAATGGTTGTAATTATTGTTAATGTAAATAAAATAATAAAATTGATCGGATAATTTTATAGTACAAGTCTAGGCATGGCAAATTGAAGCTTTTTCGCGGATCGGGTCGGGGCTGACCCGATTCGATAATTTTTTTTTTAAAAAAAAAAAAATTACTAAAACCCTAAATCCTTAAACGTGATTTCTTCACTGTCTCGATAATTCAAAGAAGCCCCAGACCCCGACTCCCTCGTCTCCTTCCTCAAACGAGATTTCTTCACTATCTCGAATTTCCAGCAAACTACTCGCAACGGTAATGTTCTTCTTCTTCTTCTTTTTTTTTTGTTTTTTTTATGAACATTGTAATTTAGTTTGTTGGGTTGTTTATTTTTTCAAATTTGAGAGCTGGTTTTTGAAATACTTCCCTGCTTGATGAAGTTCTTGTTAGAAAAATTAAGTCTTGATATCTGAAATTTCAGAGTTGCAGAAACAAGGGTTGCTAGAGAACTAGAGATATCTCTCTTTTCCTCCCTCTAATTCTCTTCTCCAGGTTTTCTTCTAATTTTTTTCTTTTCGTTTTCATGAAGCCATTTACTGATTTAGTATGAGATAAGATCTGAAATGGGGGTATCCTATTTTTTTAACTTATTATTGCTTTAAATTTTGTGAGAGTGGAGCCAGCCGTGATTAGTGGTGATGTTCTGCCTTTTTGTGCTCTACATATTACTTATTATTCCTTTCATTCAACTATTATATAATTAGAGGCTTATATGCTTGATAATTAAGATAATGACTGCCCACTATATACATGGATATGCTTGCTGAATGCAAGAAGAATTCTAGTGGCATGTTGAATGCTTAAGAAACTTTTTGAAAATATCAAATATCATCTTGCACTTTGGAATTATATGATAATATTATAATTGTTATTTAAATATTACGTACGGAATTTTTGCATAAAAAAGATATATATATATTTTTAATTTTAAAATAAGGGTTAGCGTTAAAAAAATAAAAAGATAATTTGAAAAAGAATATGTTAAAATTTATAAAGGTAGTTCGAGTAGGATTAGAATATAATAAAACTATTTAGATTACGATTAGAATAGTGTCCGTACGTCTATATATATATATATTATATTACATTACATTTTGATAAAATAGAAGTGAAGAAATATTAGCAACTTTAGTAATATTAGAGTAATATTAGATATAAAGAATTTAGAAAATTTGAAGATGGATAAATATGAAGGAGATTTAGAAGAGAGTTTGCATTCTTCTCCCTATTGGATTAGGGGTTCCATGCTTGGAAAAGGTGGGTTTGGTTCTGTTTACCTCGCGAGAATGGTTAAAGAACCATCACCATTTTATGATGGAGCTACGCTTGTTCGTGGGTTCCATCCAATCATGGCTGTCAAAACTTCACGTCTTGAAAAGAGTGAAGAATTAGAAAACGAAAAAAAATTTATTGAATATTTCGATGATTGTCCTTACATCATTAAGTGCTATGGTCATGATACTACTCTTAAGAGTATTAATGGTAAGGAGGAAGTGCATTACAATGTATTCTTGGAATACGCTATTGGGGGGACACTGTTTGATTTCATCTTAGCTTCTCCCCTTTACAACGAATCTAAACAAGTCAAACAGTTTCTTCAACAAATTTTGAGAGGTGTTGATTATATTCATGAGAAGGGGTTTGTACACTGTGATCTAAAACCTCAGAACGTATTATTAGTCAAAGAGATAAGAGAAGAATATTATTTCTTTGTGGCTAAAATTTCTGATTTTGGATTGGCAAAGATGGTTGACAACTCGACAACTCGGGTTAGAGGTACTAAAGCATATTTAGCTCCAGAGTGTCGAGGTGAAGACGGAGTACAAGGACAGTATTCGGACATTTGGGCAATTGGTGTCATGGTTTTATTCATGTTAACTAAAAACCTAAATTGGAACAATAATCTATACTACAATATTTCCAACGAAGCTATTGATTTTATATTGAAATGCACCAATCTTAATCCTTCCAAGAGACCATCAGCAAGGATGCTTCTGAATCACCCCTTTATAACAAATATGTAAAGAAGAGAATATAATTTTTTTTAAAGGGATTTTATGTTTTTTAATTTTGAATAATTGTTTTTATTATGATTTCTTTTTTTTTTTAGTGTCATCATGTTTATTCACAATAAAATTTTTAATTTTATTTTTGTAAAATCTGTTTAAAGACTAAAATGTGTTAATTAACATTTAATTAAAGTTAATAATGTCATTTTTCTAATGTAGTATAAAAACATATATATTAATAATTAGTAAAATATTAATAGTTTGTTATATTCCTTTTTAAAAAAATTGAGTGAGATAGAGAAGGTGATCATTTGATTGAGATCACATTTTGGGCTTAAGACCCATTTTGATCTGGGCCAGCCCAATTGATAGACACGTAGCCCATAACCTCATAGCCCAACTCAATTTGGTTGGGAATATCTTTTTATTTTTCTTTTTATAAAGAAATTTAAAATAAACATTTAAAAAAAAAAAGAATAGAATATGTAAAACGAGGGTTAACGTATTAACATTTTAGTAACATTTTAAAATGTCACTTTTTTTAACATTTATAGTTTTTGTAACATTGTGAAAAATGTAAGATATTTCAATGTGAAGTAAAGTTAAATGTCACTAAATAATTAATTTTAGTAACATTTGAAAATGCCACTAAAATAATAATTAATAACATTTCAAATGTCACTAATAAATTTTTATATATTTATTTAAAATAATTTTAGTGACATTTTAAAAATGTTACTAAATTATATTACATGTACTTTTGTAAAAATGTCATGATTATTTATATAATTTAAAAATTACCAATTTTGTCGATTAAATAATTATAAAGATATTAATAATATATTTTATTATTTAAAATATCATTTTGTGTTTAAATATTATTAAATTAGTTTTACAATGAGTACTTCTTATGCAAAGATAGCCTACATCAGAGCAAAAGTATTTTGAACTTGCAAATTTTATAATTTCAGTATTCAAATATTTTATAATTACATGAAAATATTTTTGTACATACATAAAAAGTAATTTCTATCATTTAAAACAACAATAATGGAATGGTATCTATACGTACAAATATATCTTTTTTAGTGAAATAATACCAAAAGAAGAAGAAGAAGAAAAAAGAGCATTTACTTCAACATTTTGCAACTTAAAAGAAGAAGAGTAGTATGAATTATCTTGCAATAAAATATATATGTGAATTTTTTTTTTCTTTGAAAGGAAAATTAAATTTTATTAACCTTCAAACTCTGTCACCAAAATAGGCAACAACTCAGTAGGGATGTTTCCCATACTGAAAGTACAATCAGATAAAATAAAGACGCCCTTGCAAACTCATGAGCGACTCTATTAGCTGACCGCTTAACGAAACAAAAATAAACATTGCTTAAGTTAGCCAACATGGCTTTACATTCCTGAATCACACAACCAAAATAAGAAGTCAAACTAGTCGAGCTCCTTAAAGCTTGAATGACCAGAAGGCAGTCGGTCTCCACCCATACGGGATAGGATTGGTGATCTTTGATCCAGCTTAAGGCTTCCCGAAAGCTCAAAGCCTCTGCTACAGAAGGAGCAATGTTGCCTCGGTGCAATTTAGTATGGCCTTCAATTAAAAAACCATTATGATCTCTAATAACAATAGCACCCCCAAACCGATTTTGTCCTTCAAATATAGCCGCATCCACGTTGATCTTGATACTATTATTCTGTGGTTTAATCCATCGCTCTGTCCCATCATAGTCTTGAAGATCAGACCAAGATGACTCAATTTGAGTTTTTTGAGCGTTTTGCCATTGATCAAGATAACTTCTTGCAGAAGCTACTATTGCTGAAATATTAATCGGTTTCCCTTGCCAAACAACATCATTCCTAGCTCCCCAAACTGCCCAACACAGTGCAGCAACAAGACATTGTTTTTCTGCTGTCAAAGTCTTGAAAATGAGGATACACCAGTCCAGAAAAGTTGTCCCTGCAGCAGCCAATGAAGTCCCGATGCCTACTCTCTCCCAGACTTGCTTGACCACTCTACAGGTAAGTAACACGTGAGAAATTGACTCATCAAACTCCTCACACAAGGGACATCTGGGCCAGCCCAATTGATAGACACGCGGCCCATAACCTCATAGCCCAACTCAATTTTGTTGGGAATATCTTTTTATTTTTCTTTTTATAAAGAAATTTAAAATAAACTTAAAAAAAAAAAAGAATAGAATATGTAAAAAAAAAATGAAAAGAAATTAAGATGCATATTTGAATTTATGATTTACAAATTTAAATTTATTTTTTTAGAAAAAAAAAAGATAATAACATTATGATTTTTATTTAAATATTACACATTAAATTTTTGCATAACAAAAGATATATATTTTCTAAATTTAAAAATAAGGGTTAGTACTGCTATTAAAAGTACAATTTAAAACTGCTATTAAAGAATAATTATTATTTGTTATTCAATTTAATTTTTATATTTACAAGCTAAGAACAAACTATATTTGTCACTCAATCATACCTATATTTCTATTCAAAACTGCTATTAAAACTACAATTTGAACAATTACTTACTCTTAATCATCATTAAGAAAAAAACTAAATCCAACTATTTTTCTTAATCTTCTTTTACCAATCTCACATCTCATTTTCTCTGCATCATTCCACCTACCATTAGCTGCATAAATATTGTGAAGCAAAACATAAGGTGTGGAGTTTTGAGGATCCCATTCAGACAGTTTTGTACAGATTTTTTCTGCAACTAAAACATTTCCATGGATGCTGCAACCACCCAAAACAGCCTCAAGTGTGCTTGTGGAAGGTCTAAAAGGAAGCCCTTCAACAATTTCGTAAGCCTCGGTCAAGTTACCTGTTCTAGCTAAGAGGTCCACCAAGCAAGCGTAGTGCTCAGCTCGGGGCAATATCCCGTGCTGTGCCATCGAGTTGAAGACCCTGCAGCCTTCCTTGGCTAAGCCAGAGTGGCTGCAGGCCGATAAGATTGTTAAATACGTGACCCCGTTTGGTTTTATCCCCGAAAATTCCATCTTTGTGAAAAGATCGAGTGCTGATTTACCGTCGCCATTTAATCCATACCCGTTGATCATCACACTCCAAGAAACATCGTCTTTTCCCTCTAACCGATTGAATAGCTTTCTTGCAATTGAAATGTTTCCACTTCTTGCATACAAATCTATAAGGGCATTGGTGATAGTCACTACTTTGTTGAATCCCTTGCATATTGTGTAAGCGGTTATAGAATTGGCGAGCTTTAGGCTGTTTAGATGAACACAAGCAGAAATTAGGCTCAGTATGGTTAGATTGTCGGGTTCCAATCCCGACTTAAGCAAATAGAAGAAGAACTTGATGGCCTTTTGGTGTTTTGTGTTTGTACATGAGCAGACATGATAGCGTTCCAAAGCGAAATATCTTCCTTTTCACCCATTTGAAACAGCGAGTGACACAACCGAAGATCGTTGAATCTTGCATACATGATTATTAGCGATGTAACAATGGTGGTTTCTTTAATGATTCCTGTTCTAACTGCAAAACCATGGACAGACTTACCTTGCAATCGGCTGAAGCAGGCTGGCAATAGATTTAGCAATGTTATATGATTAGGCCTCTTTCCATCCCTTGTCATTTCGCCAAATGAGACCATAATCTCCTTATGTAAACTGTGGTGACGAAAACCAGTCATCATTGCATTCCAAGACACCAAACTCTTTTCAGGCATTGATTCGAAAAGCAACTTCGCGGTATCAAGATCCCCACAGTTACAGTACATGCTAATAAGTGAATTAACAAGAGAAACATCTTGTGAAAACCCGGTTTTGACAGCATAGCAATGAATAGCCATTCCTCGTCCCAAATCTTTCTTCTCGCTGAAACTAGGGAGTATGCTTATAAGAGTCACCGGATCCAATTCTAGGCGCTCTTTTTGCATTTGGCTAAGAACATTTGCTGCAGTTTCGGTTTCTTGATTGTGTATGCAGACCGAAATCAAAGTATTCCACGAAATGGTATTTCTAAAAGGCATTTGGTTGAATAAGTTCAAAGAAGACGAAATCTTGTGACAACTAGAGTAAAATCCCAGCAATGAATTTGACACATTGAGTCTTGATTCGAAACCTTTTCTAAAACAAAAGGCATGAACTGACTTACCGATCAAAATCGCCTCAAGTTTGGAGCAAGCAGAGAGAATGCTGACAATGGAAACTTCATCTGGATCGAATCCTGCAAATTGCATTTCGGAAAAGGCATCCAAACTTAACTCCCATAATCCATTGTACACATAACCCGAAATCATAGAATTCCATGAAAGTCTAGTTCTGGTTAGCATCTTATGAAATATATAACTAGCTGAATTGATATCACCAAGCTTGGAATACATTGAAAGAAGAGCTGTCATCACAGAAACTTGATTGCTTAACCCTTGTTTAATAGCTAAAGCATGAATAGATTCACCAAACAACAAGCTACTCAGATTTGCACATGAAGGAATAACAGATACAAAAGTGATTAGATTAGGTTGTTTTTCGTCGCGAAGTGCTGACCGAAACATAACAAAGGCTTCCATTGGTGATTCCATCTGTGTGTAAGCAGAGATCATAGCATTCCAAACAGTAATATTCTTCTGTAGAACAACAGAATCAAACAAGTTTCTAGCATTACATAAATCATTGTTACCAACATACATTGAAATAAAAGCAGCAACTAAAAAATCATTGCTGAAATATCCAAATTTCACAGCAAAACAATGCAAAGATTTACCAATTTCGGTCCAACCGAGGCGAGTACAAACAGGAACCATACAAGCCAAAGTACTCAAATTCGGCTTCAAACCCGCCACGAAAACCCCCCTGAAAACCTCAACAGCTTCACTATCAAAACCGTTTAACGAATAACCCGAAATCAACGCATTCGAACACACCAAATCTGGTTCAGACATTTTATCAAATACATCACGAGCACTCTTCACAAACCCTACTTTTGCATAAAAATCAACCAAACAAGTCTGAATAACACTATTCTCCACAAACCCATTTCTCAAAACAACACAATGAAGTTCTTTTCCAACCCTAATTTCATTCATAGCCGTACAAGCTTTAATCACAGATGGAAAAGTGAAATCATCAAAAGAACAATTCAACAAACGACAATGGTGAAACACACCCAATACGTCGTCGTATAAACCGTAATGGCTTAAACTTCTAATCATCAAGTTCTGGAAACTGAGTCTAGGGTTTTCGATTCTTCTAAACACAGATAAAGCTAAATCAGATGAACCCAAATGAAAACAAGACCTTAAAAACTCACCCGGAAAATGGTTGTGAGTCTTATTAAGACCATGAACGTTGAGAAGAGAATAAAGAGATTTCAAATGATGGGTATTGTTGCAGAGCTTAAGGAGACCATGAAAGTCAAAGACTTGACGAGGAATTGCCATTTTCTTCTCATACATTCGTTCATGGCTATTCGAAGAAGAACGTTAATGGTAGTTATTTCAGTTAGTAAAGGTTAGTTATTACTTTTATATTATAAGAAAAATAATATTACAAATTAAATTTTTGCATAAAAAAAGATAATTTTTAAAGTTAAAAATAACGGGCGTTTAAAAAATAAAAAGAAAGTTTTTAAAAATAATAATTTAAAATTTTAAAGCATTAGGATTAGAATTTTTTTTTTTTGACAAAGTAGTTAGAATCACTCATGAATTTACGATGTATATGTCTGTCACGAGCGCTGGAATCTCCTCGAACCAAGATAGCTCATCGTCTAACTGTAGAGCATGCTTTGCCAAACCATGGGCCGCTAAATTCTCAGAGCGAGTCATATAGGACAAAACTGTCCCTGAAAATTTAGACAATAAAACTATAACATCTTCAAACAACGCTCATAGCTCGTTGAAATACATCTTCCCGTTGCTGATAGCCGTCACCAAAGCTAACGAATCTGAATAAACTGCATGAATTGGAAGACCACACATATGAGTCCAATTAAGACCAACCAACAGGGCAAAAGTTTCAGCCGGTAACACTAAAATTCCACCTGAAAAAACATTAGAAAATCAGAAAAATTTTAATTAGAAAATTATTTTAATCCGATCAAAATCAATCAAAACCCAAAAATTAAACAACTAGACCCCCTATAAAATACTAAAACTAGCCAAAGGGAATACCCTTTGGCTAGTAGCAACTTAACTCTTTTATTTCACTTTATAATCATCTTAGAATTACTATCCCTTGATTATTAAGCATTAATGGCCCATTTATTTCAGAATGCTTCCCAAAATAGAAAAAATCAAATATTCCAAATCATTATTAATGTCCCCATTTTTAAAATATTATCACAATCAATTTGTACTACTAAGAAATGAATATGAAGAATGGTTTTGGGTTAAAATTTTTTGAAATGGCCCCCTAATTGAAAATATTCTTCTTTTCAGGGGAAATTTTAACAAGTTTTTTCCTTACTCTTACACTCGTTAGTTATATGTTAAAATCTCGACCTACACATCTCCAAAGATCATGAAATTTCACGGGTTTCTAGCCAAGACCGTTGTGCATCACTTTTCTCTTGGACACGTTGAGAGAAAAATTAGTTTTCTTGCACTAACGATCGTTTTAATCGAAATAGTGAAAATCTCACATTTCTGATAGTGGTACCCCTTTGTGAAATGTGGCCCGGACCAATCTCGGAATATTTTTTGCCACTAATCACAATCAATTTGTACTACTAAGAAATGAATATGAAGAATGGTTTTGGGTTAAAATTTGTTGAAATGGCCTTTTATTGAAAATATTCTTCTTTTCAGGGGAAATTTTAACAAGTTTTTTCCTTACTCTTACACTCGTTAGTTATATGTTAAAATCTCGACCTACACATCTCCAAAGATCATGAAATTTCACGGGGGCCTAGCCAAGACCGTTGTGCATCACTTTTCTCTTGGACACGTTGAGAGAAAAATTAGTTTTCTTGCACTAACGATCGTTTTAATCGAAATAGTGAAAATCTCACATTTCTAATAGTGGTACCCCTTTGTGAAATGTGGCCCGGACCAATCTCGGAATATTTTTTGCCACTAGTCACAATCAATTTGTACTACTAAGAAATGAATATGAAGAATGGTTTTGGGTTAAAATTTGTTGAAATGGCCCCCTAATTGAAAATATTCTTCTTTTCAGGGGAAATTTTAACAAGTTTTTTCCTTACTCTTACACTCGTTAGTTATATGTTAAAATCTCGACCTACACATCTCCAAAGATCATGAAATTTCACGGGGGCCTAGCCAAGACCGTTGTGCATCACTTTTCTCTTGGACACGTTGAGAGAAAAATTAGTTTTCTTGCACTAACGATCGTTTTAATCGAAATAGTGAAAATCTCACATTTCTGATAGTGGTACCCCTTTGTGAAATGTGGCCCGGACCAATCTCGGAATATTTTTTGCCACTAGTCACAATCAATTTGTACTACTAAGAAATGAATATGAAGAATGGTTTTGGGTTAAAATTTGTTGAAATGGCCCCCTAATTGAAAATATTCTTCTTTTACGGGAAATTTTAACAAGTTTTTTCCTTACTCTTACACTCGTTAGTTATATGTTAAAATCTCGACCTACACATCTCCAAAGATCATGAAATTTCACGGGGGCCTAGCCAAGACCGTTGTGCATCACTTTTCTCTTGGACACGTTGAGAGAAAAATTAGTTTTCTTGCACTAACGATCGTTTTAATCGAAATAGTGAAAATCTCACATTTCTGATAGTGGTACCCCTTTGTGAAATGTGGCCCGGACCAATCTCGGAATATTTTTTGCCACTAGTCACAATCAATTTGTACTACTAAGAAATGAATATGAATAATTGTTTTGGGTTAAAATTTGTTAAAATGGCCCCCTAATTGAAAATATTCTTCTTTTCAGGGGAAATTTTAACAAGTTTTTTTCTTACTCTTACACTCGTTAGTTATATGTTAAAATCTCGACCTACACATCTCCAAAGATCATGAAATTTCACGGGGGCCTAGCCAAGACCGTTGTGCATCACTTTTCTCTTGGACACGTTGAGAGAAAAATTAGTTTTCTTGCACTAACGATCGTTTTAATCGAAATAGTGAAAATCTCACATTTCTGATAGTGGTACCCCTTTGTGAAATGTGGCCCGGACGAATCTCGGAATATTTTTTGCCACTAGTCACAATCAATTTGTACTACTAAGAAATGAATATGAATAATTGTTTTGGGTTAAAATTTGTTGAAATGGCCCCCTAATTGAAAATATTCTTCTTTTACGGGAAATTTTAACAAGTTTTTTCCTTACTCTTACACTCGTTAGTTATATGTTAAAATCTCGACCTACACATCTCCAAAGATCATGAAATTTCACGGAGCCTAGCCAAGACCGTTGTGCATCACTTTTCTCTTGGACACGTTGAGAGAAAAATTAGTTTTCTTGCACTAACGATCGTTTTAATCGAAATAGTGAAAATCTCACATTTCTGATAGTGGTACCCCTTTGTGAAATGTGGCCCGGACCAATCTCGGAATATTTTTTGCCACTAATCACAATCAATTTGTACTACTAAGAAATGAATATGAAGAATGGTTTTGGGTTAAAATTTGTTGAAATGGCCCCCTAATTGAAAATATTCTTCTTTTCAGGGGAAATTTTAACAAGTTTTTTCCTTACTCTTACACTCGTTAGTTATATGTTAAAATCTCGACCTACACATCTCCAAAGATCATGAAATTTCACGGGGGCCTAGCCAAGACCGTTGTGCATCACTTTTCTCTTGGACACGTTGAGAGAAAAATTAGTTTTCTTGCACTAACGATCGTTTTAATCGAAATAGTGAAAATCTCACATTTCTGATAGTGGTACCCCTTTGTGAAATGTGGCCCGGACCAATCTCGGAATATTTTTTGCCACTAATCACAATCAATTTGTACTACTAAGAAATGAATATGAATAATGGTTTTGGGTTAAAATTTGTTGAAATGGCCCCCTAATTGAAAATATTCTTCTTTTCAGGGGAAATTTTAACAAGTTTTTTCCTTACTCTTACACTCGTTAGTTATATGTTAAAATCTCGACCTACACATCTCCAAAGATCATGAAATTTCACGGGGGCCTAGCCAAGACCGTTGTGCATCACTTTTCTCTTGGACACGTTGAGAGAAAAATTAGTTTTCTTGCACTAACGATCGTTTTAATCGAAATAGTGAAAATCTCACATTTCTGATAGTGGTACCCCTTTGTGAAATGTGGCCCGGACCAATCTCGGAATATTTTTTGCCACTAGTCACAATCAATTTGTACTACTAAGAAATGAATATGAAGAATGGTTTTGGGTTAAAATTTGTTGAAATGGCCCCCTAATTGAAAATATTCTTCTTTTCAGGGGAAATTTTAACAAGTTTTTTCCTTACTCTTACACTCGTTAGTTATATGTTAAAATCTCGACCTACACATCTCCAAAGATCATGAAATTTCACGGGGGCCTAGCCAAGACCGTTGTGCATCACTTTTCTCTTGGACACGTTGAGAGAAAAATTAGTTTTCTTGCACTAACGATCGTTTTAATCGAAATAGTGAAAATCTCACATTTCTGATAGTGGTACCCCTTTGTGAAATGTGGCCGGACCAATCTCGGAATATTTTTTGCCACTAGTCACAATCAATTTGTACTACTAAGAAATGAATATGAAGAATGGTTTTGGGTTAAAATTTGTTGAAATGGCCCCCTAATTGAAAATATTCTTCTTTTCGGGGAAATTTTAACAAGTTTTTTCCTTACTCTTACACTCGTTAGTTATATGTTAAAATCTCGACCTACACATCTCCAAAGATCATGAAATTTCACGGGGGCCTAGCCAAGACCGTTGTGCATCACTTTTCTCTTGGACACGTTGAGAGAAAAATTAGTTTTCTTGCACTAACGATCGTTTTAATCGAAATAGTGAAAATCTCACATTTCTGATAGTGGTACCCCTTTGTGAAATGTGGCCCGGACCAATCTCGGAATATTTTTTGCCACTAGTCACAATCAATTTGTACTACTAAGAAATGAATATGAAGAATGGTTTTGGGTTAAAATTTGTTGAAATGGCCCCCTAATTGAAAATATTCTTCTTTTCAGGGGAAATTTTAACAAGTTTTTTCCTTACTCTTACACTCGTTAGTTATATGTTAAAATCTCGACCTACACATCTCCAAAGATCATGAAATTTCACGGGGGCCTAGCCAAGACCGTTGTGCATCACTTTTCTCTTGGACACGTTGAGAGAAAAATTAGTTTTCTTGCACTAACGATCGTTTTAATCGAAATAGTGAAAATCTCACATTTCTGATAGTGGTACCCCTTTGTGAAATGTGGCCCGGACCAATCTCGGAATATTTTTTGCCACTAGTCACAATCAATTTGTACTACTAAGAAATGAATATGAAGAATGGTTTTGGGTTAAAATTTGTTGAAATGGCCCCCTAATTGAAAATATTCTTCTTTTCAGGGGAAATTTTAACAAGTTTTTCCTTACTCTTACACTCGTTAGTTATATGTTAAAATCTCGACCTACACATCTCCAAAGATCATGAAATTTCACGGGGGCCTAGCCAAGACCGTTGTGCATCACTTTTCTCTTGGACACGTTGAGAGAAAAATTAGTTTTCTTGCACTAACGATCGTTTTAATCGAAATAGTGAAAATCTCACATTTCTGATAGTGGTACCCCTTTGTGAAATGTGGCCCGGACCAATCTCGGAATATTTTTTGCCACTAGTCACAATCAATTTGTACTACTAAGAAATGAATATGAATAATGGTTTTGGGTTAAAATTTGTTGAAATGGCCCCCTAATTGAAAATATTCTTCTTTTCAGGGGAAATTTTAACAAGTTTTTTCCTTACTCTTACACTCGTTAGTTATATGTTAAAATCTCGACCTACACATCTCCAAAGATCATGAAATTTCACGGGGGCCTAGCCAAGACCGTTGTGCATCACTTTTCTCTTGGACACGTTGAGAGAAAAATTAGTTTTCTTGCACTAACGATCGTTTTAATCGAAATAGTGAAAATCTCACATTTCTGATAGTGGTACCCCTTTGTGAAATGTGGCCCGGACCAATCTCGGAATATTTTTTGCCACTAATCACAATCAATTTGTACTACTAAGAAATGAATATGAATAATTGTTTTGGGTTAAAATTTGTTTAAATGGCCCCCAAATTGAAAATATTCTTCTTTTCATTGGAAATTTTAACAAGTTTTTTCCTTACTCTTACACTCGTTAGTTATATGTAAAAATCTCGACCTACACATCTCCAAAGATCATAAAATTTCACGGGGGCCTAGCCAAGACCGTTGTGCATCACTTTTCTCTTGGACACGTTGAGAGAAAAATTAGTTTTCTTGCACTAACGATCGTTTTAATCGAAATAGTGAAAATCTCACATTTCTGATAGTGGTACCCCTTTGTGAAATGTGGCCCGGACCAATCTCGGAATATTTTTTGCCACTAGTCACAATCAATTTGTACTACTAAGAAATGAATATGAAGAATGGTTTTGGGTTAAAATTTGTTGAAATGGCCCCCTAATTGAAAATATTCTTCTTTTCAGGGAAAATTTTAACAAGTTTTTTCCTTACTCTTACACTCGTTAGTTATATGTTAAAATCTCGACCTACACATCTCCAAAGATCATGAAATTTCACGGGGGCCTAGCCAAGACCGTTGTGCATCACTTTTCTCTTGGACACGTTGAGAGAAAAATTAGTTTTCTTGCACTAACGATCGTTTTAATCGAAATAGTGAAAATCTCACATTTCTGATAGTGGTACCCCTTTGTGAAATGTGGCCCGGACGAATCTCGGAATATTTTTTGCCACTAGTCACAATCAATTTGTACTACTAAGAAATGAATATGAATAATTGTTTTGGGTTAAAATTTGTTTAAATGGCCCCCTAATTGAAAATATTCTTCTTTTCAGGGGAAATTTTAACAAGTTTTTTCCTTACTCTTACACTCGTTAGTTATATGTTAAAATCTCGACCTACACATCTCCAAAGATCATGAAATTTCACGGGGGCCTAGCCAAGACCGTTGTGCATCACTTTTCTCTTGGACACGTTGAGAGAAAAATTAGTTTTCTTGCACTAACGATCGTTTTAATCGAAATAGTGAAAATCTCACATTTCTGATAGTGGTACCCCTTTGTGAAATGTGGCCCGGACCAATCTCGGAATATTTTTTGCCACTAATCACAATCAATTTGTACTACTAAGAAATGAATATGAAGAATGGTTTTGGGTTAAAATTTGTTGAAATGGCCCCCTAATTGAAAATATTCTTCTTTTCAGGGGAAATTTTAACAAGTTTTTTCCTTACTCTTACACTCGTTAGTTATATGTTAAAATCTCGACCTACACATCTCCAAAGATCATGAAATTTCACGGGGGCCTAGCCAAGACCGTTGTGCATCACTTTTCTCTTGGACACGTTGAGAGAAAAATTAGTTTTCTTGCACTAACGATCGTTTTAATCGAAATAGTGAAAATCTCACATTTCTGATAGTGGTACCCCTTTGTGAAATGTGGCCCGGACCAATCTCGGAATATTTTTTGCCACTAATCACAATCAATTTGTACTACTAAGAAATGAATATGAATAATGGTTTTGGGTTAAAATTTGTTGAAATGGCCCCCTAATTGAAAATATTCTTCTTTTCAGGGGAATTTTAACAAGTTTTTTCCTTACTCTTACACTCGTTAGTTATATGTTAAAATCTCGACCTACACATCTCCAAAGATCATGAAATTTCACGGGGGCCTAGCCAAGACCGTTGTGCATCACTTTTCTCTTGGACACGTTGAGAGAAAAATTAGTTTTCTTGCACTAACGATCGTTTTAATCGAAATAGTGAAAATCTCACATTTCTGATAGTGGTACCCCTTTGTGAAATGTGGCCCGGACCAATCTCGGAATATTTTTTGCCACTAGTCACAATCAATTTGTACTACTAAGAAATGAATATGAAGAATGGTTTTGGGTTAAAATTTGTTGAAATGGCCCCCTAATTGAAAATATTCTTCTTTTAGGGGAAATTTTAACAAGTTTTTCCTTACTCTTACACTCGTTAGTTATATGTTAAAATCTCGACCTACACATCTCCAAAGATCATGAAATTTCACGGGGGCCTAGCCAAGACCGTTGTGCATCACTTTTCTCTTGGACACGTTGAGAGAAAAATTAGTTTTCTTGCACTAACGATCGTTTTAATCGAAATAGTGAAAATCTCACATTTCTGATAGTGGTACCCCTTTGTGAAATGTGGCCCGGACCAATCTCGGAATATTTTTTGCCACTAGTCACAATCAATTTGTACTACTAAGAAATGAATATGAATAATGGTTTTGGGTTAAAATTTGTTGAAATGGCCCCCTAATTGAAAATATTCTTCTTTTCGGGGAAATTTTAACAAGTTTTTTCCTTACTCTTACACTCGTTAGTTATATGTTAAAATCTCGACCTACACATCTCCAAAGATCATGAAATTTCACGGGGGCCTAGCCAAGACCGTTGTGCATCACTTTTCTCTTGGACACGTTGAGAGAAAAATTAGTTTTCTTGCACTAACGATCGTTTTAATCGAAATAGTGAAAATCTCACATTTCTGATAGTGGTACCCCTTTGTGAAATGTGGCCCGGACCAATCTCGGAATATTTTTTGCCACTAATCACAATCAATTTGTACTACTAAGAAATGAATATGAAGAATGGTTTTGGGTTAAAATTTGTTGAAATGGCCCCCTAATTGAAAATATTCTTCTTTTCAGGGGAAATTTTAACAAGTTTTTTCCTTACTCTTACACTCGTTAGTTATATGTTAAAATCTCGACCTACACATCTCCAAAGATCATGAAATTTCACGGGGGCCTAGCCAAGACCGTTGTGCATCACTTTTCTCTTGGACACGTTGAGAGAAAAATTAGTTTTCTTGCACTAACGATCGTTTTAATCGAAATAGTGAAAATCTCACATTTCTGATAGTGGTACCCCTTTGTGAAATGTGGCCCGGACCAATCTCGGAATATTTTTTGCCACTAATCACAATCAATTTGTACTACTAAGAAATGAATATGAATAATGGTTTTGGGTTAAAATTTGTTGAAATGGCCCCCTAATTGAAAATATTCTTCTTTTCAGGGGAAATTTTAACAAGTTTTTTCCTTACTCTTACACTCGTTAGTTATATGTTAAAATCTCGACCTACACATCTCCAAAGATCATGAAATTTCACGGGGGCCTAGCCAAGACCGTTGTGCATCACTTTTCTCTTGGACACGTTGAGAGAAAAATTAGTTTTCTTGCACTAACGATCGTTTTAATCGAAATAGTGAAAATCTCACATTTCTGATAGTGGTACCCCTTTGTGAAATGTGGCCCGGACCAATCTCGGAATATTTTTTGCCACTAGTCACAATCAATTTGTACTACTAAGAAATGAATATGAAGAATGGTTTTGGGTTAAAATTTGTTGAAATGGCCCCCTAATTGAAAATATTCTTCTTTTCAGGGGAAATTTTAACAAGTTTTTTCCTTACTCTTACACTCGTTAGTTATATGTTAAAATCTCGACCTACACATCTCCAAAGATCATGAAATTTCACGGGGGCCTAGCCAAGACCGTTGTGCATCACTTTTCTCTTGGACACGTTGAGAGAAAAATTAGTTTTCTTGCACTAACGATCGTTTTAATCGAAATAGTGAAAATCTCACATTTCTGATAGTGGTACCCCTTTGTGAAATGTGGCCCGGACCAATCTCGGAATATTTTTTGCCACTAATCACAATCAATTTGTACTACTAAGAAATGAATATGAATAATGGTTTTGGGTAAAAATTTGTTGAAATGGCCCCCTAATTGAAAATATTCTTCTTTTCAGGAGAAATTTTAACAAGTTTTTTCCTTACTCTTATACTCGTTAGTTATATGTTAAAATCTCGACCTACACATCTCCAAAGATCATGATATTTCACGGGGGCCTAGCCAAGACCGTTGTGCATCACTTTTCTCTTGGACACGTTGAGAGAAAAATTAGTTTTCTTGCACTAACGATCGTTTTAATCGAAATAGTGAAAATCTCACATTTCTGATAGTGGTACCCCTTTGTGAAATGTGGCCCGGACGAATCTCGGAATATTTTTTGCCACTAGTCACAATCAATTTGTACTACTAAGAAATGAATATGAATAATTGTTTTGGGTTAAAATTTGTTGAAATGGCCCCCTAATTGAAAATATTCTTCTTTTCAGGGGAAATTTTAACAAGTTTGTTCCTTACTCTTACACTCGTTAGTTATATGTTAAAATCTCGACCTACACATCTCCAAAGATCATGAAATTTCACGGGGGCCTAGCCAAGACCGTTGTGCATCACTTTTCTCTTGGACACGTTGAGAGAAAAATTAGTTTTCTTGCACTAACGATCGTTTTAATCGAAATAGTGAAAATCTCACATTTCTGATAGTGGTACCCCTTTGTGAAATGTGGCCCGGACCAATCTCGGAATATTTTTTGCCACTAGTCACAATCAATTTGTACTACTAAGAAATGAATATGAATAATGGTTTTGGGTTAAAATTTGTTGAAATGGCCCCCTAATTGAAAATATTCTTCTTTTCAGGGGAAATTTTAACAAGTTTTTTCCTTACTCTTACACTCGTTAGTTATATGTTAAAATCTCGACCTACACATCTCCAAAGATCATGAAATTTCACGGGGGCCTAGCCAAGACCGTTGTGCATCACTTTTCTCTTGGACACGTTGAGAGAAAAATTAGTTTTCTTGCACTAACGATCGTTTTAATCGAAATAGTGAAAATCTCACATTTCTGATAGTGGTACCCCTTTGTGAAATGTGGCCCGGACCAATCTCGGAATATTTTTTGCCACTAATCACAATCAATTTGTACTACTAAGAAATGAATATGAATAATGGTTTTGGGTTAAAATTTGTTGAAATGGCCCCCTAATTGAAAATATTCTTCTTTTCGGGGAAATTTTAACAAGTTTTTTCCTTACTCTTACACTCGTTAGTTATATGTTAAAATCTCGACCTACACATCTCCAAAGATCATGAAATTTCACGGGGGCCTAGCCAAGACCGTTGTGCATCACTTTTCTCTTGGACACGTTGAGAGAAAAATTAGTTTTCTTGCACTAACGATCGTTTTAATCGAAATAGTGAAAATCTCACATTTCTGATAGTGGTACCCCTTTGTGAAATGTGGCCCGGACCAATCTCGGAATATTTTTTGCCACTAATCACAATCAATTTGTACTACTAAGAAATGAATATGAATAATGGTTTTGGGTTAAAATTTGTTGAAATGGCCCCCTAATTGAAAATATTCTTCTTTTCAGGGAAATTTTAACAAGTTTTTTCCTTACTCTTACACTCGTTAGTTATATGTTAAAATCTCAACCTACACATCTCCAAAGATCATGAAATTTCACGGGGGCCTAGCCAAGACCGTTGTGCATCACTTTTCTCTTGGACACGTTGAGAGAAAAATTAGTTTTCTTGCACTAACGATCGTTTTAATCGAAATAGTGAAAATCTCACATTTCTGATAGTGGTACCCCTTTGTGAAATGTGGCCCGGACCAATCTCGGAATATTTTTTGCCACTAATCACAATCAATTTGTACTACTAAGAAATGAATATGAATAATGGTTTTGGGTTAAAATTTGTTGAAATGGCCCCCTAATTGAAAATATTCTTCTTTTCACGGGAAATTTTAACAAGTTTTTTCCTTACTCTTACACTCGTTAGTTATATGTTAAAATCTCGACCTACACATCTCCAAAGATCATGAAATTTCACGGGGGCCTAGCCAAGACCGTTGTGCATCACTTTTCTCTTGGACACGTTGAGAGAAAAATTAGTTTTCTTGCACTAACGATCGTTTTAATCGAAATAGTGAAAATCTCACATTTCTGATAGTGGTACCCCTTTGTGAAATGTGGCCCGGACCAATCTCGGAATATTTTTTGCCACTAGTCACAATCAATTTGTACTACTAAGAAATGAATATGAAGAATGGTTTTGGGTTAAAATTTGTTGAAATGGCCCCCTAATTGAAAATATTCTTCTTTTCAGGGGAAATTTTAACAAGTTTTTTCCTTACTCTTACACTCGTTAGTTATATGTTAAAATCTCGACCTACACATCTCCAAAGATCATGAAATTTCACGGGGGCCTAGCCAAGACCGTTGTGCATCACTTTTCTCTTGGACACGTTGAGAGAAAAATTAGTTTTCTTGCACTAACGATCGTTTTAATCGAAATAGTGAAAATCTCACATTTCTGATAGTGGTACCCCTTTGTGAAATGTGGCCCGGACCAATCTCGGAATATTTTTTGCCACTAGTCACAATCAATTTGTACTACTAAGAAATGAATATGAATAATGGTTTTGGGTTAAAATTTGTTGAAATGGCCCCCTAATTGAAAATATTCTTCTTTTCGGGGAAATTTTAACAAGTTTTTTCCTTACTCTTACACTCGTTAGTTATATGTTAAAATCTCGACCTACACATCTCCAAAGATCATGAAATTTCACGGGGGCCTAGCCAAGACCGTTGTGCATCACTTTTCTCTTGGACACGTTGAGAGAAAAATTAGTTTTCTTGCACTAACGATCGTTTTAATCGAAATAGTGAAAATCTCACATTTCTGATAGTGGTACCCCTTTGTGAAATGTGGCCCGGACCAATCTCGGAATATTTTTTGCCACTAGTCACAATCAATTTGTACTACTAAGAAATGAATATGAATAATGGTTTTGGGTTAAAATTTGTTGAAATGGCCCCCTAATTGAAAATATTCTTCTTTTCATTTTTACAAGTTTTTTCCTTACTCTTACACTCGTTAGTTATATGTTAAAATCTCGACCTACACATCTCCAAAGATCATGAAATTTCACGGGGGCCTAGCCAAGACCGTTGTGCATCACTTTTCTCTTGGACACGTTGAGAGAAAAATTAGTTTTCTTGCACTAACGATCGTTTTAATCGAAATAGTGAAAATCTCACATTTCTGATAGTGGTACCCCTTTGTGAAATGTGGCCCGGACCAATCTCGGAATATTTTTTGCCACTAGTCACAATCAATTTGTACTACTAAGAAATGAATATGAATAATGGTTTTGGGTTAAAATTTGTTGAAATGGCCCCCTAATTGAAAATATTCTTCTTTTCAGGGGAAATTTTAACAAGTTTTTTCCTTACTCTTACACTCGTTAGTTATATGTTAAAATCTCAACCTACACATCTCCAAAGATCATGAAATTTCACGGGGGCCTAGCCAAGACCGTTGTGCATCACTTTTCTCTTGGACACGTTGAGAGAAAAATTAGTTTTCTTGCACTAACGATCGTTTTAATCGAAATAGTGAAAATCTCACATTTCTGATAGTGGTACCCCTTTGTGAAATGTGGCCCGGACCAATCTCGGAATATTTTTTGCCACTAATCACAATCAATTTGTACTACTAAGAAATGAATATGAATAATGGTTTTGGGTTAAAATTTGTTGAAATGGCCCCCTAATTGAAAATATTCTTCTTTTCAGGGAAATTTTAACAAGTTTTTTCCTTACTCTTACACTCGTTAGTTATATGTTAAAATCTCGACCTACACATCTCCAAAGATCATGAAATTTCACGGGGGCCTAGCCAAGACCGTTGTGCATCACTTTTCTCTTGGACACGTTGAGAGAAAAATTAGTTTTCTTGCACTAACGATCGTTTTAATCGAAATAGTGAAAATCTCACATTTCTGATAGTGGTACCCCTTTGTGAAATGTGGCCCGGACCAATCTCGGAATATTTTATGCCACTAATCACAATCAATTTGTACTACTAAGAAATGAATATGAATAATGGTTTTGGGTTAAAATTTGTTGAAATGGCCCCCTAATTGAAAATATTCTTCTTTTCAGGGAAATTTTAACAAGTTTTTTCCTTACTCTTACACTCGTTAGTTATATGTTAAAATCTCGACCTACACATCTCCAAAGATCATGAAATTTCACGGGGGCCTAGCCAAGACCGTTGTGCATCACTTTTCTCTTGGACACGTTGAGAGAAAAATTAGTTTTCTTGCACTAACGATCGTTTTAATCGAAATAGTGAAAATCTCACATTTCTGATAGTGGTACCCCTTTTTGAAATGTGGCCCGGACCAATCTCGGAATATTTTTTGCCACTAGTCACAATCAATTTGTACTACTAAGAAATGAATATGAAGAATGGTTTTGGGTTAAAATTTGTTGAAATGGCCCCCTAATTGAAAATATTCTTCTTTTCAGGGGAAATTTTAACAAGTTTTTTCCTTACTCTTACACTCGTTAGTTATATGTTAAAATCTCAACCTACACATCTCCAAAGATCATGAAATTTCACGGGGGCCTAGCCAAGACCGTTGTGCATCACTTTTCTCTTGGACACGTTGAGAGAAAAATTAGTTTTCTTGCACTAACGATCGTTTTAATCGAAATAGTGAAAATCTCACATTTCTGATAGTGGTACCCCTTTGTGAAATGTGGCCCGGACCAATCTCGGAATATTTTTTGCCACTAATCACAATCAATTTGTACTACTAAGAAATGAATATGAATAATGGTTTTGGGTTAAAATTTGTTGAAATGGCCCCCTAATTGAAAATATTCTTCTTTTTAGAGTAAATTTTAACAAGTTTTTTCCTTACTCTTACACTCGTTAGTTATATGTTAAAATCTCGACCTACACATCTCCAAAGATCATGAAATTTCACGGGGGCCTAGCCAAGACCGTTGTGCATCACTTTTCTCTTGGACACGTTGAGAGAAAAATTAGTTTTCTTGCACTAACGATCGTTTTAATCGAAATAGTGAAAATCTCACATTTCTGATAGTGGTACCCCTTTGTGAAATGTGGCCCGGACCAATCTCGGAATATTTTTTGCCACTAATCACAATCAATTTGTACTACTAAGAAATGAATATGAATAATGGTTTTGGGTTAAAATTTGTTGAAATGGCCCCCTAATTGAAAATATTCTTCTTTTCAGGGGAAATTTTAACAAGTTTTTTCCTTACTCTTACACTCGTTAGTTATATGTTAAAATCTCAACCTACACATCTCCAAAGATCATGAAATTTCACGGGGGCCTAGCCAAGACCGTTGTGCATCACTTTTCTCTTGGACACGTTGAGAGAAAAATTAGTTTTCTTGCACTAACGATCGTTTTAATCGAAATAGTGAAAATCTCACATTTCTGATAGTGGTACCCCTTTGTGAAATGTGGCCCGGACCAATCTCGGAATATTTTATGCCACTAATCACAATCAATTTGTACTACTAAGAAATGAATATGAATAATGGTTTTGGGTTAAAATTTGTTGAAATGGCCCCCTAATTGAAAATATTCTTCTTTTCAGGGAAATTTTAACAAGTTTTTTCCTTACTCTTACACTCGTTAGTTATATGTTAAAATCTCGACCTACACATCTCCAAAGATCATGAAATTTCACGGGGCCTAGCCAAGACCGTTGTGCATCACTTTTCTCTTGGACACGTTGAGAGAAAAATTAGTTTTCTTGCACTAACGATCGTTTTAATCGAAATAGTGAAAATCTCACATTTCTGATAGTGGTACCCCTTTGTGAAATGTGGCCCGGACCAATCTCGGAATATTTTATGCCACTAATCACAATCAATTTGTACTACTAAGAAATGAATATGAATAATGGTTTTGGGTTAAAATTTGTTGAAATGGCCCCCTAATTGAAAATATTCTTCTTTTCAGTGGAAATTTTAACAAGTTTTTTCCTTACTCTTACACTCGTTAGTTATATGTTAAAATCTCGACCTACACATCTCCAAAGATCATGAAATTTCACGGGGGCCTAGCCAAGACCGTTGTGCATCACTTTTCTCTTGGACACGTTGAGAGAAAAATTAGTTTTCTTGCACTAACGATCGTTTTAATCGAAATAGTGAAAATCTCACATTTCTGATAGTGGTACCCCTTTGTGAAATGTGGCCCGGACCAATCTCGGAATATTTTATGCCACTAATCACAATCAATTTGTACTACTAAGAAATGAATATGAATAATGGTTTTGGGTTAAAATTTGTTGAAATGGCCCCCTAATTGAAAATATTCTTCTTTTCAGGGAAATTTTAACAAGTTTTTTCCTTACTCTTACACTCGTTAGTTATATGTTAAAATCTCGACCTACACATCTCCAAAGATCATGAAATTTCACGGGGGCCTAGCCAAGACCGTTGTGCATCACTTTTCTCTTGGACACGTTGAGAGAAAAATTAGTTTTCTTGCACTAACGATCGTTTTAATCGAAATAGTGAAAATCTCACATTTCTGATAGTGGTACCCCTTTGTGAAATGTGGCCCGGACCAATCTCGGAATATTTTATGCCACTAATCACAATCAATTTGTACTACTAAGAAATGAATATGAATAATGGTTTTGGGTTAAAATTTGTTGAAATGGCCCCCTAATTGAAAATATTCTTCTTTTCAGGGAAATTTTAACAAGTTTTTTCCTTACTCTTACACTCGTTAGTTATATGTTAAAATCTCGACCTACACATCTCCAAAGATCATGAAATTTCACGGGGGCCTAGCCAAGACCGTTGTGCATCACTTTTCTCTTGGACACGTTGAGAGAAAAATTAGTTTTCTTGCACTAACGATCGTTTTAATCGAAATAGTGAAAATCTCACATTTCTGATAGTGGTACCCCTTTGTGAAATGTGGCCCGGACCAATCTCGGAATATTTTTTGCCACTAGTCACAATCAATTTGTACTACTAAGAAATGAATATGAAGAATGGTTTTGGGTTAAAATTTGTTGAAATGGCCCCCTAATTGAAAATATTCTTCTTTCAGGGGAAATTTTAACAAGTTTTTTCCTTACTCTTACACTCGTTAGTTATATGTTAAAATCTCGACCTACACATCTCCAAAGATCATGAAATTTCACGGGGGCCTAGCCAAGACCGTTGTGCATCACTTTTCTCTTGGACACGTTGAGAGAAAAATTAGTTTTCTTGCACTAACGATCGTTTTAATCGAAATAGTGAAAATCTCACATTTCTGATAGTGGTACCCCTTTGTGAAATGTGGCCCGGACCAATCTCGGAATATTTTTTGCCACTAGTCACAATCAATTTGTACTACTAAGAAATGAATATGAATAATGGTTTTGGGTTAAAATTTGTTGAAATGGCCCCCTAATTGAAAATATTCTTCTTTTACGGGAAATTTTAACAAGTTTTTTCCTTACTCTTACACTCGTTAGTTATATGTTAAAATCTCAACCTACACATCTCCAAAGATCATGAAATTTCACGGGGGCCTAGCCAAGACCGTTGTGCATCACTTTTCTCTTGGACACGTTGAGAGAAAAATTAGTTTTCTTGCACTAACGATCGTTTTAATCGAAATAGTGAAAATCTCACATTTCTGATAGTGGTACCCCTTTGTGAAATGTGGCCCGGACCAATCTCGGAATATTTTATGCCACTAATCACAATCAATTTGTACTACTAAGAAATGAATATGAATAATGGTTTTGGGTTAAAATTTGTTGAAATGGCCCCCTAATTGAAAATATTCTTCTTTTCAAGGGAAATTTTAACAAGTTTTTTCCTTACTCTTACACTCGTTAGTTATATGTTAAAATCTCGACCTACACATCTCCAAAGATCATGAAATTTCACGGGGGCCTAGCCAAGACCGTTGTGCATCACTTTTCTCTTGGACACGTTGAGAGAAAAATTAGTTTTCTTGCACTAACGATCGTTTTAATCGAAATAGTGAAAATCTCACATTTCTGATAGTGGTACCCCTTTGTGAAATGTGGCCCGGACCAATCTCGGAATATTTTTTGCCACTAATCACAATCAATTTGTACTACTAAGAAATGAATATGAATAATGGTTTTGGGTTAAAATTTGTTGAAATGGCCCCCTAATTGAAAATATTCTTCTTTTCAGGGGAAATTTTAACAAGTTTTTTCCTTACTCTTACACTCGTTAGTTATATGTTAAAATCTCAACCTACACATCTCCAAAGATCATGAAATTTCACGGGGGCCTAGCCAAGACCGTTGTGCATCACTTTTCTCTTGGACACGTTGAGAGAAAAATTAGTTTTCTTGCACTAACGATCGTTTTAATCGAAATAGTGAAAATCTCACATTTCTGATAGTGGTACCCCTTTGTGAAATGTGGCCCGGACCAATCTCGGAATATTTTATGCCACTAATCACAATCAATTTGTACTACTAAGAAATGAATATGAATAATGGTTTTGGGTTAAAATTTGTTGAAATGGCCCCCTAATTGAAAATATTCTTCTTTTCAGGGAAATTTTAACAAGTTTTTTCCTTACTCTTACACTCGTTAGTTATATGTTAAAATCTCGACCTACACATCTCCAAAGATCATGAAATTTCACGGGGGCCTAGCCAAGACCGTTGTGCATCACTTTTCTCTTGGACACGTTGAGAGAAAAATTAGTTTTCTTGCACTAACGATCGTTTTAATCGAAATAGTGAAAATCTCACATTTCTGATAGTGGTACCCCTTTGTGAAATGTGGCCCGGACCAATCTCGGAATATTTTTTGCCACTAGTCACAATCAATTTGTACTACTAAGAAATGAATATGAAGAATGGTTTTGGGTTAAAATTTGTTGAAATGGCCCCCTAATTGAAAATATTCTTCTTTTCAGGGGAAATTTTAACAAGTTTTTTCCTTACTCTTACACTCGTTAGTTATATGTTAAAATCTCGACCTACACATCTCCAAAGATCATGAAATTTCACGGGGGCCTAGCCAAGACCGTTGTGCATCACTTTTCTCTTGGACACGTTGAGAGAAAAATTAGTTTTCTTGCACTAACGATCGTTTTAATCGAAATAGTGAAAATCTCACATTTCTGATAGTGGTACCCCTTTGTGAAATGTGGCCCGGACCAATCTCGGAATATTTTATGCCACTAATCACAATCAATTTGTACTACTAAGAAATGAATATGAATAATGGTTTTGGGTTAAAATTTGTTGAAATGGCCCCCTAATTGAAAATATTCTTCTTTTCAGGGTAAATTTTAACAAGTTTTTTCCTTACTCTTACACTCGTTAGTTATATGTTAAAATCTCGACCTACACATCTCCAAAGATCATGAAATTTCACGGGGGCCTAGCCAAGACCGTTGTGCATCACTTTTCTCTTGGACACGTTGAGAGAAAAATTAGTTTTCTTGCACTAACGATCGTTTTAATCGAAATAGTGAAAATCTCACATTTCTGATAGTGGTACCCCTTTGTGAAATGTGGCCCGGACCAATCTCGGAATATTTTATGCCACTAATCACAATCAATTTGTACTACTAAGAAATGAATATGAATAATGGTTTTGGGTTAAAATTTGTTGAAATGGCCCCCTAATTGAAAATATTCTTCTTTTCAGGGGAAATTTTAACAAGTTTTTTCCTTACTCTTACACTCGTTAGTTATATGTTAAAATCTCAACCTACACATCTCCAAAGATCATGAAATTTCACGGGGGCCTAGCCAAGACCGTTGTGCATCACTTTTCTCTTGGACACGTTGAGAGAAAAATTAGTTTTCTTGCACTAACGATCGTTTTAATCGAAATAGTGAAAATCTCACATTTCTGATAGTGGTACCCCTTTGTGAAATGTGGCCCGGACCAATCTCGGAATATTTTTTGCCACTAGTCACAATCAATTTGTACTACTAAGAAATGAATATGAATAATGGTTTTGGGTTAAAATTTGTTGAAATGGCCCCCTAATTGAAAATATTCTTCTTTTCAGGGAAATTTTAACAAGTTTTTTCCTTACTCTTACACTCGTTAGTTATATGTTAAAATCTCGACCTACACATCTCCAAAGATCATGAAATTTCACGGGGGCCTAGCCAAGACCGTTGTGCATCACTTTTCTCTTGGACACGTTGAGAGAAAAATTAGTTTTCTTGCACTAACGATCGTTTTAATCGAAATAGTGAAAATCTCACATTTCTGATAGTGGTACCCCTTTGTGAAATGTGGCCCGGACCAATCTCGGAATATTTTATGCCACTAATCACAATCAATTTGTACTACTAAGAAATGAATATGAATAATGGTTTTGGGTTAAAATTTGTTGAAATGGCCCCCTAATTGAAAATATTCTTCTTTTCAGGGGAAATTTTAACAAGTTTTTTCCTTACTCTTACACTCGTTAGTTATATGTTAAAATCTCGACCTACACATCTCCAAAGATCATGAAATTTCACGGGGGCCTAGCCAAGACCGTTGTGCATCACTTTTCTCTTGGACACGTTGAGAGAAAAATTAGTTTTCTTGCACTAACGATCGTTTTAATCGAAATAGTGAAAATCTCACATTTCTGATAGTGGTACCCCTTTGTGAAATGTGGCCCGGACCAATCTCGGAATATTTTTTGCCACTAATCACAATCAATTTGTACTACTAAGAAATGAATATGAATAATGGTTTTGGGTTAAAATTTGTTGAAATGGCCCCCTAATTGAAAATATTCTTCTTTTCAGGGGAAATTTTAACAAGTTTTTTCCTTACTCTTACACTCGTTAGTTATATGTTAAAATCTCGACCTACACATCTCCAAAGATCATGAAATTTCACGGGGGCCTAGCCAAGACCGTTGTGCATCACTTTTCTCTTGGACACGTTGAGAGAAAAATTAGTTTTCTTGCACTAACGATCGTTTTAATCGAAATAGTGAAAATCTCACATTTCTGATAGTGGTACCCCTTTGTGAAATGTGGCCCGGACCAATCTCGGAATATTTTTTGCCACTAATCACAATCAATTTGTACTACTAAGAAATGAATATGAATAATGGTTTTGGGTAAAAATTTGTTGAAATGGCCCCCTAATTGAAACTATTCTTCTTTTCGGGGGAAATTTTAACAAGTTTTTTCCTTACTCTTACACTCGTTAGTTATATGTTAAAATCTCGACCTACACATCTCCAAAGATCATGAAATTTCACGGGGGCCTAGCCAAGACCGTTGTGCATCACTTTTCTCTTGGACACGTTGAGAGAAAAATTAGTTTTCTTGCACTAACGATCGTTTTAATCGAAATAGTGAAAATCTCACATTTCTGATAGTGGTACCCCTTTGTGAAATGTGGCCCGGACCAATCTCGGAATATTTTTTGCCACTAGTCACAATCAATTTGTACTACTAAGAAATGAATATGAAGAATGGTTTTGGGTTAAAATTTGTTGAAATGGCCCCCTAATTGAAAATATTCTTCTTTTCAGGGGAAATTTTAACAAGTTTTTTCCTTACTCTTACACTCGTTAGTTATATGTTAAAATCTCAACCTACACATCTCCAAAGATCATGAAATTTCACGGGGGCCTAGCCAAGACCGTTGTGCATCACTTTTCTCTTGGACACGTTGAGAGAAAAATTAGTTTTCTTGCACTAACGATCGTTTTAATCGAAATAGTGAAAATCTCACATTTCTGATAGTGGTACCCCTTTGTGAAATGTGGCCCGGACCAATCTCGGAATATTTTATGCCACTAATCACAATCAATTTGTACTACTAAGAAATGAATATGAATAATGGTTTTGGGTTAAAATTTGTTGAAATGGCCCCCTAATTGAAAATATTCTTCTTTTCAGGAGAAATTTTAACAAGTTTTTTCCTTACTCTTACACTCGTTAGTTATATGTTAAAATCTCGACCTACACATCTCCAAAGATCATGAAATTTCACGGGGGCCTAGCCAAGACCGTTGTGCATCACTTTTCTCTTGGACACGTTGAGAGAAAAATTAGTTTTCTTGCACTAACGATCGTTTTAATCGAAATAGTGAAAATCTCACATTTCTGATAGTGGTACCCCTTTGTGAAATGTGGCCCGGACCAATCTCGGAATATTTTTTGCCACTAATCACAATCAATTTGTACTACTAAGAAATGAATATGAATAATGGTTTTGGGTTAAAATTTGTTGAAATGGCCCCCTAATTGAAAATATTCTTCTTTTCAGGGGAAATTTTAACAAGTTTTTTCCTTACTCTTACACTCGTTAGTTATATGTTAAAATCTCAACCTACACATCTCCAAAGATCATGAAATTTCACGGGGGCCTAGCCAAGACCGTTGTGCATCACTTTTCTCTTGGACACGTTGAGAGAAAAATTAGTTTTCTTGCACTAACGATCGTTTTAATCGAAATAGTGAAAATCTCACATTTCTGATAGTGGTACCCCTTTGTGAAATGTGGCCCGGACCAATCTCGGAATATTTTTTGCCACTAATCACAATCAATTTGTACTACTAAGAAATGAATATGAATAATGGTTTTGGGTTAAAATTTGTTGAAATGGCCCCCTAATTGAAAATATTCTTCTTTTAAGGGAAATTTTAACAAGTTTTTTCCTTACTCTTACACTCGTTAGTTATATGTTAAAATCTCGACCTACACATCTCCAAAGATCATGAAATTTCACGGGGGCCTAGCCAAGACCGTTGTGCATCACTTTTCTCTTGGACACGTTGAGAGAAAAATTAGTTTTCTTGCACTAACGATCGTTTTAATCGAAATAGTGAAAATCTCACATTTCTGATAGTGGTACCCCTTTGTGAAATGTGGCCCGGACCAATCTCGGAATATTTTATGCCACTAGTCACAATCAATTTGTACTACTAAGAAATGAATATGAATAATGGTTTTGGGTTAAAATTTGTTGAAATGGCCCCCTAATTGAAAATATTCTTCTTTTCAGGGGAAATTTTAACAAGTTTTTTCCTTACTCTTACACTCGTTAGTTATATGTTAAAATCTCGACCTACACATCTCCAAAGATCATGAAATTTCACGGGGGCCTAGCCAAGACCGTTGTGCATCACTTTTCTCTTGGACACGTTGAGAGAAAAATTAGTTTTCTTGCACTAACGATCGTTTTAATCGAAATAGTGAAAATCTCACATTTCTGATAGTGGTACCCCTTTGTGAAATGTGGCCCGGACCAATCTCGGAATATTTTTTGCCACTAATCACAATCAATTTGTACTACTAAGAAATGAATATGAATAATGGTTTTGGGTTAAAATTTGTTGAAATGGCCCCCTAATTGAAAATATTCTTCTTTTGAGGGGAAATTTTAACAAGTTTTTTCCTTACTCTTACACTCGTTAGTTATATGTTAAAATCTCGACCTACACATCTCCAAAGATCATGAAATTTCACGGGGGCCTAGCCAAGACCGTTGTGCATCACTTTTCTCTTGGACACGTTGAGAGAAAAATTAGTTTTCTTGCACTAACGATCGTTTTAATCGAAATAGTGAAAATCTCACATTTCTGATAGTGGTACCCCTTTGTGAAATGTGGCCCGGACCAATCTCGGAATATTTTATGCCACTAATCACAATCAATTTGTACTACTAAGAAATGAATATGAATAATGGTTTTGGGTTAAAATTTGTTGAAATGGCCCCCTAATTGAAAATATTCTTCTTTTCAGGGGAAATTTTAACAAGTTTTTTCCTTACTCTTACACTCGTTAGTTATATGTTAAAATCTCAACCTACACATCTCCAAAGATCATGAAATTTCACGGGGGCCTAGCCAAGACCGTTGTGCATCACTTTTCTCTTGGACACGTTGAGAGAAAAATTAGTTTTCTTGCACTAACGATCGTTTTAATCGAAATAGTGAAAATCTCACATTTCTGATAGTGGTACCCCTTTGTGAAATGTGGCACCGACCAATCTCGGAATATTTTTTGCCACTAGTCACAATCAATTTGTACTACTAAGAAATGAATATGAAGAATGGTTTTGGGTTAAAATTTGTTGAAATGGCCCCCTAATTGAAAATATTCTTCTTTTCAGGGGAAATTTTAACAAGTTTTTTCCTTACTCTTACACTCGTTAGTTATATGTTAAAATCTCGACCTACACATCTCCAAAGATCATGAAATTTCACGGGGGCCTAGCCAAGACCGTTGTGCATCACTTTTCTCTTGGACACGTTGAGAGAAAAATTAGTTTTCTTGCACTAACGATCGTTTTAATCGAAATAGTGAAAATCTCACATTTCTGATAGTGGTACCCCTTTGTGAAATGTGGCCCGGACCAATCTCGGAATATTTTTTGCCACTAGTCACAATCAATTTGTACTACTAAGAAATGAATATGAATAATGGTTTTGGGTTAAAATTTGTTGAAATGGCCCCCTAATTGAAAATATTCTTCTTTTCAGGGAAATTTTAACAAGTTTTTTCCTTACTCTTACACTCGTTAGTTATATGTTAAAATCTCGACCTACACATCTCCAAAGATCATGAAATTTCACGGGGGCCTAGCCAAGACCGTTGTGCATCACTTTTCTCTTGGACACGTTGAGAGAAAAATTAGTTTTCTTGCACTAACGATCGTTTTAATCGAAATAGTGAAAATCTCACATTTCTGATAGTGGTACCCCTTTGTGAAATGTGGCCCGGACCAATCTCGGAATATTTTTTGCCACTAATCACAATCAATTTGTACTACTAAGAAATGAATATGAATAATGGTTTTGGGTTAAAATTTGTTGAAATGGCCCCCTAATTGAAAATATTCTTCTTTTCGGGGAAATTTTAACAAGTTTTTTCCTTACTCTTACACTCGTTAGTTATATGTTAAAATCTCGACCTACACATCTCCAAAGATCATGAAATTTCACGGGGGCCTAGCCAAGACCGTTGTGCATCACTTTTCTCTTGGACACGTTGAGAGAAAAATTAGTTTTCTTGCACTAACGATCGTTTTAATCGAAATAGTGAAAATCTCACATTTCTGATAGTGGTACCCCTTTGTGAAATGTGGCCCGGACCAATCTCGGAATATTTTATGCCACTAATCACAATCAATTTGTACTACTAAGAAATGAATATGAATAATGGTTTTGGGTTAAAATTTGTTGAAATGGCCCCCTAATTGAAAATATTCTTCTTTTCAGGGAAATTTTAACAAGTTTTTTCCTTACTCTTACACTCGTTAGTTATATGTTAAAATCTCGACCTACACATCTCCAAAGATCATGAAATTTCACGGGGGCCTAGCCAAGACCGTTGTGCATCACTTTTCTCTTGGACACGTTGAGAGAAAAATTAGTTTTCTTGCACTAACGATCGTTTTAATCGAAATAGTGAAAATCTCACATTTCTGATAGTGGTACCCCTTTGTGAAATGTGGCCCGGACCAATCTCGGAATATTTTTTGCCACTAGTCACAATCAATTTGTACTACTAAGAAATGAATATGAAGAATGGTTTTGGGTTAAAATTTGTTGAAATGGCCCCCTAATTGAAAATATTCTTCTTTTCAGGGGAAATTTTAACAAGTTTTTTCCTTACTCTTACACTCGTTAGTTATATGTTAAAATCTCAACCTACACATCTCCAAAGATCATGAAATTTCACGGGGGCCTAGCCAAGACCGTTGTGCATCACTTTTCTCTTGGACACGTTGAGAGAAAAATTAGTTTTCTTGCACTAACGATCGTTTTAATCGAAATAGTGAAAATCTCACATTTCTGATAGTGGTACCCCTTTGTGAAATGTGGCCCGGACCAATCTCGGAATATTTTATGCCACTAATCACAATCAATTTGTACTACTAAGAAATGAATATGAATAATGGTTTTGGGTTAAAATTTGTTGAAATGGCCCCCTAATTGAAAATATTCTTCTTTTCAGGGGAAATTTTAACAAGTTTTTTCCTTACTCTTACACTCGTTAGTTATATGTTAAAATCTCGACCTACACATCTCCAAAGATCATGAAATTTCACGGGGGCCTAGCCAAGACCGTTGTGCATCACTTTTCTCTTGGACACGTTGAGAGAAAAATTAGTTTTCTTGCACTAACGATCGTTTTAATCGAAATAGTGAAAATCTCACATTTCTGATAGTGGTACCCCTTTGTGAAATGTGGCCCGGACCAATCTCGGAATATTTTTTGCCACTAATCACAATCAATTTGTACTACTAAGAAATGAATATGAATAATGGTTTTGGGTTAAAATTTGTTGAAATGGCCCCCTAATTGAAAATATTCTTCTTTTCAGGGGAAATTTTAACAAGTTTTTTCCTTACTCTTACACTCGTTAGTTATATGTTAAAATCTCGACCTACACATCTCCAAAGATCATGAAATTTCACGGGGGCCTAGCCAAGACCGTTGTGCATCACTTTTCTCTTGGACACGTTGAGAGAAAAATTAGTTTTCTTGCACTAACGATCGTTTTAATCGAAATAGTGAAAATCTCACATTTCTGATAGTGGTACCCCTTTGTGAAATGTGGCCCGGACCAATCTCGGAATATTTTTTGCCACTAATCACAATCAATTTGTACTACTAAGAAATGAATATGAATAATGGTTTTGGGTTAAAATTTGTTGAAATGGCCCCCTAATTGAAAATATTCTTCTTTTCAGGGGAATTTTAACAAGTTTTTTCCTTACTCTTACACTCGTTAGTTATATGTTAAAATCTCGACCTACACATCTCCAAAGATCATGAAATTTCACGGGGGCCTAGCCAAGACCGTTGTGCATCACTTTTCTCTTGGACACGTTGAGAGAAAAATTAGTTTTCTTGCACTAACGATCGTTTTAATCGAAATAGTGAAAATCTCACATTTCTGATAGTGGTACCCCTTTGTGAAATGTGGCCCGGACCAATCTCGGAATATTTTATGCCACTAGTCACAATCAATTTGTACTACTAAGAAATGAATATGAATAATGGTTTTGGGTTAAAATTTGTTGAAATGGCCCCCTAATTGAAAATATTCTTCTTTTCAGGGGAAATTTTAACAAGTTTTTTCCTTACTCTTACACTCGTTAGTTATATGTTAAAATCTCGACCTACACATCTCCAAAGATCATGAAATTTCACGGGGGCCTAGCCAAGACCGTTGTGCATCACTTTTCTCTTGGACACGTTGAGAGAAAAATTAGTTTTCTTGCACTAACGATCGTTTTAATCGAAATAGTGAAAATCTCACATTTCTGATAGTGGTACCCCTTTGTGAAATGTGGCCCGGACCAATCTCGGAATATTTTATGCCACTAATCACAATCAATTTGTACTACTAAGAAATGAATATGAATAATGGTTTTGGGTTAAAATTTGTTGAAATGGCCCCCTAATTGAAAATATTCTTCTTTTCAGGGGAAATTTTAACAAGTTTTTTCCTTACTCTTACACTCGTTAGTTATATGTTAAAATCTCGACCTACACATCTCCAAAGATCATGAAATTTCACGGGGGCCTAGCCAAGACCGTTGTGCATCACTTTTCTCTTGGACACGTTGAGAGAAAAATTAGTTTTCTTGCACTAACGATCGTTTTAATCGAAATAGTGAAAATCTCACATTTCTGATAGTGGTACCCCTTTGTGAAATGTGGCCCGGACCAATCTCGGAATATTTTATGCCACTAATCACAATCAATTTGTACTACTAAGAAATGAATATGAATAATGGTTTTGGGTTAAAATTTGTTGAAATGGCCCCCTAATTGAAAATATTCTTCTTTTCAGGGAAATTTTAACAAGTTTTTTCCTTACTCTTACACTCGTTAGTTATATGTTAAAATCTCGACCTACACATCTCCAAAGATCATGAAATTTCACGGGGGCCTAGCCAAGACCGTTGTGCATCACTTTTCTCTTGGACACGTTGAGAGAAAAATTAGTTTTCTTGCACTAACGATCGTTTTAATCGAAATAGTGAAAATCTCACATTTCTGATAGTGGTACCCCTTTGTGAAATGTGGCCCGGACCAATCTCGGAATATTTTTTGCCACTAGTCACAATCAATTTGTACTACTAAGAAATGAATATGAAGAATGGTTTTGGGTTAAAATTTGTTGAAATGGCCCCCTAATTGAAAATATTCTTCTTTTCAGGGGAAATTTTAACAAGTTTTTTCCTTACTCTTACACTCGTTAGTTATATGTTAAAATCTCGACCTACACATCTCCAAAGATCATGAAATTTCACGGGGGCCTAGCCAAGACCGTTGTGCATCACTTTTCTCTTGGACACGTTGAGAGAAAAATTAGTTTTCTTGCACTAACGATCGTTTTAATCGAAATAGTGAAAATCTCACATTTCTGATAGTGGTACCCCTTTGTGAAATGTGGCCCGGACCAATCTCGGAATATTTTTTGCCACTAGTCACAATCAATTTGTACTACTAAGAAATGAATATGAATAATGGTTTTGGGTTAAAATTTGTTGAAATGGCCCCCTAATTGAAAATATTCTTCTTTTCAGGGGAAATTTTAACAAGTTTTTTCCTTACTCTTACACTCGTTAGTTATATGTTAAAATCTCGACCTACACATCTCCAAAGATCATAAAATTTCACGGGGGCCTAGCCAAGACCGTTGTGCATCACTTTTCTCTTGGACACGTTGAGAGAAAAATTAGTTTTCTTGCACTAACGATCGTTTTAATCGAAATAGTGAAAATCTCACATTTCTGATAGTGGTACCCCTTTGTGAAATGTGGCCCGGACGAATCTCGGAATATTTTTTGCCACTAGTCACAATCAATTTGTACTACTAAGAAATGAATATGAATAATTGTTTTGGGTTAAAATTTGTTGAAATGGCCCCCTAATTGAAAATATTCTTCTTTTCAGGGGAATTTTAACAAGTTTTTTCCTTACTCTTACACTCGTTAGTTATATGTTAAAATCTCGACCTACACATCTCCAAAGATCATGAAATTTCACGGGTTCTAGCCAAGACCGTTGTGCATCACTTTTCTCTTGGACACGTTGAGAGAAAAATTAGTTTTCTTGCACTAACGATCGTTTTAATCGAAATAGTGAAAATCTCACATTTCTGATAGTGGTACCCCTTTGTGAAATGTGGCCCGGACCAATCTCGGAATATTTTATGCCACTAATCACAATCAATTTGTACTACTAAGAAATGAATATGAATAATGGTTTTGGGTTAAAATTTGTTGAAATGGCCCCCTAATTGAAAATATTCTTCTTTTCAGGGGAAATTTTAACAAGTTTTTTCCTTACTCTTACACTCGTTAGTTATATGTTAAAATCTCGACCTACACATCTCCAAAGATCATGAAATTTCACGGGGGCCTAGCCAAGACCGTTGTGCATCACTTTTCTCTTGGACACGTTGAGAGAAAAATTAGTTTTCTTGCACTAACGATCGTTTTAATCGAAATAGTGAAAATCTCACATTTCTGATAGTGGTACCCCTTTGTGAAATGTGGCCCGGACCAATCTCGGAATATTTTTTGCCACTAGTCACAATCAATTTGTACTACTAAGAAATGAATATGAATAATGGTTTTGGGTTAAAATTTGTTGAAATGGCCCCCTAATTGAAAATATTCTTCTTTTCAGGGGAAATTTTAACAAGTTTTTTCCTTACTCTTACACTCGTTAGTTATATGTTAAAATCTCAACCTACACATCTCCAAAGATCATGAAATTTCACGGGGGCCTAGCCAAGACCGTTGTGCATCACTTTTCTCTTGGACACGTTGAGAGAAAAATTAGTTTTCTTGCACTAACGATCGTTTTAATCGAAATAGTGAAAATCTCACATTTCTGATAGTGGTACCCCTTTGTGAAATGTGGCCCGGACCAATCTCGGAATATTTTTTGCCACTAATCACAATCAATTTGTACTACTAAGAAATGAATATGAATAATGGTTTTGGGTTAAAATTTGTTGAAATGGCCCCCTAATTGAAAATATTCTTCCTTTCGGGGAAATTTTAACAAGTTTTTTCCTTACTCTTACACTCGTTAGTTATATGTTAAAATCTCGACCTACACATCTCCAAAGATCATGAAATTTCACGGGGGCCTAGCCAAGACCGTTGTGCATCACTTTTCTCTTGGACACGTTGAGAGAAAAATTAGTTTTCTTGCACTAACGATCGTTTTAATCGAAATAGTGAAAATCTCACATTTCTGATAGTGGTACCCCTTTGTGAAATGTGGCCCGGACCAATCTCGGAATATTTTTTGCCACTAATCACAATCAATTTGTACTACTAAGAAATGAATATGAATAATGGTTTTGGGTTAAAATTTGTTGAAATGGCCCCCTAATTGAAAATATTCTTCTTTTCAGGGGAAATTTTAACAAGTTTTTTCCTTACTCTTACACTCGTTAGTTATATGTTAAAATCTCGACCTACACATCTCCAAAGATCATGAAATTTCACGGGGGCCTAGCCAAGACCGTTGTGCATCACTTTTCTCTTGGACACGTTGAGAGAAAAATTAGTTTTCTTGCACTAACGATCGTTTTAATCGAAATAGTGAAAATCTCACATTTCTGATAGTGGTACCCCTTTGTGAAATGTGGCCCGGACCAATCTCGGAATATTTTTTGCCACTAATCACAATCAATTTGTACTACTAAGAAATGAATATGAATAATGGTTTTGGGTTAAAATTTGTTGAAATGGCCCCCTAATTGAAAATATTCTTCTTTTCGGGGAAATTTTAACAAGTTTTTTCCTTACTCTTACACTCGTTAGTTATATGTTAAAATCTCGACCTACACATCTCCAAAGATCATGAAATTTCACGGGGGCCTAGCCAAGACCGTTGTGCATCACTTTTCTCTTGGACACGTTGAGAGAAAAATTAGTTTTCTTGCACTAACGATCGTTTTAATCGAAATAGTGAAAATCTCACATTTCTGATAGTGGTACCCCTTTGTGAAATGTGGCCCGGACCAATCTCGGAATATTTTTTGCCACTAGTCACAATCAATTTGTACTACTAAGAAATGAATATGAAGAATGGTTTTGGGTTAAAATTTGTTGAAATGGCCCCCTAATTGAAAATATTCTTCTTTTCAGGGGAAATTTTAACAAGTTTTTTCCTTACTCTTACACTCGTTAGTTATATGTTAAAATCTCAACCTACACATCTCCAAAGATCATGAAATTTCACGGGGGCCTAGCCAAGACCGTTGTGCATCACTTTTCTCTTGGACACGTTGAGAGAAAAATTAGTTTTCTTGCACTAACGATCGTTTTAATCGAAATAGTGAAAATCTCACATTTCTGATAGTGGTACCCCTTTGTGAAATGTGGCCAGGACCAATCTCGGAATATTTTTTGCCACTAGTCACAATCAATTTGTACTACTAAGAAATGAATATGAAGAATGGTTTTGGGTTAAAATTTGTTGAAATGGCCCCCTAATTGAAAATATTCTTCTTTTCAGGGGAAATTTTAACAAGTTTTTTCCTTACTCTTACACTCGTTAGTTATTTGCTAAAATCTCGACCTACACATCTCCAAAGATCATGAAATTTCACGGGGCCCTAGCCAAGACCGTTGTGCATCACTTTTCTCTTGGACACGTTGAGAGAAAAATTAGTTTTCTTGCACTAACGATCGTTTTAATCGAAATAGTGAAAATCTCACATTTCTGATAGTGGTACCCCTTTGTGAAATGTGGCCCGGACCAATCTCGGAATATTTTTTGCCACTAGTCACAATCAATTTGTACTACTAAGAAATGAATATGAAGAATGGTTTTGGGTTAAAATTTGTTGAAATGGCCCCCTAATTGAAAATATTCTTCTTTTCAGGGGAAATTTTAACAAGTTTTTTCCTTACTCTTACACTCGTTAGTTATATGTTAAAATCTCGACCTACACATCTCCAAAGATCATGAAATTTCACGGGGCCTAGCCAAGACCGTTGTGCATCACTTTTCTCTTGGACACGTTGAGAGAAAAATTAGTTTTCTTGCACTAACGATCGTTTTAATCGAAATAGTGAAAATCTCACATTTCTGATAGTGGTACCCCTTTGTGAAATGTGGCCCGGACCAATCTCGGAATATTTTATGCCACTAATCACAATCAATTTGTACTACTAAGAAATGAATATGAATAATGGTTTTGGGTTAAAATTTGTTGAAATGGCCCCCTAATTGAAAATATTCTTCTTTTCAGGGGAAATTTTAACAAGTTTTTTCCTTACTCTTACACTCGTTAGTTATATGTTAAAATCTCGACCTACACATCTCCAAAGATCATGAAATTTCACGGGGGCCTAGCCAAGACCGTTGTGCATCACTTTTCTCTTGGACACGTTGAGAGAAAAATTAGTTTTCTTGCACTAACGATCGTTTTAATCGAAATAGTGAAAATCTCACATTTCTGATAGTGGTACCCCTTTGTGAAATGTGGCCCGGACCAATCTCGGAATATTTTATGCCACTAATCACAATCAATTTGTACTACTAAGAAATGAATATGAATAATGGTTTTGGGTTAAAATTTGTTGAAATGGCCCTCTAATTGAAAATATTCTTCTTTTGAGGGGAAATTTTAACAAGTTTTTTCCTTACTCTTACACTCGTTAGTTATATGTTAAAATCTCGACCTACACATCTCCAAAGATCATGAAATTTCACGGGGGCCTAGCCAAGACCGTTGTGCATCACTTTTCTCTTGGACACGTTGAGAGAAAAATTAGTTTTCTTGCACTAACGATCGTTTTAATCGAAATAGTGAAAATCTCACATTTCTGATAGTGGTACCCCTTTGTGAAATGTGGCCCGGACCAATCTCGGAATATTTTTTGCCACTAATCACAATCAATTTGTACTACTAAGAAATGAATATGAATAATGGTTTTGGGTTAAAATTTGTTGAAATGGCCCCCTAATTGAAAATATTCTTCTTTTCCGGGGAAATTTTAACAAGTTTTTTCCTTACTCTTACACTCGTTAGTTATATGTTAAAATCTCGACCTACACATCTCCAAAGATCATGAAATTTCACGGGGGCCTAGCCAAGACCGTTGTGCATCACTTTTCTCTTGGACACGTTGAGAGAAAAATTAGTTTTCTTGCACTAACGATCGTTTTAATCGAAATAGTGAAAATCTCACATTTCTGATAGTGGTACCCCTTTGTGAAATGTGGCCCGGACCAATCTCGGAATATTTTTTGCCACTAGTCACAATCAATTTGTACTACTAAGAAATGAATATGAAGAATGGTTTTGGGTTAAAATTTGTTGAAATGGCCCCCTAATTGAAAATATTCTTCTTTTCAGGGGAAATTTTAACAAGTTTTTTCCTTACTCTTACACTCGTTAGTTATATGTTAAAATCTCAACCTACACATCTCCAAAGATCATGAAATTTCACGGGGGCCTAGCCAAGACCGTTGTGCATCACTTTTCTCTTGGACACGTTGAGAGAAAAATTAGTTTTCTTGCACTAACGATCGTTTTAATCGAAATAGTGAAAATCTCACATTTCTGATAGTGGTACCCCTTTGTGAAATGTGGCCCGGACCAATCTCGGAATATTTTTTGCCACTAGTCACAATCAATTTGTACTACTAAGAAATGAATATGAAGAATGGTTTTGGGTTAAAATTTGTTGAAATGGCCCCCTAATTGAAAATATTCTTCTTTTCAGGGGAAATTTTAACAAGTTTTTTCCTTACTCTTACACTCGTTAGTTATATGTTAAAATCTCGACCTACACATCTCCAAAGATCATGAAATTTCACGGGGGCCTAGCCAAGACCGTTGTGCATCACTTTTCTCTTGGACACGTTGAGAGAAAAATTAGTTTTCTTGCACTAACGATCGTTTTAATCGAAATAGTGAAAATCTCACATTTCTGATAGTGGTACCCCTTTGTGAAATGTGGCCCGGACCAATCTCGGAATATTTTTTGCCACTAGTCACAATCAATTTGTACTACTAAGAAATGAATATGAATAATGGTTTTGGGTTAAAATTTGTTGAAATGGCCCCCTAATTGAAAATATTCTTCTTTTCAGGGGAAATTTTAACAAGTTTTTTCCTTACTCTTACACTCGTTAGTTATATGTTAAAATCTCGACCTACACATCTCCAAAGATCATGAAATTTCACGGGGGCCTAGCCAAGACCGTTGTGCATCACTTTTCTCTTGGACACGTTGAGAGAAAAATTAGTTTTCTTGCACTAACGATCGTTTTAATCGAAATAGTGAAAATCTCACATTTCTGATAGTGGTACCCCTTTGTGAAATGTGGCCCGGACCAATCTCGGAATATTTTATGCCACTAATCACAATCAATTTGTACTACTAAGAAATGAATATGAATAATGGTTTTGGGTTAAAATTTGTTGAAATGGCCCCCTAATTGAAAATATTCTTCTTTTCAGGGAAATTTTAACAAGTTTTTTCCTTACTCTTACACTCGTTAGTTATATGTTAAAATCTCGACCTACACATCTCCAAAGATCATGAAATTTCACGGGGGCCTAGCCAAGACCGTTGTGCATCACTTTTCTCTTGGACACGTTGAGAGAAAAATTAGTTTTCTTGCACTAACGATCGTTTTAATCGAAATAGTGAAAATCTCACATTTCTGATAGTGGTACCCCTTTGTGAAATGTGGCCCGGACCAATCTCGGAATATTTTATGCCACTAATCACAATCAATTTGTACTACTAAGAAATGAATATGAATAATGGTTTTGGGTTAAAATTTGTTGAAATGGCCCCCTAATTGAAAATATTCTTCTTTTCAGGGGAAATTTTAACAAGTTTTTTCCTTACTCTTACACTCGTTAGTTATATGTTAAAATCTCGACCTACACATCTCCAAAGATCATGAAATTTCACGGGGGCCTAGCCAAGACCGTTGTGCATCACTTTTCTCTTGGACACGTTGAGAGAAAAATTAGTTTTCTTGCACTAACGATCGTTTTAATCGAAATAGTGAAAATCTCACATTTCTGATAGTGGTACCCCTTTGTGAAATGTGGCCCGGACCAATCTCGGAATATTTTTTGCCACTAATCACAATCAATTTGTACTACTAAGAAATGAATATGAATAATGGTTTTGGGTTAAAATTTGTTGAAATGGCCCCCTAATTGAAAATATTCTTCTTTTCAGGGGAAATTTTAACAAGTTTTTTCCTTACTCTTACACTCGTTAGTTATATGTTAAAATCTCGACCTACACATCTCCAAAGATCATGAAATTTCACGGGGGCCTAGCCAAGACCGTTGTGCATCACTTTTCTCTTGGACACGTTGAGAGAAAAATTAGTTTTCTTGCACTAACGATCGTTTTAATCGAAATAGTGAAAATCTCACATTTCTGATAGTGGTACCCCTTTGTGAAATGTGGCCCGGACCAATCTCGGAATATTTTTTGCCACTAATCACAATCAATTTGTACTACTAAGAAATGAATATGAATAATGGTTTTGGGTTAAAATTTGTTGAAATGGCCCCCTAATTGAAAATATTCTTCTTTTCAGGGGAAATTTTAACAAGTTTTTTCCTTACTCTTACACTCGTTAGTTATATGTTAAAATCTCAACCTACACATCTCCAAAGATCATGAAATTTCACGGGGGCCTAGCCAAGACCGTTGTGCATCACTTTTCTCTTGGACACGTTGAGAGAAAAATTAGTTTTCTTGCACTAACGATCGTTTTAATCGAAATAGTGAAAATCTCACATTTCTGATAGTGGTACCCCTTTGTGAAATGTGGCCCGGACCAATCTCGGAATATTTTATGCCACTAATCACAATCAATTTGTACTACTAAGAAATGAATATGAATAATGGTTTTGGGTTAAAATTTGTTGAAATGGCCCCCTAATTGAAAATATTCTTCTTTTCAGGGGAAATTTTAACAAGTTTTTTCCTTACTCTTACACTCGTTAGTTATATGTTAAAATCTCGACCTACACATCTCCAAAGATCATGAAATTTCACGGGGGCCTAGCCAAGACCGTTGTGCATCACTTTTCTCTTGGACACGTTGAGAGAAAAATTAGTTTTCTTGCACTAACGATCGTTTTAATCGAAATAGTGAAAATCTCACATTTCTGATAGTGGTACCCCTTTGTGAAATGTGGCCCGGACCAATCTCGGAATATTTTATGCCACTAATCACAATCAATTTGTACTACTAAGAAATGAATATGAATAATGGTTTTGGGTTAAAATTTGTTGAAATGGCCCCCTAATTGAAAATATTCTTCTTTTCAAGGGAAATTTTAACAAGTTTTTTCCTTACTCTTACACTCGTTAGTTATATGTTAAAATCTCGACCTACACATCTCCAAAGATCATGAAATTTCACGGGGGCCTAGCCAAGACCGTTGTGCATCACTTTTCTCTTGGACACGTTGAGAGAAAAATTAGTTTTCTTGCACTAACGATCGTTTTAATCGAAATAGTGAAAATCTCACATTTCTGATAGTGGTACCCCTTTGTGAAATGTGGCCCGGACCAATCTCGGAATATTTTATGCCACTAATCACAATCAATTTGTACTACTAAGAAATGAATATGAATAATGGTTTTGGGTTAAAATTTGTTGAAATGGCCCCCTAATTGAAAATATTCTTCTTTTCAGGGAAATTTTAACAAGTTTTTTCCTTACTCTTACACTCGTTAGTTATATGTTAAAATCTCGACCTACACATCTCCAAAGATCATGAAATTTCACGGGGGCCTAGCCAAGACCGTTGTGCATCACTTTTCTCTTGGACACGTTGAGAGAAAAATTAGTTTTCTTGCACTAACGATCGTTTTAATCGAAATAGTGAAAATCTCACATTTCTGATAGTGGTACCCCTTTGTGAAATGTGGCCCGGACCAATCTCGGAATATTTTTTGCCACTAATCACAATCAATTTGTACTACTAAGAAATGAATATGAATAATGGTTTTGGGTTAAAATTTGTTGAAATGGCCCCCTAATTGAAAATATTCTTCTTTTGAGGGGAAATTTTAACAAGTTTTTTCCTTACTCTTACACTCGTTAGTTATATGTTAAAATCTCGACCTACACATCTCCAAAGATCATGAAATTTCACGGGGGCCTAGCCAAGACCGTTGTGCATCACTTTTCTCTTGGACACGTTGAGAGAAAAATTAGTTTTCTTGCACTAACGATCGTTTTAATCGAAATAGTGAAAATCTCACATTTCTGATAGTGGTACCCCTTTGTGAAATGTGGCCCGGACCAATCTCGGAATATTTTTTGCCACTAATCACAATCAATTTGTACTACTAAGAAATGAATATGAATAATGGTTTTGGGTTAAAATTTGTTGAAATGGCCCCCTAATTGAAAATATTCTTCTTTTCCGGGAAATTTTAACAAGTTTTTTCCTTACTCTTACACTCGTTAGTTATATGTTAAAATCTCGACCTACACATCTCCAAAGATCATGAAATTTCACGGGGGCCTAGCCAAGACCGTTGTGCATCACTTTTCTCTTGGACACGTTGAGAGAAAAATTAGTTTTCTTGCACTAACGATCGTTTTAATCGAAATAGTGAAAATCTCACATTTCTGATAGTGGTACCCCTTTGTGAAATGTGGCCCGGACCAATCTCGGAATATTTTTTGCCACTAGTCACAATCAATTTGTACTACTAAGAAATGAATATGAAGAATGGTTTTGGGTTAAAATTTGTTGAAATGGCCCCCTAATTGAAAATATTCTTCTTTTCAGGGGAAATTTTAACAAGTTTTTTCCTTACTCTTACACTCGTTAGTTATATGTTAAAATCTCGACCTACACATCTCCAAAGATCATGAAATTTCACGGGGGCCTAGCCAAGACCGTTGTGCATCACTTTTCTCTTGGACACGTTGAGAGAAAAATTAGTTTTCTTGCACTAACGATCGTTTTAATCGAAATAGTGAAAATCTCACATTTCTGATAGTGGTACCCCTTTGTGAAATGTGGCCCGACCAATCTCGGAATATTTTTTGCCACTAGTCACAATCAATTTGTACTACTAAGAAATGAATATGAAGAATGGTTTTGGGTTAAAATTTGTTGAAATGGCCCCCTAATTGAAAATATTCTTCTTTTCAGGGGAAATTTTAACAAGTTTTTTCCTTACTCTTACACTCGTTAGTTATATGTTAAAATCTCAACCTACACATCTCCAAAGATCATGAAATTTCACGGGGGCCTAGCCAAGACCGTTGTGCATCACTTTTCTCTTGGACACGTTGAGAGAAAAATTAGTTTTCTTGCACTAACGATCGTTTTAATCGAAATAGTGAAAATCTCACATTTCTGATAGTGGTACCCCTTTGTGAAATGTGGCCCGGACCAATCTCGGAATATTTTTTGCCACTAGTCACAATCAATTTGTACTACTAAGAAATGAATATGAATAATGGTTTTGGGTTAAAATTTGTTGAAATGGCCCCCTAATTGAAAATATTCTTCTTTTCGGGGAAATTTTAACAAGTTTTTTCCTTACTCTTACACTCGTTAGTTATATGTTAAAATCTCGACCTACACATCTCCAAAGATCATGAAATTTCACGGGGGCCTAGCCAAGACCGTTGTGCATCACTTTTCTCTTGGACACGTTGAGAGAAAAATTAGTTTTCTTGCACTAACGATCGTTTTAATCGAAATAGTGAAAATCTCACATTTCTGATAGTGGTACCCCTTTGTGAAATGTGGCCCGGACCAATCTCGGAATATTTTTTGCCACTAGTCACAATCAATTTGTACTACTAAGAAATGAATATGAATAATGGTTTTGGGTTAAAATTTGTTGAAATGGCCCCCTAATTGAAAATATTCTTCTTTTCAGGGGAAATTTTAACAAGTTTTTTCCTTACTCTTACACTCGTTAGTTATATGTTAAAATCTCAACCTACACATCTCCAAAGATCATGAAATTTCACGGGGGCCTAGCCAAGACCGTTGTGCATCACTTTTCTCTTGGACACGTTGAGAGAAAAATTAGTTTTCTTGCACTAACGATCGTTTTAATCGAAATAGTGAAAATCTCACATTTCTGATAGTGGTACCCCTTTGTGAAATGTGGCCCGGACCAATCTCGGAATATTTTTTGCCACTAGTCACAATCAATTTGTACTACTAAGAAATGAATATGAAGAATGGTTTTGGGTTAAAATTTGTTGAAATGGCCCCCTAATTGAAAATATTCTTCTTTTCAGGGGAAATTTTAACAAGTTTTTTCCTTACTCTTACACTCGTTAGTTATATGTTAAAATCTCGACCTACACATCTCCAAAGATCATGAAATTTCACGGGGGCCTAGCCAAGACCGTTGTGCATCACTTTTCTCTTGGACACGTTGAGAGAAAAATTAGTTTTCTTGCACTAACGATCGTTTTAATCGAAATAGTGAAAATCTCACATTTCTGATAGTGGTACCCCTTTGTGAAATGTGGCCCGGACCAATCTCGGAATATTTTTTGCCACTAGTCACAATCAATTTGTACTACTAAGAAATGAATATGAATAATGGTTTTGGGTTAAAATTTGTTGAAATGGCCCCCTAATTGAAAATATTCTTCTTTTCAGGGGAAATTTTAACAAGTTTTTTCCTTACTCTTACACTCGTTAGTTATATGTTAAAATCTCGACCTACACATCTCCAAAGATCATGAAATTTCACGGGGGCCTAGCCAAGACCGTTGTGCATCACTTTTCTCTTGGACACGTTGAGAGAAAAATTAGTTTTCTTGCACTAACGATCGTTTTAATCGAAATAGTGAAAATCTCACATTTCTGATAGTGGTACCCCTTTGTGAAATGTGGCCCGACCAATCTCGGAATATTTTTTGCCACTAGTCACAATCAATTTGTACTACTAAGAAATGAATATGAATAATGGTTTTGGGTTAAAATTTGTTGAAATGGCCCCCTAATTGAAACTATTCTTCTTTTCGGGGGAAATTTTAACAAGTTTTTTCCTTACTCTTACACTCGTTAGTTATATGTTAAAATCTCGACCTACACATCTCCAAAGATCATGAAATTTCACGGGGGCCTAGCCAAGACCGTTGTGCATCACTTTTCTCTTGGACACGTTGAGAGAAAAATTAGTTTTCTTGCACTAACGATCGTTTTAATCGAAATAGTGAAAATCTCACATTTCTGATAGTGGTACCCCTTTGTGAAATGTGGCCCGGACCAATCTCGGAATATTTTTTGCCACTAGTCACAATCAATTTGTACTACTAAGAAATGAATATGAATAATGGTTTTGGGTTAAAATTTGTTGAAATGGCCCCCTAATTGAAAATATTCTTCTTTTCTGGGGAAATTTTAACAAGTTTTTTCCTTACTCTTACACTCGTTAGTTATATGTTAAAATCTCGACCTACACATCTCCAAAGATCATGAAATTTCACGGGGGCCTAGCCAAGACCGTTGTGCATCACTTTTCTCTTGGACACGTTGAGAGAAAAATTAGTTTTCTTGCACTAACGATCGTTTTAATCGAAATAGTGAAAATCTCACATTTCTGATAGTGGTACCCCTTTGTGAAATGTGGCCCGGACCAATCTCGGAATATTTTTTGCCACTAGTCACAATCAATTTGTACTACTAAGAAATGAATATGAATAATGGTTTTGGGTTAAAATTTGTTGAAATGGCCCCCTAATTGAAAATATTCTTCTTTTCAGGGGAAATTTTAACAAGTTTTTTCCTTACTCTTACACTCGTTAGTTATATGTTAAAATCTCGACCTACACATCTCCAAAGATCATGAAATTTCACGGGGGCCTAGCCAAGACCGTTGTGCATCACTTTTCTCTTGGACACGTTGAGAGAAAAATTAGTTTTCTTGCACTAACGATCGTTTTAATCGAAATAGTGAAAATCTCACATTTCTGATAGTGGTACCCCTTTGTGAAATGTGGCCCGGACCAATCTCGGAATATTTTTTGCCACTAGTCACAATCAATTTGTACTACTAAGAAATGAATATGAATAATGGTTTTGGGTTAAAATTTGTTGAAATGGCCCCCTAATTGAAAATATTCTTCTTTTCAGTGGAAATTTTAACAAGTTTTTTCCTTACTCTTACACTCGTTAGTTATATGTTAAAATCTCGACCTACACATCTCCAAAGATCATGAAATTTCACGGGGGCCTAGCCAAGACCGTTGTGCATCACTTTTCTCTTGGACACGTTGAGAGAAAAATTAGTTTTCTTGCACTAACGATCGTTTTAATCGAAATAGTGAAAATCTCACATTTCTGATAGTGGTACCCCTTTGTGAAATGTGGCCCGGACCAATCTCGGAATATTTTATGCCACTAATCACAATCAATTTGTACTACTAAGAAATGAATATGAATAATGGTTTTGGGTTAAAATTTGTTGAAATGGCCCTCTAATTGAAAATATTCTTCTTTTCAGGGGAAATTTTAACAAGTTTTTTCCTTACTCTTACACTCGTTAGTTATATGTTAAAATCTCGACCTACACATCTCCAAAGATCATGAAATTTCACGGGGGCCTAGCCAAGACCGTTGTGCATCACTTTTCTCTTGGACACGTTGAGAGAAAAATTAGTTTTCTTGCACTAACGATCGTTTTAATCGAAATAGTGAAAATCTCACATTTCTGATAGTGGTACCCCTTTGTGAAATGTGGCCCGGACCAATCTCGGAATATTTTTTGCCACTAATCACAATCAATTTGTACTACTAAGAAATGAATATGAATAATGGTTTTGGGTTAAAATTTGTTGAAATGGCCCCCTAATTGAAAATATTCTTCTTTTCAGGGGAAATTTTAACAAGTTTTTTCCTTACTCTTACACTCGTTAGTTATATGTTAAAATCTCAACCTACACATCTCCAAAGATCATGAAATTTCACGGGGGCCTAGCCAAGACCGTTGTGCATCACTTTTCTCTTGGACACGTTGAGAGAAAAATTAGTTTTCTTGCACTAACGATCGTTTTAATCGAAATAGTGAAAATCTCACATTTCTGATAGTGGTACCCCTTTGTGAAATGTGGCCCGGACCAATCTCGGAATATTTTATGCCACTAATCACAATCAATTTGTACTACTAAGAAATGAATATGAATAATGGTTTTGGGTTAAAATTTGTTGAAATGGCCCCCTAATTGAAAATATTCTTCTTTTCAGGGGAAATTTTAACAAGTTTTTTCCTTACTCTTACACTCGTTAGTTATATGTTAAAATCTCGACCTACACATCTCCAAAGATCATGAAATTTCACGGGGGCCTAGCCAAGACCGTTGTGCATCACTTTTCTCTTGGACACGTTGAGAGAAAAATTAGTTTTCTTGCACTAACGATCGTTTTAATCGAAATAGTGAAAATCTCACATTTCTGATAGTGGTACCCCTTTGTGAAATGTGGCCCGGACCAATCTCGGAATATTTTATGCCACTAATCACAATCAATTTGTACTACTAAGAAATGAATATGAATAATGGTTTTGGGTTAAAATTTGTTGAAATGGCCCCCTAATTGAAAATATTCTTCTTTTCAGGGGAAATTTTAACAAGTTTTTTCCTTACTCTTACACTCGTTAGTTATATGTTAAAATCTCAACCTACACATCTCCAAAGATCATGAAATTTCACGGGGGCCTAGCCAAGACCGTTGTGCATCACTTTTCTCTTGGACACGTTGAGAGAAAAATTAGTTTTCTTGCACTAACGATCGTTTTAATCGAAATAGTGAAAATCTCACATTTCTGATAGTGGTACCCCTTTGTGAAATGTGGCCCGGACCAATCTCGGAATATTTTATGCCACTAATCACAATCAATTTGTACTACTAAGAAATGAATATGAATAATGGTTTTGGGTTAAAATTTGTTGAAATGGCCCCCTAATTGAAAATATTCTTCTTTTCAGTGGAAATTTTAACAAGTTTTTTCCTTACTCTTACACTCGTTAGTTATATGTTAAAATCTCGACCTACACATCTCCAAAGATCATGAAATTTCACGGGGGCCTAGCCAAGACCGTTGTGCATCACTTTTCTCTTGGACACGTTGAGAGAAAAATTAGTTTTCTTGCACTAACGATCGTTTTAATCGAAATAGTGAAAATCTCACATTTCTGATAGTGGTACCCCTTTGTGAAATGTGGCCCGGACCAATCTCGGAATATTTTATGCCACTAATCACAATCAATTTGTACTACTAAGAAATGAATATGAATAATGGTTTTGGGTTAAAATTTGTTGAAATGGCCCTCTAATTGAAAATATTCTTCTTTTCAGGGGAAATTTTAACAAGTTTTTTCCTTACTCTTACACTCGTTAGTTATATGTTAAAATCTCGACCTACACATCTCCAAAGATCATGAAATTTCACGGGGGCCTAGCCAAGACCGTTGTGCATCACTTTTCTCTTGGACACGTTGAGAGAAAAATTAGTTTTCTTGCACTAACGATCGTTTTAATCGAAATAGTGAAAATCTCACATTTCTGATAGTGGTACCCCTTTGTGAAATGTGGCCCGGACCAATCTCGGAATATTTTTTGCCACTAATCACAATCAATTTGTACTACTAAGAAATGAATATGAATAATGGTTTTGGGTTAAAATTTGTTGAAATGGCCCCCTAATTGAAAATATTCTTCTTTTCAGGGGAAATTTTAACAAGTTTTTTCCTTACTCTTACACTCGTTAGTTATATGTTAAAATCTCCACCTACACATCTCCAAAGATCATGAAATTTCACGGGGGCCTAGCCAAGACCGTTGTGCATCACTTTTCTCTTGGACACGTTGAGAGAAAAATTAGTTTTCTTGCACTAACGATCGTTTTAATCGAAATAGTGAAAATCTCACATTTCTGATAGTGGTACCCCTTTGTGAAATGTGGCCCGGACCAATCTCGGAATATTTTTTGCCACTAGTCACAATCAATTTGTACTACTAAGAAATGAATATGAAGAATGGTTTTGGGTTAAAATTTGTTGAAATGCCCCCCTAATTGAAAATATTCTTCTTTTCAGGGGAGATTTTAACAAGTTTTTTAATTACTCTTACACTAGTTAGTTATATGTTGAAATCTCAACCTACACATCTCCAAAGATCATGAAATTTCACGAGGGCCTAGCCAAGACCGTTGTGCATCACTTTTCTCTTGGACACGTTGAGAGAAAAATTAGTTTTCTTGCACTAACGATCGTTTTAATCGAAATAGTGAAAATCTCACATTTCTGATAGTGGTACCCCTTTGTGAAATGTGGCCCGGACCAATCTTGGAATAATTTTTGCCACTAGTCACAATCAATTTGTACTACTAAGAAATGAATATGAAGAATGGTTTTGGGTTAAAATTTGTTTAAATGGCCCCCTAATTGAAAATATTCTTCTTTTCAGGGGAGATTTTAACAAGTTTTTTAATTACTCTTACACTAGTTAATTATATGTTGAAATCTCAACCTACACATCTCCAAAGATCATGAAATTTCACGAGGGCCTAGCCAAGACCGTTGTGCATCACTTTTCTCTTGGACACGTTGAGAGAAAAATTAGTTTTCTTGCACTAACGATCGTTTTAATCGAAATAGTGAAAATCTCACATTTCTGATAGTGGTACCCCTTTGTGAAATGTGGCCCGGACCAATCTCGGAATATTTTTTGCCACTAGTCACAATCAATTTGTACTACTAAGAAATGAATATGAATAATGGTTTTGGGTTAAAATTTGTTGAAATGGCCCTCTAATTGAAAATATTCTTCTTTTCAGGGGAAATTTTAACAAGTTTTTTCCTTACTCTTACACTCGTTAGTTATATGTTAAAATCTCAACCTACACATCTCCAAAGATCATGAAATTTCACGGGGGCCTAGCCAAGACCGTTGTGCATCACTTTTCTCTTGGACACGTTGAGAGAAAAATTAGTTTTCTTGCACTAACGATCGTTTTAATCGAAATAGTGAAAATCTCACATTTCTGATAGTGGTACCCCTTTGTGAAATGTGGCCCGAACCAATCTCGGAATATTTTTTGCCACTAGTCACAATCAATTTGTACTACTAAGAAATGAATATGAAGAATGGTTTTGGGTTAAAATTTGTTGAAATGGCCCCCTAATTGAAAATATTCTTCTTTTCAGGGGAAATTTTAACAAGTTTTTTCCTTACTCTTACACTCGTTAGTTATATGTTAAAATCTCAACCTACACATCTCCAAAGATCATGAAATTTCACGGGGGCCTAGCCAAGACCGTTGTGCATCACTTTTCTCTTGGACACGTTGAGAGAAAAATTAGTTTTCTTGCACTAACGATCGTTTTAATCGAAATAGTGAAAATCTCACATTTCTGATAGTGGTACCCCTTTGTGAAATGTGGCCCGGACCAATCTTGGAATAATTTTTTCCACTAGTCACAATCAATTTGTACTACTAAGAAATGAATATGAAGAATGGTTTTGGGTTAAAATTTGTTGAAATGGCCCCCTAATTGAAAATATTCTTCTTTTCAGGGGAAATTTTAACAAGTTTTTTCCTTACTCTTACACTCGTTAGTTATATGTTAAAATCTCGACCTACACATCTCCAAAGATCATGAAATTTCACGGGGGCCTAGCCAAGACCGTTGTGCATCACTTTTCTCTTGGACACGTTGAGAGAAAAATTAGTTTTCTTGCACTAACGATCATTTTAATCGAAATAGTGAAAATCTCACATTTCTGATAGTGGTACCCCTTTGTGAAATGTGGCACGGACCAATCTCGGAATATTTTTTGCCACTAGTCACAATCAATTTGTACTACTAAGAAATGAATATGAAGAATGGTTTTGGGTTAAAATTTGTTGAAATGGCCCCCTAATTGAAAATATTCTTCTTTTCAGGGGAAATTTTAACAAGTTTTTTCCTTACTCTTACACTCGTTAGTTATATGTTAAAATCTCGACCTACACATCTCCAAAGATAATGAAATTTCACAGGGGCCTAGCCAAGACCGTTGTGCATCACTTTTCTCTTGGACACGTTGAGAGAAAAATTAGTTTTCTTGCACTAACGATCGTTTTAATCGAAATAGTGAAAATCTCACATTTCTGATAGTGGTACCCCTTTGTGAAATGTGGCCCGGACCAATCTCGGAATATTTTTTGCCACTAGTCACAATCAATTTGTACTACTAAGAAATGAATATGAATAATGGTTTTGGGTTAAAATTTGTTGAAATGGCCCTCTAATTGAAAATATTCTTCTTTTCAGGGGAAATTTTAACAAGTTTTTTCCTTACTCTTACACTCGTTAGTTATATGTTAAAATCTCGACCTACACATCTCCAAAGATCATGAAATTTCATGGGGGCCTAGCCAAGACCGTTGTGCATCACTTTTCTCTTGGACACGTTGAGAGAAAAATTAGTTTTCTTGCACTAACGATCGTTTTAATCGAAATAGTGAAAATCTCACATTTCTGATAGTGGTACCCCTTTGTGAAATGTGGCCCGTACCAATCTCGGAATATTTTTTGCCACTAGTCACAATCAATTTGTACTACTAAGAAATGAATATGAAGAATGGTTTTGGGTTAAAATTTGTTGAAATGGCCCCCTAATTGAAAATATTCTTCTTTTCAGGGGAAATTTTAACAAGTTTTTTCCTTACTCTTACACTCGTTAGTTATATGTTAAAATCTCCACCTACACATCTCCAAAGATCATGAAATTTCACGGGGGCCTAGCCAAGACCGTTGTGCATCACTTTTCTCTTGGACACGTTGAGAGAAAAATTAGTTTTCTTGCACTAACGATCGTTTTAATCGAAATAGTGAAAATCTCACATTTCTGATAGTGGTACCCCTTTGTGAAATGTGGCCCGGACCAATCTCGGAATATTTTTTGCCACTAGTCACAATCAATTTGTACTACTAAGAAATGAATATGAAGAATGGTTTTGGGTTAAAATTTGTTGAAATGGCCCCCTAATTGAAAATATTCTTCTTTTCAGGGGAAATTTTAACAAGTTTTTTCCTTACTCTTACACTCGTTAGTTATATGTTAAAATCTCGACCTACACATCTCCAAAGATCATGAAATTTCACGGGGGCCTAGCCAAGACCGTTGTGCATCACTTTTCTCTTGGACACGTTGAGAGAAAAATTAGTTTTCTTGCACTAACGATCATTTTAATCGAAATAGTGAAAATCTCACATTTCTGATAGTGGTACCCCTTTGTGAAATGTGGCCCGGACCAATCTCGGAATATTTTTTGCCACTAGTCACAATCAATTTGTACTACTAAGAAATGAATATGAAGATTGGTTTTGGGTTAAAATTTGTTGAAATGGCCCCCTAATTGAAAATATTCTTCTTTTCAGGGGAAATTTTAACAAGTTTTTTCCTTACTCTTACACTCGTTAGTTATATGTTAAAATCTCGACCTACACATCTCCAAAGATAATGAAATTTCACGGGGGCCTAGCCAAGACCGTTGTGCATCACTTTTCTCTTGGACACGTTGAGAGAAAAATTAGTTTTCTTGCACTAACGATCGTTTTAATCGAAATAGTGAAAATCTCACATTTCTGATAGTGGTACCCCTTTGTGAAATGTGGTCCGGACCAATCTCGGAATATTTTTTGCCACTAGTCACAATCAATTTGTACTACTAAGAAATGAATATGAATAATGGTTTTGGGTTAAAATTTGTTGAAATGGCCCTCTAATTGAAAATATTCTTCTTTTCAGGGGAAATTTTAACAAGTTTTTTCCTTACTCTTACACTCGTTAGTTATATGTTAAAATCTCGACCTACACATCTCCAAAGATCATGAAATTTCACGGGGGCCTAGCCAAGACCGTTGTGCATCACTTTTCTCTTGGACACGTTGAGAGAAAAATTAGTTTTCTTGCACTAACGATCGTTTTAATCGAAATAGTGAAAATCTCACATTTCTGATAGTGGTACCCCTTTGTGAAATGTGGCCCGGACCAATCTCGGAATATTTTTTGCCACTAGTCACAATCAATTTGTACTACTAAGAAATGAATATGAAGAATGGTTTTGGGTTAAAATTTGTTGAAATGGCCCCCTAATTGAAAATATTCTTCTTTTCAGGGGAAATTTTAACAAGTTTGTTCCTTACTCTTACACTCGTTAGTTATATGTTAAAATCTCGACCTACACATCTCCAAAGATCATGAAATTTCACGGGGGCCTAGCCAAGACCGTTGTGCATCACTTTTCTCTTGGACACGTTGAGAGAAAAATTAGTTTTCTTGCACTAACAATCATTTTAATCGAAATAGTGAAAATCTCACATTTCTGATAGTGGTACCCCTTTGTGAAATGTGGCCCGGACCAATCTCGGAATATTTTTTGCCACTAGTCACAATGAATTTTTACTACTAAGAAATGAATATGAAGAATAGTTTTGGGTTAAAATTTGTTGAAATGGCCCCCTAATTGAAAATATTCTTCTTTTCAGTGGAAATTTTAACAAGTTTTTTCGTTACTCTTACACTCGTTAGTTATATGTTAAAATCACGACCTACACATCTCCAAAGATCATGAAATTTCACGGGGGCCTAGCCAAGACCGTTGTGCATCACTTTTCTCTTGGACACGTTGAGAGAAAAATTAGTTTTCTTGCACTAACAATCATTTTAATCGAAATAGTGAAAATCTCACATTTCTGATATTGGTACCCCTTTGTGAAATGTGGCCCGGACCATTCTCGGAATATTTTTTGCCACTAGTCACAATGAATTTGTACTACTAAGAAATGAATATGAAGATTGGTTTTGGGTTAAAATTTGTTGAAATGGCCCCCTAATTGAAAATATTCTTCTTTTCAGGGGAAATTTTAACAAGTTTTTTTTTACTCTTACACTCGTTAGTTATCTGTTAAAATCTCAACCTACACATCTCCAAAGATCATGAAATTTAACGGGGGCCTAGCCAAGACCGTTGTGCATCACTTTTCTCTTGGACACGTTTTGAGAAAAATTAGTTTTCTTGCACTAACGATCGTTTTAATCGAAATAGTGAAAATCTCACATTTCTGATAGTGGTACCCCTTTGTGAAATGTGGCCCGGACCAATCTCGGAATATTTTTTGCCACTAGTCACAATCAATTTGTACTACTAAGAAATGAATATGAAGAATGGTTTTGGGTTAAAATTTGTTGAAATGGCCCCCTAATTGAAAATATTCTTCTTTTCAGGGGAAATTTTAACAAGTTTTTTCCTTACTCTTACACTCGTTAGTTATCTGCTAAAATATCGACTTACACATCTCCAAAGATCATGAAATTTCACGGGGGCCTAGCCAATATCGTTGTGCATCACTTTTCTCTTGGACACGTTGAGAGAAAAATTAGTTTTCTTGCACTAACGATCGTTTTAATCGAAATAGTGAAAATCTCACATATCTGATAGTGGTACCCCTTTGTGAAATGTGGCCCGGACCAATCTCAGAATATTATTTGCCACTAATCACAAACGATTTGTACTACTAAGAAATGAATATGAAGAATGGTTTTGGGTTAAAATTTGTTGAAATGGCCCCCTAATTGAAAATATTTTTCTTTTCAGGGGAAATTTTAACAAGTTTTTTCCTTACTCTTACACTTGTTAGTTATATGTTAAAATCTCGACCTGCACATCTCCAAAGATCATGAAATTTAACGGGGGCCTAGCCAAGACCGTTGTGCATCACTTTTCTCTTGGACACGTTGAGAGAAAAATTATTTTTCTTCCACTAACGATCGTTTTAATCGAAATAGTGAAAATCTCACATTTCTGATAGTGGTACCCCTTTGTGAAATGTGGCCCGGACCAATCTCGGAATATTTTTTGCCACTAGTCACAATCAATTTGTACTACTGAGAAATGAATATGAAGATTGGTTTTGGGTTAAAATTTGTTGAAATGGCCCCCTAATTGAAAATATTCTTCTTTTCAGTGGAAATTTTAACAAGTTTTTTCCTTACTCTTACACTCGTTAGTTATATGTTAAAATCACGACCTACACATCTCCAAAGATCATGAAATTTCAGGGGGGCCTAGCCAAGATCGTTGTGCATCACTTTTCTCTTGGACACATTGAGAGAAAAATTAGTTTTCTTGCACTAACGATCGTTTTAATCGAAATAGTGAAAATCTCACATATCTGATAGTGGTACCCCTTTGTGAAATGTGGCCCGGACCAATCTCAGAATATTATTTGCTACTAATCACAATCGATTTGTACTACTAAGAAATGAATATGAAGAATGGTTTTGGGTTTAAATTTGTTGAAATGGCCCCCTAATTGAAAATATTTTTCTTTTCAGGGGAAATTTTAACAAGTTTTTTCCTTACTCTTACACTCGTTAGTTATATGTTAAAATCTCAACCTGCACATCTCCAAAGATCATGAAATTTAACGGGGGCCTAGCCAAGACCGTTGTGCATCACTTTTCTTTTGGACACGTTGAGAGAAAAATTATTTTTCTTGCACTAACGATCGTTTTAATCGAAATAGTGAAAATCTCACATTTCTGATAGTGGTACCCCTTTGTGAAATGTGGCCCGGACCAATCTCGGAATATTTTTTGCCACTAGTCACAATGAATTTGTACTACTGAGAAATGAATATGAAGATTGGTTTGGGGTTAAAATTTGTTGAAATGGCCCCCTAATTGAAAATATTCTTCTTTTCAGTGGAAATTTTAACAAGTTTTTTCCTTACTCTTACACTCGTTAGTTATATGTTAAAATCACGACCTACACATCTCCAAAGATCATGAAATTTCAGGGGGGCCTAGCCAAGATCGTTGTGCATCACTTTTCTCTTGGACACGTTGAGAGAAAAATTAATTTTCTTGCACTAACGATCGTTTTAATCGAAATAGTGAAAATCTCACATATCTGATAGTGGTACCCCTTTGTGAAATGTGGCCCGGACCAATCTCAGAATATTTTTTGCCACTAATCACAATCGATTTGTACTACTAAGAAATGAATATGAAGAAAATTCATTTATTGTACTTAGTCCAAAAAAGCAATATTATTTTACATATTTATTTAAGGTAGAATTTTATTATAGTCAACCTATATTGAATTAAAATTACTTAAAATAAACCAATTCAGTTATTAATTATTCCTTATTTAATCTCTAAAGAAAGGTTGTAAAACTTATATATTATTATAGCCTTTTAAATTACCATAAAATGCCTTTATAAGGATATCTTCCTATACGACTTAAGTACAAACTAATATCTCATAAATTTTGACTTCCCAAATATATCTGAACACAATATATTTACAATTGACAATTAGTGTTCCCACCTCCCATTATTACGAGATCCTCATGTTTATTATTTTCCAATTTACTTGATTAATTTTAAATTATATTATTAGAATTTGAATACTAACAATTCCAAAAACTTTCCCTTATTTGCTAAAAATTTCTAAATAAATATGATTCAAACATAGCTAATAGCTATTACCCTTTAAGCTTTAATCCTCTTAAAAACCCTATTTCACTTTAAAATATTCCTTAAACATACCTTAACCAAAATAATCCTTTAATCCCAACTAGTAAAATCTGTTTAGTGCATAACTTGTTAACTTTAAAATTTTATTATACTTTCAATACAGGAAGACGTGAAAAATTTAAACAACTTACTCTAAATAATTAAGGGCTCGCCATATAATAGGCGCAATAGCCTTGTAAGGCGCTAAATCCATAAATAATGGTGCAAATATAAAACAAAACCAATAATAAAAAGTTTACAGTTAGAATTAGAAAATTTTAAATTTATAATAAAACTATTTTGATTAGGATTAGAAATAGTGTTTACTTGTGTCAATATATATATAGAAAGTATTGTATTACATTACATCTGGATGAAATAGAAGTTAATAAATATTAGTGACATTAGTAATATTAGATAAGAGATTGAGAGAGATAAAATTTAAAAAATTTGAAGATGGAAAAATATAGAGAATGAGATTTAGAAGAGAGTTTGCATTCTTCTCTATGTTGGATTAGGGGTTCGATGTTAGGAAAAGGTGGATTTGGTTCAGTCTACTCTGCGAGAATGGCTAAAGAACCATTGTCATTTTATGGAACTACGCTCGTTTGTGGCTTCCATCCAATTACCGCGGTCAAAACTTCGCGTCTTGAAAAGAGTGAAGAATTAAAAAATGAGAAGAAATTTATTGAATATTTCGATGATTGTCCTTACATTATAGAATGTTTTGGTCATGATACTACTCTTAATATTATTGATGGTAAAGAGAAAGTGTTTTACAATGTCTTCCTGGAATACGCTGTTGGAGGGACACTATTTGATTTTATCATAGCTTCTCCCATTTACAACGAATCTAAACAAGTCAAAGAGTTCCTTCAACAGATTCCTATAGGTGTTGACTATATTCATGAGAAGGGGTTTGTACTGAGAACGTAGTCAAAGAGATAAGAGAAGAAATTTTTTTCTTTGTAGTTAAAATGTTTGATTTTGGATTGGCAAAGATGGTTGATGACTCGACGATCAGCGTTGAAGAACAAACTTGTTTGTGTTCGATTATTTGTTGTGAAAAAGAGAAAGAAGTTGAAGTAGTAAAGAAGAAGAAAAAAAATGAAAAAAAAAAAAAAAGAGAAGAAAAAAATTATTAAAGTTTTTTTTTTTTAAATAATTTATTAATTTCATTAAAATTATCTTTTAGTGTACCACATGGATATTAAATTACTTTTGCATAAAAAAGATAGATATATATATTTTAAACTTTAAAATAAGGGTTAACCTTAAAAAAAGAAAAAAAATAATATTGAAAAATAATAATTTAAAATTTATATATACATATTTAAAAAAGAGAATTTTTTATTTAAAATTTATAATGAAACTAATTTGATTAGGATTAGAAATAGTGTTCGAGTCTTGAAAAGAGTGAAGAATTAGAAAATGAGAAGAAATTTATTGAATATTTCGATGACTGCCCTTATATTATTAAGTGTGTTGGTCATGATACTACTCTTACTATTATTGATGGTAAAGAGAAAGTATTTTACAATGTATTCTTAGCGGTGTTGACTATATTCATGAGAAGGGGTTTGTACACTGTGATTTGAAGCCTGAGAACATATTATTAGTCAAAGAGATAAGAGAAGAAGATTTTTTTCTTTGTGGCTAAAAATTCTGATTTTGGATTGGCGAAGATGGTTGATGACTCGACGACCCCTACTCTTGTTAGAGGTACTAAAGCATATTTAGTTCTTGAGTGTCACAGTGAAAATAGAGTTCAAGGATAGTTTTCGGACATTTGGGCAATTTGTGTCATGGTTTTGTTCATGTTAATCTAAATTGGAATAACTATCTATATCAGTAAAGATGCTTCTGAATTACCCAACAAATATGTAAAAAAAAAAAATTCACTTCTGATATATTTTTTTTTTAAGAGATTTTATGTTTTTTCATTTCCAATAATTATTTTTTATTATGTTTTCTTTTTTTAGTGTAATCATGTTTCTTCACAATTTAATTTTTAATTATGAAATTTTGTAGACTTTGTTTAAAAACTAAACTGTGTTAATTAACATTTAATTAGTCAATAATGTCATTTTTGTAATTTAGTATAAAAACATATATATATATATATATATAAATCAATCTGGAATTTTATATAATTAGCAAAATATATTGGATTAGTTAGTTAATTTAGATAGAAAGATAGTTCAAACAAATTTTGGCTTTGGAATATTTAATAATTTGTTATATTTAAAAAAATGAGTGAGATAGAGAAGGTGATGATATGGTATTTGATTGAGATCACATTTTGGGTTGAAGACCCATTTTGATCTGGGCCAGCCCAATCGATAGACACGCGGCCCATAACCTCATAGCCCAACTCAAAGAAAGGGTATAATTGGTACAATTTGGTTGGGATCATTTTTTTTGTTATCTAGTAGAGACTAGATAGTATCTTTTAATTTATTTTTCTTTTTATAAAGAAATTTAAAATAAATTAAACTTGATAAATATCTCACTATTTCAATATTTCCATAGCAACCCCAAAAGTAATAATAAGGTACATGTTCTAGGGATATGCTATTCAAGATTTTCTTTTTCTTTTTTTGACAAAAGTTATTGAATTTATGTAATTTGTCATTATATCTTTTATCACTTTTAGACTAATCTCCAAAGTTACTTCACAACCTATTAAAAAAAATTATTCTGAAAAAAAAATTATGTTAATATTTTTTTATATATAAATATATATTTTTTATTGTTAAAAAATAAATATATATTTTAATTAAATTATATATCTAAGTTTAAATACTAATATTTCACATGTTTCCTCTAATCTATGTTTCAAATGTAAATTAGTTTATACAATGAAAGTAAATAAATTATAATAACCAAAGTTGGAAAAAGATGAATAATACAAACCAAATTATTTTATTACACATTTATTTTATTTTATTTTTACTTTCATTTACCAATCAAATACTTCATCCTTAGTTATTATAAATTCTAAATTACACCAAATGACTTAAATTCAACTCATAAACAAAATCCAAAAAAAAAGTGAAATTAAAACTACAATAAATATATCAAACAAAGAAGAGAGCTAATCACTATGATGAAAATAACCCAAAGAAGGTAAAAGTAAAAAGTAAAAAAAAGATCAAAGCTCAGATTGTTGATCATTATTATTATTATTATGATCTTTAGAGAAGGTGTTTTTGACTTTGTCTTTGGTAATTTTGAGAGTTTCTTCAGCAATTTTTGCAGCTGTTTTTGCAGACATTTCCACAGTTTCAATACCTTTCTCAAAGCTTTTTCCCATAGCTCCTTTCACATTCTCACCATTACTACCAACACTATTACTACTAACCCCTCTAATTTCTTCACCACCTCTGAAACTACAAACAAATTAAATACACACAATAAATAAATAAATAAATAAATATAAATATAAATAATAAAACTTCATGTCCATTTGTATTTTATATATTTGTAAATGTAAGATATAGAGCAAAAATAGTGTAAATCTCAACAAGGCTAATAATTATTATTATTTCCAATTAAAGCTACTAGCCCAACAATTTTTTTACACTAATCTAAAACATGGGTTTTTTTCACTAGACTCTAAAAACACAAGATCTAGTGGAAAATTAGTGTAAATCTCAACAAGGGTAATAATAATAATAATAATAATTCCACTTAATAAAGCTAATAGTCCAACATTTATCTTTAATTTTTACACAAATCGAAAACATGGGTTTTTTTCACTATACTCCAAAAACACAAGATCTAGTGGAAAATTAGTGTAAATCTCAATAAGGGTAATAATAATAATGTTAATCCAATTAATAAAGCTACCAGTCCAACATTTTTCTTTAATTTTTACACAAATCTAAAACATGGGTTTTTTTTTCACTACACCAAAAACATTACTAAAAAAATAAAATACAAGATCTAGTGCAAAATTAGTGTAAATCTTAATAATTATAACAAAAAAGAGAGAAGAAAAACACTTACTCAAGATTAGGAGGGAAGAAGTGGGTGTGAAGATTTTTGAGAAGTGTTTTAAGCTTATCCCAAGAAGAAGAAGAAGAAGTTGTTGTTGGTGATGATAATGATGATGAAGACACAAAAAGTAAACTTGTGATTCTTTGTGTTAAAGATGCTTTAATGGGTTTCACTTCACACTCTTCATCACTTATACTACTACTTTTTTCTCCAACTATGGAGTTTGTAAACAACATCAAAAACACACACAATGTTGTTATCACAACACAACACTTTCTAACTCTATTCATCTTTTCTTTTCTCAAGTTTAAGCCCTAAATTGTTGAATGAAAAGAAACTAGTATAAGTAGGAATAAATAAGAGAGAAGAAGAACACTTTATTAGAATTAACTAATAATAAATATGAAAATATGACTATATATATAGAAATGCTAAATGTGTATTTAGTAGTTTTTTTTGTGTCTTATATTATTATTGGTGTAATTTAATATTAAGTTATGTATAAATTAAAAAATTAATTTAAATATCAACTAACTAATTGTAAAATATCATTTATAAAAAATGTTAAGTAGTGTAAATATTCAATAACAATATTTATATATAATTTTATATATTAAAAGTGATTATATAATATGAATTATTGGTTCAATATTTGTTAAATATTAACAAAATATTTTAATTAAAAAGCTATTATATGAGAAATAAGTATTAGTAATATTTAATATTTTTTTATTATTAATGTAATTAAATGTCGAATTAATAATCTTATCCCATTAGAGAATGGTACTCTAAAAAATGGTAGTCGGTTAACAATGCTCATATGAGTACGTGTTTAGTTTTTGTTATGAGACTTACACACGTGTCATTTTCTAGTATTTACACGTAGAAAAGACTTTTTGGCCTTATCATCAATGATCTAATAATCTAATCTGATATTTCTTTTTTTGAAATTGTTGATATTTGTTTGTTGTTGGATGATATTAAGACATAGATATTGGTGAAAATGATAAGTGTTGAAACAAAAAAATATCTGTATTGTCTTATAAAAATCCAAACAAAAGTACACACTGTCTACCACTTTAGGTAATGATAAAATTATTAGTAAAGATTACTTCTTTCCTTTATTGGCCATTTTTAATTAATAATATCTAAATATTAAGATTTTTGTAAACAATATATATATATATATTCTCTTTGTTTTATTTATCAATAATTATGATAAATAAGAATAATAGCAAAAAGAAATTATAAATTTATGGATAAATATAATTTTAAATTTTGTATTTTATAAAAATTATTAATTAATTTTTTTATTTTATTAAATAATAAAATAGATTTTATATTTTCTAAAATGATAAAATTAAAACCTGAATTCAATTTTCAATAATTTTATTTTTTAATATAATCAATTTTAAGATAATTTCTAATGCGATAGGATGGCCCTTACTCCTGATTTTTAGTGGGCCATAAAAAAAAAATATTTTGAACCCTTATTTAGAAAAAAACATGGTATTTTCAAAATTAGTAAAAAAAAAATTGTATAATTTTAAAAGGGAAATATTTTTTTTTGGGCCCCTGAGCTAGGTGAGCCCTAAGCACAGGCCTAGCCCGCCTATGCCCAGGCCTGGGCCTAAATACGATATAACTATTTTTATCATAACATCTCTAAGTAAGACTATTATTAAATTTTATTTTGATAAAAAATTAATTCAAGGTCTTATTTCTACAATTTTAAAAAATACAAAATCCATTTTATTATTTAACAAAACAGTTACAAAATACGGAATCTAAATTTATTTGTTATTTAAATTTTTAAATACAACATTAATTCTTAAGAAAAAGTTATAATAATGACTCGTCCATACATATAAGTAACAACAATGTTCAATATTAGATTCTTACTATTATAACTTAATTCCAAAAAAGTAGTACATTATTGAAAATGTTCTTAAGTACTTCAATTTTATCTTCATTACCAAAAATTATTTAAAATTTTATAGAAATTAATACAATAAAAGTGATACTATCACTGTAATATACATCATTGTATGGAAAATTTGAGTTATAATTTCAGTAAATATCAAACATAGACGATGGAGACAATAATAGGCAACACGATTAGTCGATCACATTCCAAAGAGGAAGCAATTGGAATAACAAGGAAGAAACAAAGCGCTATCCTCAACCACCATTGGCTGCCGGAATGGATTTAAATGAATCTACAAAACAATATGCACACAATTATTATGATTTTGATGATTTTGGTTGAATTCAACTGTAAAGTTTCTAACTCGAATGCCCCACAACCATAACTAGATTCAATGTGTTTGAATGAATCAATCAATAGACAATTAGTCCAATAGGATTTACCACTTGAAACTGTACATAATCCCGAAAAGGAAGGAGCTAACTAATCTTAACTGTCGATTAACTGTACTAACGGTTACAACTAACATGAACAAATCAATAATGGTAATTCATTCAAACTTACCGGAAACGAGAGGGGTCTCCCGGTTGTGTTGGTTATGTATTTAGCTCCGAGATTGCAGGCTTCTTCGCAGTAGTCGGAAAAAACTGCTGGGACATTTATCTCCTTTATTAGCTCCTACAATATGTAATAGAGTGAGGTGTTGTATGGTAAGATGTACGAGATTTCATCTCAAAATTAATTGACAATAAGAGGAGTAGCTCATGTATCTTATATATTATCAGAGTGAAACTTTCTAACAAAGCAAACAAAAAACAAGCAAAATGGTTAAGAGACGAGATGGACGACATACAATTGTTGGTAACCAACTTGAATATGCAGCAATCCCAGCATTTGGAGCAATGATCAAATGAGGAAATGAATCCTGAACACAGTAAAAAATATCAAAAACTAATAAAAGAATATCCGAATTTCTACGAGTCTCTAAACATGGCAGTGTCACAACCTTTACTATATCTTTGTAGCAATCGTGATAAAACCCTCTTCGAAGTTTTATAGATACTGTCTGTTCACCCCAGCTAACATCCTCAGTTGATTTGCAAATGCAGTCTGCGCTAATGCAACGTGGATATTTCCGAAGAGTGAAACTCTTACCATCCCTGTTGATCTTGAGACAAAAAATATAGAGGAACTACATTATTACCAAAAAAGATCATAATGGGAATGGTGTTGATAAGGAATGTAAGGAATTGTGCTCTCTTTAATTGGACATTCCAAAGGCATATGAAACCACTAAATGACACTTTTTTTCTTTCATAAATTCTCATTTAAGCAAAAATGGTTGGATTATCGTCCTCCCTTCCCTAACTTTAATGGGGATAAGGCCTGTATTGCTCTCGAGTATAGAATGTGTATGCAATGTATTGAGTAAAACTCTTTGCATCAGAGGAGCCTAAGCGCTCCCATGTAGCATGTAACCAGTTTTTCTCGAATTTCAGTATCAATCCTCTATAATTTCCTACAGTTTTGGCTACTGTTTTATTATTTTCTTCAGCTTGGATTACTCGGGTCTTATCATTCGACTGTTCTAGTATTGGCTAGCTTACACTTGGTCCATGGAACCCGTATTTTCATCGTATTTGTTAAGTAAACAAATCAATGAATAGGGACTCAGAAAATATAACATATCTCTTATTTCGATTACCAGCACAACTGACTACAATTGGTAAAAATAGCTTAAATGGCTACCAGTAACATTGACAAAATTATTACTAAGTGTTCTTACCTACATTGTGGAACTTCAGGTCCAATAAACTCTATGTGTACATCCAAACCAGGAAAAAGTGGATGCAACTCTGCAAAGACATCAAGTTGTAGAAGTTCTTTCTCTGGACCTGCAGTGTTCAATCATAAGATTTCAGTAAATTCATGAGATTATCACCATGTCAAGAAGTATATTCACTAGAATTTAGTAAATTTGACAGGCAAGTAAGAGATCAAACCATACCAAGATAGTGTATCTGTAACTTTTGATTGGTGTCTGAAATTTGGTTTCCCATAACGGTTTGGATTGCGTGGTAGATTGTAAGAGGCTGAAATTTATACAATAAGGAAAAGAAAAGATTATATTAGAATTACAACTGGTTTTACAGTGTCTGAGATGATTGTTTAAGATTGTAAATTCTAAGATGGAGTCTTATGAGGAATATGGAATTTTGTGTGAATTATTTAGAGTAAGACATTGCTTTAGGGAGATACCGAACTGTCTCGAAAAGTTTCGAAATTTGTAGTTCTTACTTTGATATCAATAAATGCCTATTCTCTAATTTTTTTCAAGAACTAAAATTGGATCATAGTGTAGTATAGTGCACTGATTTAAGAAACTAATATGGAACAAAACAACATGTGCAATAAAAAGTCAATGTCTTCAAAAAACCAAGAAGCTTAGAAGCAGGGCCGACTCTAGCTTTTATGAGCAACGGCCTTGACTGCCCTACCCTAAAGACGACCCTGCTTAGAAGTAAACTATGAGCTATTGCATGAAGATTAAGATGAAAGAAAAGAAGGCTTATTTACATAAGCACAAACAAGTCATACTTACCCAAAATGTCAATGTCTTACTTTATATCAATAAAATGCCTATTCTCTAATTCTTTCAAGAACTAAAATTGGATCAATAGTGCACTGATTTAAGATACAAATATGGAACAAAACTGAGAAGCTTCGAAAACTAAACAAGTCATACTTACCCAATGAAGAAGCAAAGCAACAGGTGAATCTAATGGGATGCACCTCCATTCATAGTACTCTTTCCAATCACTAAAATGTTTTGTTGGTGGAGAAGAAACAGTCTCTGCATTTTCGAATTATACAGATATTCAAGTTTTACCCGAAACAAGGAGAACAGACGACGCAAAAGATAGTACCGTTACATGGGCACATGGTATCTGGAAGATCCCAACTATAATCCATCAAACTGCCAATTTGGTAAAAACTTATGAGAAGTGGATAACCAAGTTAGTGTTAATAAACTGTTTTAACAAAGAAAAGACTAAAAAGAAACCTGTTGCAGTTAAAAGATGTAACAGATTTCCCACATTGGCATTCATACAACCACATTCCCTTTTGATGAATGCCCCATTTTCTCAATAATGAACACCTTGTTTCCCGCTTTTCGCACACCTAACAAAGATTACCATTCAAAGAAAACGCATCCTTGAATTCGAAATTGAGACAGTACAATTAGCATTACTTGAATTCTAAAACTCTGGTTGGTTGGTTACCTCAATTGTAGCATGACTTGAAAAAGTGAAAGGAAATTCATTCAACGAATCGATGTGCTTCATATGCTGTTTTAATCTTTCACATTCTTCTTTGTGCTCGCTCCAATGCGAAATCTGTAAAGGAAAAACTCCTATGCTTAACAAAAATAATTTTTCAACACAGAAAATCTGTCAAATGTTATTAACAAAATCCTAAATAAATGCATGCCAAATATGGTAGTAAGGTATTCATAGCAACCAACTTAAGTAGTCCTCATCATGGCACTTGACAATGGTTAACAATTACCCTCAATTCATGATGGTAATAGAGGCCATAGTAGCATGCCCAATGAATCAAAAACTCCAATCATCATCATCATCTTCTTCTAGTCTTTACAGGTTTAATAGCTTTATTTCATCATAATTCATTGTGGGCATGACCATGGTTAACAGTTACCCTCAATTCAGCATAAGCAGTAAGTAATTAACATAATAGTAGTAGAGAGTCATAGTATCATGTCCAAACTAACAATATCAAATAGTAAAATTTGTTAAATGCTAATAATTTTTTTTAGAGCATTATTTTTGAATATCAGTAATGTTCAACACTTTTTCAACACTTTTCAGAAGTAGTATTTAATTACACTAATAGCGATATGACACTAAGAATGTGTTAGGCACTTATGATTTCTTTTAACATTTCTCTTTACAAGGCACCATATTGTCTAGCATCGATAAATGCTAAAGGGCACCCACAGTATCAAGTCTCAGATAAAGAATTGCTAACTAATTATAAAGTATCATCATAGTATTTTCTTTTCTTATAATTATTATTCAAGTAAAATAAATAAAATCCGATATTAAATTACACCGATACGATTGAATGGCCTTTAGCATTTCAATTTTACAAAACACTATTTCACTATAATTGATTTGTGGGCATCATGGTATGAAGTAATTCCAATACAATCAAACTAATAAAGAAATCTGAGAGAAAAACTAAGTTGAAAGTTACTTGGTGAGAGGCAGAGCAATAAGCAACGGCTCCGCAGACACCGCATCGTCTTCTGGCTGGACCCAAGCATCGATTCGCGCGTCCCTTCCACGCGCACTCCATTTTCAGTACCACCTCTGATTTCTCCTCCGTTCAGCTCAGCAGAGCATCACTCAGTTTAGGCTTCGCAAAATTTGGTTATGGGCCTTTTAACTAGGCCCAATGCTCACTGAAAATATGAGGCCTTCTTTGAGGGAGAGAAGAATACCATTTTTTCTCTTATACATATATTAACTAAATTTACATTAAAAAAAAAAAAGGGGGAAATTATACTCTATACCCTTTTTATATTGTTCTCTTTCATTTTTACCCTCTTTTCTAAAACCTATTATTTTTACCTTTTTTTCTAAACACTTTACCGATTTTACCCCTGTCATATCAATATACTCTCCATGTGACTCCCTTATATCAGGGTATTTTAGGTACAATACATATAAAAAGAGGTATGTTTCAATTAAATATAAAATTAAATGTAGTTTTAGTTAATTGATAAATAAAAGAGGTATTTCTCAATATATTTAATTTAAATATACTTTCTTTATAAATATTATACTCAAATTATTTTCATATTCTCACATACACAATTTCAAACATAATAAATTATAAATATATAAGTTTGTAAAAAAATTAGAACAAAATTTTAATTAGAGAAGAATAATGATTATCATAAAATGACAGGATAAAATAATTGAAAAAAGAAGTAAACATAGTATATTTTTAAAGAAAAAATAAAAATTAAATGCATCAATTTTAAAGGTGTTAAAAGAGGTCTTTAGTGTAATTTTTTCCTTTATTTAACGTAACTCGTGGAAATTTTTATTTTTTAATGTTAAATTATACATATGATGTTGATATGACATTTTACTAAGCAGTTGTGTCATCATTTTATTTGTCATGTGTGATAAAATTTGATAGAATGATTAATTTATAATAATGTTAATAGTTCATGAATTAATTGTAAAATACTAAATAAATTCAGGAGCACAATAATACATATAATTTTTTAACGTATAACAACATAAAATTAAATTAAAATTAACGTATAATACATATATTTTTTTAACGTATAACAACATAAAATTAAAATTAATTCGATTGGATATTAGATTTATTGAATTTTTAGACACCCCATCCAATATCCGATCCGATCCAATTAGATATTAAAAAATAAATAATTACACTACATACTAAAATTTCTAACTTTTTTACTTTAATACTGTGGGGCAGAATTTTTTTCAAAAATATTGTGTAAGTTTTATGCTGTGTACTGTGTTAAGTTTTCATTGTTGTTTTGCGGTTGTTTTTTAGTTGTTCCACTGTTATTTTTAATTGTTTTGTTTTGTGTTCCACTATTGTTTTATAAAAACACAATACTTTTAAAAAAGTATCCGTGTAACAGTATTTTTGTAACCTAAATTCTAGTATTTTTGTAAGTTTCTCGTTAAAAATAACATCCAATCCATAATTACAATTAAAGTATAGTAGTGGGTTGTCATTAGATTTAATTAATTTATATACACTCCTATATATATATCATAGTCAAAAATCTTAAATAGACAAAAATGTAGGGTTGAAAATCATATTAGATAAAAAAATGTGGGTAAGTTGAGCAATTAATTGATTTATTTGGTATTGGCTAATGGGTTTAAACAGTTGGAATATTATACATAAACCCTTCTCTTCTCTTCTCTCCCGTACTGTACTTTCTCTACTCCTTCCATGGCTGTAGGCGTGGACAAGCCTCAAGAAGAAGCTTCCATTGCCCGTTTCCACAAGGTCGTTCTCAGCTGGGACTATTTCCGCCTCATCAAAGAATCTAATGTAATCTCTCTCTCTCTCATTTCCATTCTCATTTTCGTCGTTTTTAATGTGTGTATATATTATAATACTGAATCGAGCTCTGATATTGGCGTGAATGACAGAAGAGAAAGGGGAAATTAAAGGACGGAAGTATTTTGGGATTGAAGAAAGTTAAGGATAGATATGATGATGTTGATGATTACATCTCTACATTTGAGCCTCTTATTTTTGAAGAAGTTAAAGCTCAGATTTGTCAGAATAAAGACGACGATGAAGGTACGGTAATAGTTTCATTGTGTAAATCATTAGGCTTTTCTTTTTGTTATCTATTCAATGTTTTTGTTTGAAATGTTTGGGAAATTTTGCATAATTAACAACATGAAAATGTTAAATTAGTAAAATAATTGCGTTGTACTTATAATGTATGATTATTATGGTCGCAAAATGTAAATTTATGATCGAGAAAAGACTGCTTTATGGTAGGTTAGGTGGCGTTTGGTTGGAGGTAATGAAATGGAAATGAAATAATTTTTATTCTGTTTTTTTGTTTCGTATCATTTTAAAGTATAGGAATGACTTTTTCATGTTCAATTTTTGTATATGCATTTTAAATTTAATTCAATTCTTTTTCTATTTCTTCCGACCAAACGCCACCTTAGTGTAGTCTTCTGTCACTCAGTGCGACCAAATATGGTTATTTTGCAAATGACTATTTTTACCAAACACTCGAAATGTGTCACTCAAGCGCCACCTTATTTTGTTTTGATTGTTTTTTTTTTTTGGTATAATAATGTATTGGGCATTGTGGAATTGCTTGCAGCGACAGAATGGGAGAGCAGAGTGGTTGTGGATTGTAATGAGGTTGATGGGTTTCACTTAGCAGTTGTTAATTATGCTAATGAAGAATTTATTTCTCAGAATGATCTATTGCTTCTTTCTAAAGTCAAGGTGATTTTTTGCATCTCAATTCAATGTCTTCTTTTGCATTTGAGATAATAAGGGATTAGTATTCTCAATTACAGATTAGTGCTTTTTCTAATTAGTTTATAAGTAATTAGTACTATTCTCATATCAGGTTTTTGATTTTTTCAAATCCATCTTCCTTTTTATATAAGTTATGTACTATATTTCAAGGGTGCTATATTCTATTCTTAAACAACATTTTATTAAGAACGCAAATGCTTTTAACTCTAGGCACTGAAATTTTGTTTTCAAGATCATCTTGACTATGTTATGTTACTCACCAAGATGATTTTTGACCGGACCAATGTGTGTAATGGGTAACACATTTGCACTTTGGCTCGAGGGTCCTGCTGTGTTTGAAATAATGAAATCGGTAGGTATATCTATTTGAAATGGATTGGGGTACTTATTTTTAGGCATTGTATGCTGCTGCAGTTTCAAGAGGGTGCAAAACTTCCAACAGCATATGTATTTGCTTTAGTGGAAAGTTGCCAAAACAATCGTATCATACTTAGAATGTATCTGGCTGGAGAATTCACACCTGGGAAAAAAGATGTCATTGAGATTTCTTCAAGGCTTTCAAGTGTTCGGTCCTTGATTACATCTAACAATGAAGCAGACCGACTTTTTTACAGTATGAAGGTAATTCGAAGCTAGATAAATAGTAACAAAAATAGTTCAGCCTTTTGCTTTGTTATTGTTACAAATGCTCGTATATCGTTTCACCTATATGGAAGCTTAACTATGCCACACTTAATATTATAAAGCACATCTTCTGTTTCTGCTATTCTGAATTATTATTTTACTGTTACGCAGATATGCAGTTTATCAACTATTATTCGTGAGTATGTAGCTCTGCAATCAATTGGCTCTCTCCCTTTTAAGGATTTGATAATAACAGCAACTGAAAAGAAAATTGATCTTGAAGATCATGCTTGGAAAATATCTAGACCTCTGGAGGAATATATAAAAGACACTCTTAATAATTCCCAATGGGATGCTATTCAGGTTAGTAACTATTTATAGTCATAAATGCTTACAAATAGTACTATATTATATTTTTGTGAGTGAGTTGTACTTGTGAATTAATTGTTGACTAGCTTTACAAGTTTACAAAGAAATGTCTCCTATTTTCATTTTCTTGGAAACTCTTTGCTATGTATCTCATTTATAATAATTTGGAAAAGAGTTTCAAAATTTGTTGACAAGAAATGTGTATTTTCTTCTGCAGGCAGGTCTGTCACGCAAGCCTTTTGTTCTGATACAGGTTTGTGTTATGTCTTCTCAAAATTTCTTGTTCACTAGTAAATGAAATTGCGTCTTTCTTCATTTTTTAAAATCTTAAAATAGTTGTATTCTTTCTCTGACATTAAAAAAATTAGTTGGAAAATGATAATAATATGTTAGAGACTTGAGAGTGTGAAAGTAGCTGAAAAATTGGGTCTTTGCCTTGATATTAGTGCATTATGTTTGAAAAAGAAGCCTGTGCTAACTTACTTTTGGTAATTCGAGAATATCTTTTCATGTGCATTATGTGGATTGTGAACTAGTTTTTTCATTTAGGGTCCTCCAGGAACAGGAAAGACACAAACCATCCTTGGGATTCTAAGTGCGATATTGCATGCAACTCCAGCAAGACTGCATTCCAGGTGAAGATTATTGTTTATCGCCCTACTCGTTTTTGTCATGTGTTGGAGCTGTTATTTATTGTATGGCTTACATGTCTGCCATTTTTGTTATCCTTCTTGTGCAGGCGTGGATTGTTGAACGTAAAGCGTGGACCAAAATTATCTGTTCATGAAACGTATGTGTTTTCTTATTGTTAATATCTTCAATAGGTTTTTAAGCATGCTAGTAAATTACTAAATTCTTAACAATGCCTTTACATATGTAATGTAGGTACAATCATTGGGGACGAGCAGCTCCATGGCTTGGAGGTAATAATCCAAGAGATGAGATAGTGCCTGTTGATGGTGATGATGGTTTTTTCCCAACGTCAGGAAATGAATTGGTAAGCTCTCCATCGTCCATTGCTTCGTGTTTTTGCGATTTTAAAGAAATCTCATCTTTCAACTACATGAATATATGCAGAAACCAGAACAAGTCAATTCCAGCCGTAAATATCGTGTGCGTGTCCTTGTATGTGCCCCTTCAAACTCTGCACTAGATGAGATTGTATTGCGAGTTTTAAACAATGGTACAGCTCCGCCTTACTTCCTATGTGTGATTCGGTTCCTTGGTTCTTTGCTAAATGCTGCTTGACTCTTCTTTTTATACTTTTGATTTTTTTCTCTTGTTTATTGATTTTTTTAAAAAATCTTGATATGCATGATATGGTACTAAATTATATTGAAGGCCTTTTATAGTACAATTTTTTTTGACTTTTTGATGTTTTCACATGGAAGAACTTGGAGCCTCATCTCCCCTTGGGTGTATATGGCAACATTTAGCATGTACCAAGACTTTCTTAAGATGTATACAATTCAAGAAATTGAATGTTTTTGTACAGATAGTTTTCGCCGTACATCATTTCACCTGTAATTAACTGCTAGTGTTTGTGATGAAAATGGCTTTTTAGTTTTAAGTAACATCTGTTATAATGTAATATTGTTTTGTAAATCTTCAGGTGTTCGTGATGAAAATGATCGCGCTTATAACCCTAAAATTGTGCGGATTGGTCTCAAAGCACATCATTCTGTTCGTGCGGTCTCCATGGATTATTTGGTATGTCTGCACAAATCGATCGTTAACAAACTTTATTTAGTTATTACTATTATCATTATTATTCTTCAGTGTGGTGTTTTCAAAGAGAACTGTCAATGAGTGATTGCTTCTACTTTTGCTTTATGTTCTACTTAAAAAAAAGACTTGAATTTGTTTTGTAGTTAAAGCAAAAAAACGAAAGCATGGAGGTTGATAAAGAGAGAGTTGGAGCTGCAGGAAGGGATAGGGATAGCGTTCGTGCTGCAATCTTGGAGGAGGCTGTTATTGTATGCAACTTTAACTTAACTAAGATTCAATTGTAAAGGTTTTCTCTCTGACCATGTTCTTCATTCACAGGTTTTCTCCACGTTAAGTTTCAGCGGTTCAGCTCTTTTCAGTAAATGGAATCGCGGTTTTGATGTTGTTATAATAGATGAAGCCGCCCAAGCTGTAAGCCCTGTAATATTTTCTAGTTTAAGTATTAGTCCTCTGAGTAATCTCACTTACCGTCTATATCTTTTGTTTGATATATTTCGAACAGGTAGAGCCAGCTATTCTTGTTCCGTTGGCCAATGGATGCAAACAAGTATTTCTGGTAAATTTCCGGTGCTACTCTTTTATTATAACTTTTGTTAACATGTTGGTTTCATACCAAGGAACTTTTATCCCTTATCTTGCTACTCACATTCTGTTTTTCCTTATCGGAATGTAAAGGTTGGTGATCCAGTTCAACTGCCAGCTACTGTAATTTCTCCAATTGCCGGAAATTATGGGTACAACTCATATACTATCTTGTATCTTTATTATTTTTTGAAAAATGCTGAAGCATAACTATTTATTCTCCTCTTTCTTGATTACCTCATTGAAGATATGGTATGAGTATGTTCGAGCGATTTCAGAAGGCTGGCTATCCAGTTACCATGCTCAAAACACAGTACCGAATGCATCCAGAGGTTGGTAATATTCAGTTAAAACAAATATGAATTTTTGAGATAATGGAACTGGAGACCAATATTTCACTGATCCGCATGACTGAATTTCTAAACAAGTTTAGAAAAAAAATGTTTTTTGCTCCTCGAACTTTTCTTAGCTGTTAGAAATTTCCCCGAAATTATTGAAATTGTTAGATTAAAAGACTTTCAACGAATTCCGTTCAATTTTACTAACAAACGTCTAATGAGCTATTGTCCATAATTCCATATACCAAATCGTGTCACTCGAACTTTCATCCATGTCAGACGCTTGTTGATAAAATTGAATAAAAGTTCTTGAACCCGATAATCTCAGTAATTTGGGGAACTTTTTATAGCCTGAAAAGTTCAGAGCGCTCAATTTGATATGTATCGAAATTTGGGGGAATGCTAATTAGCCTGAAAAAAAAAATGTACCGATGGATGTCATTGAAAGCAAGTTTTTGTGCTATTATAGTATTGATAAAGCTTCATTTTATGAGTATATGATTAATGATTATATTGTTGTGATTGTTAAACCAGATTAGGAGCTTTCCTTCAGGCGAGTTTTACGCAGAGTCATTGGAGGATGGTCCTAACGTTAAAGATCAAACAAAGCGCTTGTGGCATGATTATCGATGTTTTGGACCATTTTGCTTCTTTGACTTGCACGAAGGGAAAGAATCTAAACCCGCAGGAAGTGGATCTTGGATAAATAACGACGAGGTTGAATTTGTGTTCCTCTTGTTTCAGAAATTAATTAGTGCACACCCTGAACTCAAATCAAGTCAGCAGTTCGCAATTATATCCCCATACAGTGCACAAGTAAATCTCTTGAAAGAACGTTTTAAGAATACTTTTGGAGTTGAATCAGAGAAAGTAGTGGATATTACTACTGTTGACGGTTGCCAGGTAGAACTCGAATATATTATTTTGTAAGATATGGAACCTTTGCAAGATTATGGAAACATATTTTTGTTCCTGTTTCAGGGTCGTGAGAAGGATGTTGCAATATTTTCTTGTGTTAGGGCGAGTGAGAAAAATGGCATTGGATTTGTTGCTGATTTTCGGAGAATGAATGTGGGCATAACTAGAGCAAAGTCTTCTGTCTTGGTAAGCCATTATATCAGACCTAAATGTATCACCTAGCCTCGTATGCAAGACTAACGTCTAGTTTTCGATCAGGTGGTTGGATCGGCATCAACACTAAAAAGAGGCGATGAGCATTGGAATAACTTAGTGCAAAGTGCAGAGAAGAGGGACTGCATGTTTAAGGTAAACATTGTCTCTACCGGGTATTCATTTTTCATATTAACAATCGAAACTTGTGAATTTTTCTTGATGAAGAACAATTTTTCACATTCCCACCTTAACTAACACTATACTAGCCTTGACAACTTTTGCTCCTTCATGCAAAATTTCCTTCATTTCCTACATACACTGCATTCCGTACCCCTCCTTTTCATAACCACGAATCGCAGTTCTTTTTTTCCCAGCAATTTCACAATTATGAAATCCCGAAAGCTGACTCGCCCCTCTGGTGCAGTTATCGAAACCATATACTTCAAAGCATTAGCTAAAATAAAGAACAGTTTTTCACTTTCTACATTCTCGTTTCGACTTTACACACACTTCATTCTCGTTTAACATAGATAAAGCTATTTGAAAGTTATAATAGCTGACTCGTCGTCCCCGACACAGGTATCGAAGCCGTACGCTTCATTTTTCAGCGAAGAGAATCTAAAATCAATGGCAGTAAAAGAAGGAGCACTAGCAACAACACATGATGATGAAGATGAGAACATTGTAGGAGGTGGTGCATACAATCCAGGGGAAGCTGATGATCATGCTCAACCTGAAGATAATAATGATTATGGAGATGGTGATATGGACATTGATGATGCAGGTGGAATGGATGATGATTGATTCACTCTATCCAAACTCCAAACACATGTAAATTTATATCTCTATTTTTTTTATTTAGTATATTATTCAATTGGGGTGTCTACGATACTCCCCTTAAAATGAGAAAAAGAGGTGTACTGGTGTATCCTCGAGTTTTTTATAAATGAATAATTGCAATAAATTGTATTTTTGTAACTTCGGTAGATATTTAACTGTTAAGTGTTAAAGTGAATATTTATGATTTTTTTTTTTTAATTGGTATATTTAAATGAATTTATAAATAAAAAATAAAAATTTAATAACTTGGACCAACCAGTGTGGTCATTGACTTGATACTTTCTAAAAATATAATTTAGATATTATTACCTTAAAAATTAAGTTTAGATACTTATTTGTAATCGGAAGTTAAGTTTAATTATTTAGACCGCAAATTACTTTAGAATTTATATGTTATTTGTAATCGGAAGTTAAGCTAGATATTTTTCATATATTATTCGGTATTGTATTGTATGATTTTTTTTTTTAATAATTATGTTTTTGAAATCAAAATTTAAGTAATTTATTTCACACGTTATAATTATACACAAATTAGTTAGAGCAGTCTCATAGTTTTTTTATTTCATTTTTCGCACATTTATTTCTAAAAATATTCTAATAGTATAACATTTTTAATAATGTTATAATTATGATCTCACACATTATTATATATATAAATTTTTTTTAATTAAAATACTATATATATTGCACTTTTAATATTTTATTTTAAAAAAAGCATAGCATCAATGTCATTGTGTGGTATCAATATAAATTTTAAGAATAACATTCTTTTATCTCCAATAGTATAACATCCCTATAATTATTCTTTTATCTCCAATGTCATAACATTTTCTATCTCATTTTTTTCTTCAATAAAATTTCACTTCAATTATATTAAAAAAAATAATTAATTTACAGTATAAATATTTAACTTTAAGTTATAAATAAATACTTAAATTTAATTTTTAATCATAATAATAATTAACTTATATTTGTATTCAAAATTAAATTTAAATAATTTTTTTTTGCAAACAATAATTAAATTTAGGTATTATGATGTAAATTACTTTTTAATATAAATAAGATTTTAGTTTGTTTGGCATTTATTTAATCTCATCCATCCAAACACTCTCTCCAAAACCCAAACTCAGCTCAACTCACCCAACCCAACAATGGCGACCATGGCCTCACCTTCCACTTCTCTAATGGCTTCTTCCTCCTCCCGACCTCTCTTCACTTCCACCAAACCTTTCCTCTCCCTCCAATTCCAATCCCTCAACAAATTCCCCCTCACGCGCCGCCCCCAAATTTCACTCTCCTTCCCCAATCGCAAAACCCTAACTCCAATCGCCGCAGCTTCAACCGCTCCTCCTTCTCCTCCTCCGACCGAGTCTCAACTCGCCGGGTCAACTCGGACTCTCACAACGCTCTGTGCCCTAATCTTCGCAATAACACGTAAGCTCTCCGTTCCAATTCTCAATCTCAATTCCCAAACTCATCTCCGCCTTGTTTCCGCCGCCGGACCCTTGTTTTTCGCGGCGCTCCGAGACCGACCCAGTGGCTACCTCAACACGCCGCTGACTGTGGTCGCCGCCGGGCTATCGAAGTGGCTCGATATATACAGTGGGGTTTTGATGGTTAGGGTTTTGCTGAGTTGGTTTCCGAACATTCCTTGGGATCGTCAACCGCTTTCCGCCATTAGAGATCTTTGTGATCCTTACTTGAATCTCTTTCGCAATATTATTCCGCCGGTTTTTGATACATTGGATGTTAGTCCTCTCTTGGCTTTCGCCGTTCTCGGAACCCTAGGCTCGATTCTCAGTAGCAGTACCGGAATTTAGATCGGAGAAAGATTGGGTTTTTAATCGCCGGCAATAGTAAGGTGTTAGTTTTCATTAATTTCTTTTTTTAAAAAATTGAATATTTTATAATTATATATAAAAATTTTGACTTGGAAATTATATTGAATTTCTTCTAAGGGATTTTTAATGTTTTAGTGGTTGAATAGCTATAAATATATAGAATATAATTTGCAAAGTTTGAGTTTTTTTGATGTTTATGGTGTGGATATGATTCAATTAAGGTTTGTTTTTGAATGTTTTGTGTTTATTATATAATTATCTTTTTTTTGATGCAAATTATATCAAAAAAAAGATAATTATATAATTATCTTATGGTAGAAGAACGAGCATTATTGTCATTTGCTACCAATTGTGTTTAGAATCAAGTAGTGGTAGTATTTTTCGATTGGTTAGTGATATTGATTCAGATTTGACCATTATCGGGCACGAGTAGTATTTATCATCTTCTTTGAGATGAGATTAGTTATTACATTGAGTAGCTATATTAACACATTTGACCAAAACATTTTTTTGTTAGTACACTAATAGCAAAATAAGTTGAATTATGTTTTAAGTTTATAATTTGTTTTATTTACATTGAAATACATTTTGTTTGCATATAGAAATTTGAATAAGTTAATCACATATTTAGTTATCACATTTGTGTTTTAATTCAACTATTTCATATTTATTTTTTAATAATAAATTGTTTATTTGTGGTAAAGTTGTTTTAAAACCTCTATAAAATTTAGGTAGCACATGAAACGGGTATAAATTTGAAGATGGAGGACATTTTCATCATCCCATTTTGGATGTGGGACTCTTTCTCTAGAAGAAATGACTATTATGACTATTCCAATGTGTAGAAGAGAAATGACTATTCCAATATGTACAAGAGTAACCAAAGAACATTTTAGTAACAATGTATGCACACAAAATATGCACTAAAATATTACATGTAATATTAGTTTAGTGTATCTTTTATGTTCATATTCTATTACTCATGAAATCATGTGTTAAGGTGCTTGTTCCACATAAATTCTTTGTTCATATTACTTCCCCAACCGAGATTTCAAATAATACAAACTAAAATAAGAGTATCTCCATGAGATTCAAATTGGTGATTTATTGTTAAAATGTAGTTTATTTTGTAAAAATTTTGTTGTAATGGTGTGTCAAAAGTTGATTTAAATTGAGATCACAATATTAAATAATGTAAATTTTACATTACAATTAGGGTGGCAATTCGTATTTGTGGTTTTGAAGTTTAGGTATAACAAGTTTAAGATGTTTACAATCTTGTTAGGAGTCATTTATGATCAATTTAATATGTTTATGTCTTATTTAACTCCAAAGAGCATGTAAAAATATATATATATAAGGGTTAGTATTATTTTAGACTCAATATTTTGTAAAAATTATTGATGTAAATATATCACAATTTTTACATCTTTCATTGTTAAATGTGTGTATTATAGGAATGTCAATGGGACGGATCGGATTTGATCCGACTCTGATCCAACCTGATCGAAATCATGTACGGTATTATATTAACTTGGTTGGTGGCTTGTTGGTCCTCACATGTTTTCATTAATGAAGATGTATGGTATTTCAAAAGCTTTTAACAAAATTCCATACCAATTATTTGAGAACTAAAAAAATAATTAAATTCTTAAAATCTTTTCATTGAGCAAGTTTGACCAAACACCTAAAATCTTACTAATGTGCCCCCCAAAGTTCATTAAATCACATGCATTGTCTCATTGTGGCACAATTTTGAGCTCACAACAAATATAAGTGAAATAAAAGATATTATAAGCAAAATGCAAGAAGAATGATGTAATCCTAACCACAAACTTGAGTAGTCCTGAGATTAGACGGCCTTAAAAAAATTATTAGACTCTTTGTTTTAAAAAATATATAATATTTTTAAAAACTACTAAAATATATTTATAATTTTAAATAAAAAAATTTTTTTTTTTGGTTTCTGGGCTTAGTGCACCTTAGGCTAGGCCTAACATGCCTTAGCTCAAACCTAGGGCGAAACAAAGTGGGCCACAGGAAAAAAAATTATTTTTGGGCCCTTATGTTAGAAAAAATGTGGTATTTTTTAAAGTTGGTAAAAAAAAATACATAATTTTAATAGGGAGAAAAAAAATTTGGGCCCATGGTTAGGTGGGCCCTAGGCACAGGCCGAGCCCGCCTATGCCCAGGGTCGAGCCTGCTCAAGCCCAACCCTGCTCAAACAAGACTTGGGACATGACTTAAACCTTTGACCTAGAGCTGACAATTTTTGATTGGGCCATTTATTTTAGAAAAACTTATAAAAATACTGGAATTTTAGTTAACTTTTACAAAAATACTGTCACACGGAAATCTTTTCAAAAATACTGAGTTTTTATAAAACACCAGTAAAACACAAAGCATAACAACTCAAAACAACAGTAGAACACTAGTAAAACACCAGTAGAATACCAGTGAAAACTTAACACAGTATATTGCAATATGAAACTTATAAAAAAACACAGTAAAATAGTAAAAAATACCACCTGGCAGTATTTTTGTAAAAAATGGCAAAAGTTAGTATACCATGTAAATTTCTCTTTATTTTATTAATCATAATTTGATTCTTGTATATTACTACATATATTATTTTTTTAACTTTTTTTTTTTCAAATTTACAGTTTGGGTTTCCAACATGGTTGCAGCGCTAGTTGCAATACGGGTTTATATACGATTTTTTGTTGCAATTTAGGTTGCAGCGCTAGTAGCAATATGGATTTCTATGTAAAATTCCGTAAAAATACAAAAAAAAAAAAAAAAAAAAAAAAAAAAAAACTGTTTTCAAGTGTAAAAATAAAAAAATTCCCTTTTTTTTTTTTTCAAAATGGTGTGTAATAATACCTTGAACTTAATGTTAATTCATTGTTCTTAATACCATTAAAGTATAACCAAGCTTAAACTAGTTTCTAAGACAAAGAAGTGCACAAAATCTTAGATCGTAACACTTTCAACTCAAAGTATTATTATTGTGCTTCATTTTGCTTATAAATATGTTCATATTTTATTTTATTTTAATTGACCTTAAATTTTCATTTTAACTTTTAGGTTACGTTTGTAAGTTAGATTTTGGTGAAAAAAAAAATGTACCACAAAAAAAAAAAGTGTAGAGAATAAAAAATAAATCAATTTTTTAAAATTGAAATGAAATTTTTTGTTGAATTAAATGTTTTTCAATACAATTTTTCTTTCAATACTAAATATGATAATTTGTTTATTTTCCATTTTTTTCTTACGTTTTTCTTATTTTTTTCTTTCCTAACTAAATTTCAATTTCTAAAGATTATATTTGACTCTTTTTTTAATGGTTTATTTTTCTATTTACGAAACTCATTTTCAGGCTGAATTAAAGGTGGAATATTTAATAATAATAATAAAAAAATTATTGCATGTTTTTGCAAAGATGTGAAGTGTAGTGTACACTTTACTAAACTTGTTAAGATTATATAATTATATAAAAATATACTTTTGATAATATAGTGTGAAAAGGGAACGACATCGTTTTCCAAAATGTAATATCAAATTTGAGAAAATCTTTTTGTCATTATAGTGTTTTAATAGTTTAAATGAGTACGACATTTTTCATTATTATTTATAATTATTATTCAATTTCAGCCCATTTATATTTATATTTTTTTATATATATATATTCTAAAAGAATATTTCAGTATAATTATTGCCCTATTCATAATAGTTTTTTAGTCTAATTTTCTTAATATACATTATAGTTATTCAGCACTATTTATAAATTTTAAAAAAATCTCGAATGATTTATAATGTTAAAAATAAAGTTTAAATATTTTGTTCTGCATGTGATTATTTTTTCTTATACAATAATAAATAATTGTTTGAACTTTATTTTTAGTACTATAAATTATTTCGAATTTTCTAAAGAGTTCTTTAGTCTAATTTTCTTAATGATTACTTAGATGTTTCGATTTGTTCCAAGAATCTCTATGGTTGATAGATTGTAATGCTCTAATGAAGAATATGGTTAGCATAGTAACAACTTAAAGCTCTCGAAATTTGTCCTTCGCCGAAAGAGTAACTCTTATTAATTTAATGTTGATTTCAATTCATATTTACAAGGCACAAATTATAATACCCGTGAAGAATCTCCTTAAAAAGATAAATTAGATCTACAGGAAATTTCTTTGACATGGAAAAGTTAATTGTAAAGATGCTAACTATATTGTTTGGTACTCTAATATGTGTCATCAGAAATTTGAAAGTGGTTCGGGACTTCGAATTATTGTTCATTTATAAATGATTCTAAATAACTATAATATACATCAAAATGTCAAAACAAATAAAAAATATACCAAAACATTTGTTTAGAAGAGTGTATTTTACTATGTTCCATACTATGATTATGAGCTTTTATGTAACATTTGTAAATGTAATAATTTTAGAGCATACATTATAATTATAATTATGAATTTAATTTATTTGGTATATAAAAAGTAGTAATAAGAATATTGACTGAGTCTTTACGCTAACACTTTAATCATTATATATATTTATACCCCTATATCTAATGTCTATCATTTACTAAATTTTATACCACTTTTACACTAACAAAATCTTTACCATATAAAAACATATATTCTTTTACTTTACAAAAAATAACTACAAAAATGTAAATAAACCATACCTAATTTTACTATGCAAAAAAAATAAATAAATAAATAAAATAAAATAAAAATAACCTACAAAAAATGTAAATTGTTTAAATAATTTTGATAAAATGTTAATGTTCCCCTCCATTTTTAAATTTTGATGAAGTAGTTTTTTAAACATAAAATTCAGTGTGTACTTGCTTAATAATTCAGAAAATTATTTTGTAAAATAATATTTAAAAAGAAAAAGAGGAGTATATTTATTTAATTAATGTGTAATTTTATGTAAACATGTTAATTTTACTCCCTAAAGCTATATTTAGTATAATTCAATATGTTTTCTTTGATAACTAAAATATTATAATATTGTAACTAAGTATATACAAAATTTCAAGTTTTATTTCCATCTTATAAAATTATAAATTATTCTCTAATTGAAATGAGATATATTTACTACTTATAAATTTTTGAGGAAATTAGATTGTATACCATTTTTTATTTTCTATTTAATATTTACTTTTATTTATTACTCTTTAATTTATACACAGTTTTATAGGTGATATCTCTGTGTGGTAGGGACTCTAATTTTGATAAGTTATATAAAATTATATTTGATACTTTTATTATAAAAGAGAGTATTTATCAATTAAAACTATTTTGTAGTCCTATTTAAGTGTCGTTTGGTAACACTTTTTTAATCATTTTTCTGTATATAAAATTAAAAGAGTAAAAATATTTTTCAAAATCATGTTTTATAAAACTATTTTTGTTTTTCAATTTTTTAATTCAATATCAAAATTTTAAAAATATAAAAAAATAACTCTTAATATTTTTTTAAATCATTTTTTTTTTCTTAATTAATAATTTGGACTCCGAGTAGACTCCCGCCTTGACATCGAACTTGGCTCCTAACCTGTATTCAACCCAGACCTAAAACACACTTTTATTTTTTATTTTTAAAATTGAAAAACAAAAATAATTCTATAATTATTTTTGTTTTTCACTAACAAAATTTTTAAACTTTATTCTTATAAATAAAAATTTAAAACACAAAAATATTACCAAATAATACCTTAATTAATAGGTAATAAAAAATAATAGTGTTTAACTTATCCTTAAATTTTTAGGTTACCCAATCAAAATGGTATTTACCATTTTTTATTTATTGTTAGAAAAAAAAAAAAAAAAGTAAAAAATGAAAAAAGGATAGAGAGTACAAAACACCATTTTTTTCCCAGTTTGGTGGGTTTCGCAGATCAGACAATCCACCAGTTGTTGCGGCTAAATCCTTTAGAGAGAGAAACAGAAGAACCAACAAGAAGAAGAAGAAGAAGAAAGATGGTGACTTTCCCTACTCTTACTTCTTCTGCTTCTTCAACTATGGAGATGGGATCTTTACACTCTCTAAACTCCTCAATAATCTCTTCTTTTCTTATCATCACTTCCAACCACTCTCTTTGATCCATTCTCACTTCCCTCTTCTAAACAACACTTCATTAAGGTATATATATATATTATTTATTCAAAATTATTAATTCCCATTAACCCCTTTTCCTAATCTCTTTCGATCTTCACTCTCATTTTCAAAATGTTGATCTGGGTATGACTAAAGTTCTCTTTTTTATTTTTAAAAAAGAAATCTTTGAGTATCATTTAGTTTTTGATTTAGGGTATTATTGTACGACTTACTACCTTTCTATATAGGGAGAAAGAATAATAGTAAAGAAAAAAGATGTGATTTTTGATGATATTTTCTACTCTTTATTGTGTTTGGTTTGTCAGAAAACTAATTTTTAAGTGGGAAATTTTGCTTTTTTAATTACTGGGTTTTTATTGTTTATGCCTTTTGGTTGGATCTGGAGAAAATTCTTGTATACATATATTTATATATATAGTAGCATTTTCTTTGCCTCATTTTGTTGAGATCCAAAATCAGTTCTTTTCTTTGTTTCAGATCTTAATGTTCTGAGGCCTGAATTGGGACTTTATAGTAAGTTTCAAAATTTATTTTATAATATTGTTATAGTCATCAAACATTAGGTATTGGATGATGTTACATATATATATATATATATATTATAGAACCCTAAGTTTGAAATTAACTAAATATGAAGTTATTCCCATTTAAAATTCTATCTATCATTTGATTGGGTATTACACATATTTTTTAATGAAGAGTAATTTTTTTAGTGATAGTAAGAATTTGGTGTTCATGTGGGGATTGTTAGTGCAAATTAAACTCTTTCAAACCATATCCAATTGTGTGGATAAGAACTTTTAGGATCTCGTGTATTTCATATTTACTATGTACTTTATTCTTAAGTGTAATTGTACTGATTTTTTGAAGTTTTATTCAGTCTTTAAGTTTAATTTACTTAGTTTAGATATTGATATGGTTAGAAACTGTTGATGGAATTTGATCAGTATTCAGTATGCTTGTTACATTCATCCAAAACTCGGTGTTTGTTTGTTTAACAGTAGGACTTTGAGGATCGCTGCAGCATTGCAGCATAGCTTTTGTTCGGTTTTTAATTAAAACTCGGTGTTTGTTTGTTTAACAGTAGGACTTTGAGGATCACTGCAGCATTGCAGCTTAGTTTTTGTTCGGTTTTTAATCAAAACTCGGTGTTTGTTTGTTTAACAGTAGGACTTAGGATCACTGCAGCATTGCAGCCTAGTTTTTGTTCGGTTTTTAATCAAAGCTCGGTGTTTGTTTGTTTAACAGTAAGACTTTGAGGATCACTGCAGCATTGCAGCCTAGTTTTTGTTCGGTTTTTAATCAAAGCTCGGTGTTTGTTTGTTTAACAGTAGGACTTTGAGGATCACTGCAGCATTGCAGCTTAGTTTTTGTTCGGTTTTTAATCAAAACTCAATGTTTGTTTGTTTAACAGTAGGACTTAGGATCACTGCAGCATTGCAGCCTAGTATTTGTTCGGTTTTTAATCAAAGCTCGGTGTTTGTTTGTTTAACAGTAGGACTTAGGATCACTGCAGCATTGCAGCCTAGTATTTGTTCGGTTTTTAATCAAAGCTCGGTGTTTGTTTGTTTAACAGTAGGACTTTGAGGATCACTGCAGCATTGCAGCCTAGTTTTTGTTCAGTTTTTTGTTCTTAAAAGAAGGAATCATGGGTTCAAGATTTCCATCTCATCAGCTCAGCAATGGGCTCTATGTGTCAGGCCGACCCGAGCAGCCTAAGGAAAGGACTCCCACTATGAGCTCGGTAGCCATGCCTTATACTGGTGGCGATATAAAAAAATCTGGAGAATTGGGGAAAATGTTTGATATCCCAATGGATGGTTCTAAGTCTAGGAAATCCGGGCCTATAAGCAATGCACCTTCGAGGACTGGATCGTTTGGTGGCGCTGCTTCACATTCTGGACCAATTACATCTACTTCAGCTCGGGTTGTTTACACTTCGGGACCTGTATCTTCAGGGGTTGGTTCAACCTCAGTTAAAAAGACAAATTCTGGACCATTGAACAAACACGGGGAACCTATAAAGAAGTCGTCGGGGCCTCAATCAGGTGGTGTGACTCGACAAAATTCAGGCCCTATTCCTGTTCTTCCAACAACAGGGCTAATTACATCTGGACCGATAACTTCTGGTCCACTGAACTCGTCGGGGGCTCCTAGAAAGGTATCGGGTCCTTTAGACTCGATGGGATCCATGAAAGGACAAGGCTCCTCGGTTGTTCATAATCAGGCTGTTACTACTTTGAGCCAAGATGATGAGTATTCATTCAGGAGGAACTTTCCAAAGTCGATACTATGGTCTGTGATTCTGTTGTTTGTAATGGGGTTCATAGCTGGTGGTTTCATTCTTGGAGCTGTTCACAATTGGATTCTACTCATCGTCGTTGTGGTGCTTTTCGGTGCTGTTGCTGCATTGTTCACTTGGAATACTTGTTGGGGAAGAAGAGCTGTCATTAATTTCATTACTAGTTATCCCGACGCTGAACTTAGAACTGCGAGAAATGGACAACTTGTCAAAGTTTCCGGGGTATGTTGCTTACTGAAATCTGATAAAGTTTTTTCCTTTCTTCCATTCATAGATTTAACTTTTATTTAATCTTTGTTGTGTTTGTAGGTCTAAGTAACATGATCACTATGTTCTTTTCTTTACCTTGATTGCATTACTCTATAATTTTCATATAATTCCACATACAATCCAATCTGCAATGTTATGAAATGCTAGTATCTGTTCTTATCAGTTTAGTATCTGATATGTGGGCGATTGACTCACACGAGCTTGCTATTGGGGCTCTTGAGTATTGTTCGTTCTTTGCACTACTGCATGGGCTCGGCGCCCTCCTAAAAAAACTGACACATATTTCAACATCGAGAGAAAAAAAGAAGAAGAAAAAGTTAATGTTGGAAATGTAACTATGTATTGTATATTAGTGAGGGTTATGGTATAGAAAATAAGTAGAAAAATGATAATGGTTTCTGTCATAGGTTGGCTAATTAGGCATAAAAAGAAACATAATAATGTGATCTCATTTTCGATTATTTTGCAAATGCACAAAATGGCATGCTGCTAATTACAATGTTATGTCCTTTTTTGTAATTCTTGAAGGTTGTTACTTGTGGTAATGTACCCCTGGAGTCATCCTTCCGAAAAGTTCCAAGATGTGTCTATACATCAACGAGTTTATACGAGTATCGAGGATGGGATTCAAAACCAGCAAATTCCACACATCGTCGCTTCACGTGGGGACTTAGATCCTCGGAGGTGTGTAATTGCTATTTTGCTTACTTACATCATTCTATAGCTCATCTGTTTTCGAACACACTGATAAATTTTGAAGTTTCAATATTAGTTTTCGGTGTAATTCACACAAAATTTTATCTCAATACAAAACCTTGCTTAGGCTATATTTGTAAGAAAAAGAAGGAAGCTTTATAAATCTCACATATTGTGTTGTGTGAACTGAAATCTTTCTCATTTTTTTTTTATCTCAGAGACATGTTGTGGACTTTTACATATCCGATTTCCAATCTGGCTTGAGAGCATTAGTCAAGACGGGTGGCGGGGCAAGAGTGACACCTTATGTCGATGACTCCTTTGTTATCGATGTTAACCCGGGCAACGAAGACATGTCTCCAGGTTTCGTGAGGTGGTTGACCGAGAGAAATCTTTCGAGTGATGACCGTACAATGCGATTGAAAGAAGGGTAAACAAAAACAAAATCATTGAATGTGTTACCTTTGATGAGTCCAATCTTAAAGTGATGATTTTTGTAGGTACATCAAAGAAGGTAGCACGGTTAGCGTGATGGGAGTTGTACAAAGAAACGAGAATGTACTCATGATCGTCCCTCCACCCGAGCCGTTAACAACAGGATGTCAATGGGGTCAATGTATCTTTCCCGCCAACCTTGAAGGCGTTGTTTTGAGATGTGAAGACACGTCCAAACACGACGTGATACCTGTTTAGATTTTTCGGGTTTTACATGTTTAAACGAAAAACTTAACAATCCTTTGCTAATACTTGCAATGGGCAATCGGTTATGGGTGGCCGTGGTGGTGGTGGTGGTGGTGGTGGAAATGAAAATGAGCGAGCGAGCGAGTAAGACGGTTGGATATCCTTAAAAATCTTTTTCATTTTGTTGGTTGGTGTATAGTTTTTTTTTTTATCTTTTTTTGTTATTAGGAATTCGTTTATATTATTATCTTTTTAGGTTTGAAATGAAAGCTTTGGCAATGGGTGTGGCTTTGATTTAGTGAGAAAAGTTTTACCTATTTGAGAAAAGTACATTATAAAAAAGAAGAAGAAGAAGAAGAAAAGTGTTATATAATTCCCTTTAGTTTGGTTCTTCTAGTCCTTGCCACTTATATAAATATATATATAAATATGTTTATGTATTTAATTTTTCTTTTTGTTAGCCTCACTCACTCCATATTGATATTTGTTCTTTGGGTTGAGATTTGTTTGTAAATCAGATTTCTGAATTTAATTTGTTTGTAATTTGTATTCTATCTTTAGCTATATTTGATTTCTTTACTTATATATATAAAAGTGTGATTTATGGTTCTTGTACTTATAATTTATTTTAGGGCATGTCTATACTTCTCCATATTTTATTTTATTGGTGTTTCAATAGATTTTTTATCTATTTCGGTATTTAAGAGAGTTTTTTTATTATTTTATTTTTTATAGTCGTGTACGTTATAGGTATTATGATTACTTAAGTTTTAATTTTTTTTTTAATAATTTAAGATGTTCAAAATAAGATTAAGAACATATAATTAAATTATTTTAATTTTTTTTTTGTCATTTTAATTTTAATTTGTGTTTGATTGAAAAGAAAGTGAGATAGAAAAATTAAATAGTCAAGAAAAAACATAAAGAAGAAAGAAGGCCTCATTGTTTTAATATCCAACACATGCCCCCTTAACATTATTCACATTAATATTTAATACCAAAATTTGACAGCAAAATAAATTGGGAATCCATAAATACAGAGTATTTAGTATTTATATTTACTAAATAATAAAATTAAGAGATTATATTATATGCTAATAGTTGAGGACCCATGTGATATTATATCATCTTAATTATGATTTAATTAAATAATTCTTAATGTTTAGAAGAAAAAAAAAATATAATTTTAAAAGAATGGCTGATTTTTCAAAATCATTGAAAATATCCATTTTATTTAAAAATAAAATATCAATATATTATGTTACTACATAAATCATATATCCATAATAATCTTGTTACATTAAATTATATGCCATTTTAGTTGGACAATGCTTCATTAATTTATTACTTTTTTTTTTTTTTGAAAAGGCATTAATTTATTACTTTATGCAACTTTTTTTAATAGGTTATAAATTTATGGAAAAATGACATTTTGACCCTTGTAATTTTCTTTTTCATTTTGAAAAAATAGATAAAAATAAGAATTTTTTTTACATAATTGACCTAAATTTTTAAAAAAATTACAAAATACTTCAACGCGTAAATTTTTTCATTTTTTACACTTTAATTTTTTAATTTACAATAATATCTATTCAGTAAAAATAATAAATCGTTTTTTGGTTGTTTTATAGTTGTATTATCGTTGTCTTGAGGTTTTTTTTTTTATTATTTTTCGTTATTTTATAGTTGTCGTGAGATTGGTTTTTTGTTTTTTGTTTTTTGTTTTTTACTTTTTGTTAAGTAAAATGTATTTTTATAATTTTAAAAATTTATAAACATACTTTTATAAATAAAGATTTTAGACCGTAAAATTGTAAATAAACATAAAAAAAAGTACTTTTAAAAATTCCCCTAAAAATAATGCCATGTACTAAATTTGGTATAAATAATAATTATAAGGTTAATTATTGGGTGATATGTGAAATTATTTAGATTAATATATAATTTATATTATTATTTTAATTTTGTAAAATACTGGTCGAAAATAATTTAATTAAACATAGAATTTAACGGGTAATTACCTTAAATATAATGTCAAAGTTTATATATTGATAATTTGAAATTAATATATAAATTTAATTAAAAATTCAAATTTTGAAAATAAACATTTATTTATTTATTTATTTTAAAAAAATGCATTTTAATCCTTTTGGTAAAACCTCTAATTTAGAAAATGTAAAAAATCAAAGTGTCCATGATTTTTTTAGTAAGGATTACTTCTAATCTTAATAAATTTTGTTGGAACTAAATTAATTATAGAACTTCACCTAACCCCACATATATATTTATAATATTCATATATATATATATATTAAATTGGAAAAAGCTTTGAAAAAAGGTTTTGATAGAGAAAGACAAACAAATTTGACAATGACAAATAAAATTCTACTCTACTCAAATAAATATGAAATTTCTTTTAACTTTGCAAATGGTCAATAATGTTAGTACTTTTAATACACTATTTACTATTTACTTAGTTAATTTTAGGGGGGAAATAATTTAAATAAATCTTATTGATAATTCTCAAACTAAATTGATGTTATTTATTTATTTATTTATGGTTTTATACAATTTTAATTTCTTTTATATAATATTAGTTTAGACTACAACATTCTATTTTGAGAATTGGTAAAAAAGAAAAATATCATATGTTAAATATTTAAAAAATATTATTTGTTAACTTTGTCTTTGACATGAGATTAAACATTTTTTCTTGTAATTAATAAAAATCAAAATAATATGACTAATTATCATAAATTGTTACAAATATGCTAATAATTATGTATCATTTTCTATATTTTTTCTAACTTATCGAACAAATGTTAAGTATACACATAACTAATGTTGGTCTTCGGCTAAGTCATTAGGCACGTGTTTAGAGTCCACTCAGGAAAATTAGAAAAAATAAAAATGATTGTGAAAGTAAATATTTTTAAAATTATCATATTTTATTTGAATAACTGTGACTCAAACAATAAGAATAATCTATTTTTTTCCTCTTATATTTACACAAGTAAAATTGTAAGGCTCGATTGAATCTAACATCTCGAACCACGTTACTCGAGATACTAAGTTCAATCGAGACCGAAAACTTTATTAAATTTCCACACCTCATATACAATTCATCTTTTCACTCGTCCATTTTTTTTTTTTAACTTTTTACCAAATAAATTTAAACCTATTTATTCAATTCAGTTACTATATATATAGAGAGTAAGAGTAAGGTGAGATGGAATTGTCAATTTTTAATTAATATTGAAAAAAGTCTTTCTCAAAGGATTTGACATTTAAACGACTTTTAAGACTTAATCTTACATTTGATTGGACAATACAAACAAACCAACTTCCCATTCTTCCCCAATTTTCATTCAAACCAATTTATTATTTTCTTTAATTAAAAATTTAAATAAATTAATAAAAATAAATAATTAATTTTCAATTAAACTAAATGAAAATATTATTTTCAACTTTGTTGTTAATGAGGAGGATTGGTGATAAGTAGTGCTTAACAACATATGCAAATTATGTAAATGTATTTTCTTAATATATTAGATAACAAATAATAATAATAAAAATTATATTAATAATGTAAGATGAAGGAGATTGTAATTAATTCTACCAACCAAAATGAATATATATATATATATATTAATTTTAAATATATAAAAGCATGTAGATATGTCCATTTATTGATAAAAAAACATATTATTACTATTTTCAAGGAAAAACTCACATGGTCTATTGATATATTTCTAAAATGATGTTAGGATTTAAGGATTTTAATTAATTCCTTTTCTTTCTCTCTAATCTTATTAGTAATAAATATGATAAATTTGTTAAAAAATAAATAAATAAATAAATATGATAAATCATTTGATAGTTATGTTAATTTTTTCAACAAATAATTATGTTGATTTTGATTACACAACACATAATAAAAAATGTAGTTCTAATTATTTACATCCTTGATATCATTAGGCTATATTTTCTCTATGTTTTTTTTAATAAAAAATAATTATAAGATAATCTATATATATATATAATATAATGATTTCTTTTATTGAAAAAAAAAAATTATGAGTAGCATCTCAATAATAAGAATTTTTACTGATGCCATTTATCAATAATATCTTCTAATTTTTGGCCCCATTAATTTTTTTTGTTTCTGTTTGATGTTGTTTTTCGAAGCTATTTTCTCGAAATAATAATAATAATAAAAAGAATTGTGTGAGTATAAATTTAATTTTAGTCTAAGCTTTTTTAACTATTATTTTTTATTTATATAATAATAAAAGCTTTAAAAATGAAACATGGTACATATTTCTTCTTGGCCATAAATTAAGGATAATTTATTATTATTATTATATCCATAAATAAATGAATACTTACCAATCCAACAATTAAATCCTTTCATAATGGAAAAGGGAAAATAAAGAATTTGATAAAACCATCCACCTATTCTTTTAACATAATTAATTATATCTTTATTGCAATTAAACTTAGAACTCTAATTATCATACTCTTTTTCTTTCTTGAAATTAACTTTATTAAATATTACTATTTATATTTTCTCTAACTTTTCCAAACTATTATTGTGTTTAGTGTGCTATATTACATATAATAATAATATTTTTCAAAATGGTACATAAAATATAATCAACCTATTAATATTTATAGCACAAAAAAAGTACAAAATATATAACTAATCAATTCATAATACCTTCAGCTCAAAATATTATTGTGTTCAATTTTGAGTTTAGTATATTATTATGTTCTATTTTAAAAAATAAAATGTCTAAATTTTTATTTAACGATTCAGAAATTCTAACGTTAATTTTTACTAAATACAAGATCTAAAATATCATTTAGTCAAGATATTTCCAAAATATCTAATTGCAATTTAAATTTACTTTTAGGGCATGCATATCATTTTAAAACATAATTATAATTTAGAAGAAAATATTAAAATACCTCATATTTAGAAATCAAATTGTCTAATTATTTTAATTTATAAATAATTTAAGATGACACGAGTCAATTAATTTATTATTACTTATTTATTTTTTTTATAAAAATATGGCGAGCAAACAATTTTATGACTTTGTTTATTATGACTCAAGGTCGATTTTGGGTATAGGTGGGTTAGCCCTGTACTTATGGTTTAAAAAATTATTTCTTTTTAAAAGTACACATTTTTTATTAGTTTTGAAAAATACCATATTTTTCAAATAAGGACTTAAAAATATATTTTTTCCTTTGATCTACTAAATTTCAAGGCCAAACTAAAAATCTTTTGAGCATATTTAATATTATTTTTTAAAAAATTATACTCATTAATTTTGCTCTACAATATCAACATTGAATATTATTTTTTCATAAACAAAAAACTATTGAAAAAAAATTACAACTTCTAAAAATTAAGAAATTAAAAAGGAAATGAGATTATTGCTGGCTCTTTAAGGAATTGTTACAGTGGGTCCCACATATTTGTAATATTCTTTTCCCTCAAGAAAAGACAATGTTAATTTGTTATTAAAACATAACTAACTTAAATTAATTTTTTACATAGGGGTGTATAATTTAAATTTTTAAATTAAATTATAAAATAAAAGTGTAAGATACTAAAAAAATGAAATAAAATATCTAATGTTGAGGTGTTAATTTCAAATTCCTCACACAATTTTAAAATCATACCATAAAGTATTTTCACAGTGTTTTGTTCTTTCTGATTAAAAGAAAAAAAGCAACTGCAAATTTATTTATATAAATATTTTTTTAACACTAAAAAACAAAATCAATAAATTTATATTATATATATTATAATAAAATTCAAAGTACTCTTTAAAAAGAATTTACTAATACACTTTTATTTATTTCGGCATGTAAAAGAAAGTTTAGTCAATTTTTTTTATGATCGTCTATATTATAGTTATTTAAGATATTTTACGAAATTTTTAAAATTTTTAAAAAAATTTAACACACTAAAAATAAAATTTAAACCATCTATTTTACGGGCATATAAAATAAAAAAAATTACGTATACCTAACTGTTTTAATCTTATTTTTTAGTCTGTTAAATTTTTTCGAATATTTCAAAATTTTATAAAATAACTTAAATTACTAGAAGATATACAATAATACAATCATACAAACAAAATTAAACTAACAAAATTTGCTTTTTATTTAATCTTATGAAGTAAATATTATGTTTTTTGTTTGAAAGTAAACGAAAGTAATGGACCAAACGTCTTACAATTTTTCTTTCTATATATATTTCAAGTCAATTTGATGTTAAAATAATACCATTTTATTTTTTGTAAAAAAAAATAACAATAAAAACATTTACAATAATTCCCTTAAATAAAATTTTTACAAAAATAGTATTTACTTTAACTCCCAACAAAATCTATTTTATTTTCCACAAATAAAACCCAACAAAACTAAGATTTCTTTCTAATTTTTGGCCAAAAAATTATTAATTATTCAAAATTTCAACATAAATGTATAAAGAAAAAAATAAATAATTATTTACTGAATCTTCAAGCTTAATCTTAATCATTGTTCCAATTTTTTTTTCTTTTTTTTTTTTTTGTAAAAATGTAACCAAATTTTGTCTCTTTTTATTTTTAATAATTGTTAAATTTCATCAAATAATTAAAATAAAAAAATAAATTAATTTTGGAAAAATTAAATTAAATTAAATTTATTTTGTTTTGTTTTCTTTTTCAGTTTGGTGGATTTTGAAGGATCAGACAACCCACCAGTTGTTGCGGCTATTTGGAGAGAGAGAGAGAGAGAGAGAGAGAGAGAGAGAGAGAGAGAGAGAAAGAGATGGTGACTGCTATGGAGATGGGATCTCAGTCTCTCACCAGCTCAATCACTGCTGTTATCACTTCCAACCACTGTGTTTTGATCCATTGAAACAAACTTTGCTTCTTCTTCTTCATCTTCATCTTCTTCTTCTTCTTCATTGTTCATTTTCTTCTGGTTCAGGTATATATATTTCATATTTTTCCAGTTATGCCCTTTTTATGGTTTGTTGAACTCTTTAGATTAGACCCTTTTGAAATCTCTGCCTACATTTGCTTAGATCTTACTCCATTGTGATTTTTTTGACAAATGATTATCTGGGTTTGTATTTTTTTTTTTATTTAGGGGAAAAAATTTGATCTTTATGGTTTTTTTTTATTGTTTTTAGTTTAAAGTTTGAAGCTTTATTGGGTTTCAGAAGAAATTAGTTGGGGCTTTTTCTAGCTGAGAAATTTTGACTCTAACTCTGTTGCTTAACTCTATTTTGGATCTTGGGAATCTTCCTAAGACTCTTTGAAAGTTGAAACCATTTTTTCTCCATTTTTTGCTCATTTTTTTTTAAGATCCAAAAATGATTTCAGATCTCTTATTGTGCTCTCTAAATGTTTGGTTGTCTGAATTGGAAGCTTACTAAAAGTAGAATAAGAAACTATGTAATAGGTTTTTGTGGCTTATGTTATGTTAAAGGTTGAATCTTTATGCTTTCATGTTTAGGAATTATGGTAGTTTCTCATAACATTTTGGAAGTTAAGTAACTCTTGATTTTGAAACTAAAGTTGTTTTAAATTTGTGTAATGAAGTATGGTATCTTAGTGAGGCATGTGGATTGTGTTCACACAAGGTCTGAGGAGGTTCTATTCTATGTGGGTATCTTCATTGCAATTTCTGTAGTTCCTAGTTCCCCAAATATGGTGGGGAGCCTAGTTTTTCTTTAAAATAAGTCATTTTTGATCAAATAATTTTAATGGGTGTTCTTATATATTTGTCTTTTTTTTGTTTAGTTAGTTCATGTAATAGCTCAATTTTCATGAATCTTTGTTTCTTCAAGTGGGGACTGTGTAAATTCTACTAGCAATAGATATTTCCTTTGTTTATGAAGGTGGGGAGAGTTTAATAGTCCAAAATCTTGATTCAAAGCTTGAAACTTTATGATTTTTATAAGTATTTTATAGATTCTTGTTAATTTTATTTGGAAAGTGGAAACCTTTTCTAATATTTGTAAGAAGAGGAAAATAACTTAGTTGATATTGTTTCATAGATCTTTTACTACCTTGAACTAAAGTAGTTGTAGAATCTACAACAAACCACTGAATCTTAGTTTTTTTGCTCCTTTTGGTTTTTTGTTTTCGGGTTGAAAGTTCTAACAATGATCGATGTTTTATGTTTTGTTGTAGGAGTTTGAGGATCGTTGCAGCATAGTTATCTTGTAGTTTTGTGTTCCTTAAAGAACCACGATGGCTTCCAGATTCCCATCTCATCAGCTCAGCAATGGGCTGTATGTATCAGGTCGGCCCGAGCAGCCAAAAGAGAGGACTCCCACAATGAGCTCAACAGCAATGCCATATACTGGTGGCGATATTAAGAAGTCAGGAGAGTTGGGAAAAATGTTAAATGTCCCCGATGGTTCGAAATCTAGGAAATCTGGACAAATGAACAATCCTCCTTTGAGGACTGGATCGTTTGGAGGTGCTGTGTCACATTCGGGACCTATTACATCTAATGCACCGGGGCGTAGTGTTTATACTTCAGGTCCTGTTTCTTCGGGTTCTGGTTCAGCTGCAATGAAAAAGACTAATTCGGGACCATTGAACAAACATGGGGAACCTATGAAGAAAGTATCTGGCCCTCAATCGGGAGGAGCTACTCGCCAAAACTCTGGCCCTGTTCCTAATCTTCCCACTACAGGACTTTTAACATCTGGACCGATTCATTCTGGTCCTCAAAATTTATCTGGCGCCCCTAAGAGAGTATCTGGTAATTTAGAATCTATGGGATCGATGAAAGTACCTGGTTCAGCTGTCGTTCACAATCAGGCTGTCACTACATTGAGTCAAGATGATGACTTTTCCTTTAGGAGGAACTTTCCAAAGCCGGTACTTTGGTCTGTGATACTGTTGTTCGTGATGGGTTTCATTGCTGGTGGTTTTATCCTTGGAGCGGTTCATAATGCTGTTCTTCTCATTGTTGTTGTGATTCTTTTCGCCTTTGTTGTTGCGTTGTTCACTTGGAATACGTGTTGGGGAAGAACATCTGTTGTTAATTTCATTTCTAGTTATCCCGATGCTGAGCTTAGAAGTGCGAAAAATGGTCAGCTCGTGAAAGTTTCTGGGGTACGTTCTTTCATCCTATCTTTTAAGCACTTTAGTTATATGTATGTATGTGCATGGTGCCTTAAACTTTGTTGTGAGGACTAAATCGAATTTTTTTTAGTCTAGGGGACCGATAGAGCTAATACGATAGTAGAATCCTCTGCTGTTTAAAGTAAGCAATTCCTTGTCTTTATTTTGTTAGTTGGGTAGGATCAGGATGGAACAATGACAGTTTAATTCAAGCTTTCGGGGAAACTCGTAAAGTTTGAATTTTGAAGTGAAATTCTTTTGGAACTTGGGAAATTTTTAGTGTTAGAGACATAAACTTTTGAACTGAAATTGGTTTCTTTAGTTAAAAACCTTAATGAATCTTATGAAGTAAAGTAGTGTAAGATTCTCTCTATATGGGAGAATTGTAATTACTTTTGCTTAATTTTGAGGTAAAGACTTGATTTTTCTCTGTGTATTTCTTAAGACTTTATGCATTTGGAAATTGGCAATTATATCATAGCAATTTCTACTCTCAAAACAATGGTTAGTAATGTTCTTCTAGCCAACATTTGAGTAGTCAGAAAATCTCTCATGGTGGAGAGAATCTAGTTGGGGGTATTCGAGAGAAACTCGAAGTTGGATTTTACTGGAAAAAATGGAACTTTAATGTGGCAGTTACTACCAGCTGTGAACTCATAGCGGTTTATGTAGTTAAATCCTATTCCATTCTGTAAATGGGAGGAATCTTTTGTAATTATTTTGCTTATTGTTGGGGTAATATGTCTTAACTCTTTCAGTTAGGATTTCTATAAGAGGCTTTTAGCATGTGGAAATTGGTAAATACATCAGAATAAGTTCCACTCTGAGGAAATGATAGTAATAGTCAAAAAATCTCTCGAGTATATGGTGGAGAGCGATCATATGGAGAAGTATGTTTCGAATTTATGACATTGTGATTTTGTAACACTTGCAGGTGGTTACTTGTGGTAATGTTCCTCTTGAATCATCCTTCCGAAAAATTCCTAGGTGTGTCTACACATCAACGAGTTTGTATGAGTATCGAGGATGGGGTTCGAAACCAGCAAACTCAACACATCGTCGTTTTACTTGGGGAGTTAGATCCTCAGAGGTGAGTATATGAGATATTAATTTTGCAATTACTTAACCGATCGAAATACCATAAAACAAAAGACTTCTTTTATAGTTGATACAGGTGTTAAATTGTAGAGTTCACCCGAAATTTAGGAAATGTTAAAAATAAAATGTTTGATCTTGATGATACTTTGAGACATTTATGTTTGGTTTCCTTGATTCTTGACAAATATCAAGCCTTAGCCTATCAAAATCTTTCCTATGTTGGTTGTCAGAGGCATGTGGTAGACTTCTACATCTCAGACTTTCAGTCTGGCTTGAGAGCTTTGGTTAAGACTGGTTATGGAGCGAGAGTGACTCCCTACGTCGATGACTCCTTCGTTGTTGATGTGAACCCAACAAATGAACACTTGTCTCCCGAGTTTGCCAAGTGGTTGAGGGAGAAAAATCTTTCGAGTGATGATCGCACAATGCGATTGAAAGAAGGGTAAAAATATCTATGTCCTTAAATGGCCCGAGTTGGGTTGCTTTCTGATGCTTATTTATGGGGAAAGTTTTAATCTTTTTGTAGGTACATCAAAGAAGGTAGCACGGTTAGCGTGATGGGAGTTGTACAAAGGAACGATAATGTACTTATGATTGTCCCTCCACCCGAGCCGTTGACAACAGGATGCCAATATATGCAATGTATCTTTCCTTCTAATCTCGAGGGAATCGTCTTGAGATGTGAAGACTCGTCCAAGAATGATGTTATACCTGTTTAGTTCGATCGAATGAACGTGTTTTTCAGTAGATTTTCCCGGTGAGCTTGATCTATCGAGCAATTTTTTTGGGTCGCTGGTAAAAAAAAAAATTAACTGTGTTAATGGCGACGGTGGTGGTAGTAGTGGTGGCTGCTTTTGGTAGTTGTAAACGAAAAAGGAGTGTGGTAAATTCGTTTACGGTGATGTTCTTATTCACTTTTCATTTTTTTTTTAGTTGGTGTATAGTTTCTTCTAGCAATTCATTTCTATTATCTTCTTCTTCTTTTCTAGGTTTGAAAGCTTTTGCAATGGGGTGTGAATTTGATGTAGTGGGGAAATTTTTATGTGTTTTGAGATATTGAGCAATACATTATAAAAGAAGGGAAAAAAAATATGAAAAGTGTTATATAATTTCATTACCTTAAATAACATGGTTTTACATCTTTTCCTTTGAAACAAACAATTCATGTCTGAATTGTGGCCACTTGTCTAAAATTTGAGTTTGGTTAAACAAGTTTTCTAGTCATCTTTTTATTAGTTTGACTATAAAAGTTCAAATTAGAATCTTGAATTCAAATGCCCAAAATTTTCAATGAGTTGGATTCACTTTATTCCCAATTAAACATTACTACAAACTAGAAACTAACACTTCAACTAAGTTGAGTTCAAGTTTCAAACTAGTAAACTAGTTTTACTTGTTAGGTGTCTTGATGTAACCCACATGGGTGGAGTTTTCAACTTTGGTTAAAGTCATCAAATCATAAGCAATCCAACACCTTGAAGCTTGTTGGTGATAAAAGTAACCCAAACACTTGCAATCTGAAGTGCATTTTTTGCCACAATCACTTTCTTTAACAGCACTACCCTTGGTGTACTTGCTTGAGAAATGATCAACACCCTCAATTTTGTAGTAGTGAAAATCACTTGGTTTGCAAGACTTCACTTTTTCGGGTGCACAATTCTTGGTCCAACCCAAAAGTCCTTTCTCCGATGGACAAGCTACACACTGATCATCTTCGCAAACTCCAAAAGTCCCACATCGCTCAGGCAAGTTGCACTCGCTCTTCTCATACCAACGAAGATTTTTATTAAAAAGAATGAAAGTCGCTCCCCATGCTCCCCAATCTACTTTGTCATAGAAAGTGTGGAGTCTGACATTTCCATCTATTCCAAGTCTTAAATATGATAATGTACTGTTGTAGTTAGGTCTTCCAATTTGATAACCTCCATTTATGGAAGAAAACGTCATATCATAAGCAGAATTATCATACTCTGGCTCAGCTTGCAACGTCAAATTCATTGGAGGGTCTTGAAAAGACCCTCCATGAAATGATGAGAAGTCATAATAAAGCAAAGGCTTTAGTGAGTTCTTGCTAGTGTAATAGAGTTTAAGTGATTTGGGCTCCAATACCATGCTATAAGGCCCATTTTTGTTCTCCGCCGCTGAAAAGCGACTTACAAGCTTGTATTGAGACCCGGCCCGTAAAGCTTGGCCCACTAAAATAGTATCAGTTGGGTAATCAAAACTTTGCCACACGAAATGACCATTTGAGTCATACAAAACCATGTTACCATTAGGAAGCAATTCAAGGCCAACAACACCTTTATTGGCCGTGTTGGTTTGCCAAGCCACTCTACCATCAACATTGGCTAGGACAAGGTTTCCATCGACTCCAAATGTTAGTGTAGCATTTTCGCCAACAGGATTGTCTCGATTGGCCTCCCAAACAAATCGACGACCAGATGTAGATCGACGAGTGCCCATCCGCATTGCAAGAGTGTAGGCACTTGGAGTTGTGTTGTAGAAAAAAAGTTGAAATGGTGAGCTTGAGATGCTCAAGGGACGATAGTTTCCATCATATTCGACGATGTATGGACCGAATTCTCCTTCATTAACTAGTTGAAAAGTTGCATTTTTGGGAACTTGACCATGCACAATGGGAATGGCAATTAGGGAGAGAAGTAATAAAAATGAGAGAAATATATTGGGTGAAGAAGGCATTGTTGATATTTTGTGTGTTATTAGAGCTTAGGCAATGCTTCTTATATATACACAAAGAAAAATATCTTTGGTTATTGATATTTATAGTACCATAATCACCTCTTCAAATGGGTAGTTGCCAATTCTACTTTTTGTGGATAGGATTGGATAGCATTTATTCACACCAAGTTGTGTAATCTTAGTCAATTCAAGCCTCCTTGACCTTCTTTTGATCAACACAAAGTTATGACATCACATCTCGTTAATAATTATTTAGGGTAATAATAATATAACATGTGTATCTAAACATTAATCATATTTATGTTTTATTTAAAAAAATTAGAAGTAGATCTCAACTGTAAATAAGCATTATCAATATACATTCAAATTTTATTAGGAGATACACATTTTATCTCTAAATCCTTCACTTTTTAGCAATTCTAAAGACTACTGAGGAGTAAGTTGAGGCTTATATATATATACAGTCCCTAAGATGGTTATCAAAAAAATCATGACTTACCCAAAATATCGTACCACCATCTAAAGGAGGAGGGTTATCCGGAGGATGAGAAGAGAAGGGGCTAGGCAAAGAGAAAGAAAAAAAGAGAGAAAAAAAAATATTTTTTAAATTACTTTTAAAATATTTAATTAGTTTTGAGTAGTTTATTTTATTTCGTGGAATCGCAATATTTATATTTTAGAACAAAATATTTTTATGATTTTTTATGTGGATAATTTGATTAGAGTAGCGCTTAAAGTGAGATTATTACTTGTTGATAGGAAAAAAATCTTTAAGAGGGACCAACAAATTTTTTATTTTGTTTGTAACATGTAAGTAAGTCTGTCTTTTGTTGTTTTGTGGATGTTGGTCTGTGTAACATTTATTCTGTTTTGATTAATAAAACTTCCTCTTTTAATAAAAATATAATTAAAATTTTGTGGATAAATAAACATAACAGGTGTATAATTGTATACACATAGACTTATTATCTTAGCACTTAACTTTAGAAATTTAACACAATGGTAAAAACCACAACAAAATGTAAGTTTGAAAGATTTTTTCACAAAAAAAAAAATTAGTTTGTGAGATTAAATGTTACAAATTGTATAATTCAAATAATTTTACTGTTAATATATTTTTTATATATATATATAAAATGTTGATATTAAATAGGCTACAAATCCCCATTTTAAAAAAACTAAATAAATAAATAATAATAATAATAGGACCACAAATCAGTGGTCTAAACAATTCATTATCAGTGGTCTAAACAATTCATTAAAAAGAAAACCAATGAATTGTTGCTAGTTGGTTGAATTTATTTATTTATTGATAAAACAGTTGTTTGAAATTTGAAGTTAGCTAACCAATGTTCTAGTCATTTTTTTGTTTTGTTTTTATTATGTTATATTTGTTTAATTATTAGTTTGACTGAAAAAAAAATCAAACATTCAAAAGACTCAAATTATATATTCAATCAAACTATTCAACATGTGTTGGATACACTTTATTCCCAAATAAGCATTACTACAAACAAACTACACACACTTAAATTTAATAATCATAATAATAATAGTAATTAATTAATTAGGTGTTTTGATGTAACCCACATGGGTGGAGTTGTCAACTTTGGTTAAAGTCATCAAATCATATGCAATCCAACATCTTGAGGCTTGTTTGTGATAAAAGTAACCCAAACACTTGCAATCCATAGTGCACTTATTGCCACAATCACTTTCCTTGATTGCACTACCTTTAGTGTACTTACTCATAAAATGATCAACTCCCTCAATTTTGTAGTAGTGAAACTCACTTGATTTACAAGACTTTACTTTTTTAGGCTCACAATTCTTGCTCCAACCCAAAAGTCCATTCTCCGAAGGGCAGGCAACACATTGATCATCTTCGCAAACTCCAAAAGTCCCACATCGTCCAGGCAATTGACACTCAGTCTCCCAACCCCGACTTTGTTGTCTATCGAAAAGAGTGAAAGTTTCTTCCCATGCTCTCCAATCCACTTTGTCATAGTACGTATAGAGTCTAACATTTCCATCTATTCCAAGCCTTAAGAATGACAATGTACTGTTGTAGTTGGGTCTTGTAAATAAGTAACCCCCACCATTTAAGGGTGAAAACAACATGTCGTAAGCAAAACCATCATAAGGGTCAGAATCAGCTTGTAACGTCAAGTTCATTGGAGGGTTTTGAAATGTGCTGCCAGCAAATGATGAGAAGTCATAGTAAAGCAAAGGCCTTTGAGAGTTCTTACTTGTGTAATAGAGAGCAAGTGTTTTGGGCTCCAATACCATGCTATAAGGCCCATTTTTGTTCTCCTTTTCAGAGAGACGACTTACAAGCTTGTATTTAGCTCCAGCTCGTAAAGCTTGGCCCACTAAAATAGTATCAGTTGGGTAATCAAAACTTTGCCAAACAAAATGACCTTTTGAGTCATACAAAACCATGTTACCATTTGGAAGTAGTTCAAGGCCAACAACACCTTTATTGGTTGTGTTGGTTTGCCAAGCCACTCTACCATCACCATCAGCTAGAACAAGGTTTCCATCAACTCCAAGAGTGAGTGTAGCGTTTTCGCCAACGGGATTGTCTCGGTTGGCCTCCCAAACAAATCGACGAAGCGCTTCAGCTCGTTGAGTGCCCATCCGAATGGCAAGGGTAAAGGCATTAGGAGTAGTGTTATAGAAAAATACTTGAAATGGTGAGTTGTTAATGCCTATAGGACGATAATCTGCACCATATTCAACAATGTATGGACCAAATTCGCCTTCATTAACAAATTGAAAAGTAGCATTTTGAGGAACTTGAGCTTGTGTAATGGAAAGACTAATTAGGAAAAGATGTAAGAATAATGAGAGAGCCATTAAGGCTCTATTGTTGTTGGGTGAGGAAGACATGAATGAATGATAATTTGTGTGTTGTTTGAGCTTTTGGTAATGGTTCTTATATATATAACAACAAAAGTACTATTTAATTAGGCAAAGTTGCCAACTTTGACAAATGAAAGTTGGATATGTATTGGATAGCATTTATTCATATCCAAGTTGTCTATTGTACTCAAAACTTTAGTTAATGATAATAATAATAATATAACTAAATGTCATAATCTTCTTTGGCGGCTTCTTTTAACAGATAGATAGTAGATGTACTCATCATCTCTTATTTCACTTCATTTATTAAGTCCAAACCATTTTTTATTGTTATATTTTTTTTATTTTGTAAAAGTTATTAGTTGAACTTTGTCTTTTGTTAAATGATAAAATTGACTTTACATTTTCTAAATAGTACAAATAAGACATTGAACTCATTTTTCGACAATTTTTTTTTTGAATATAACTAATTTGAAGACAATTTTAACAAGAACA